>NC_141250.1:10908649-11508649 GCF_054856555.1 Leptonotus elevatus | reverse complement strand
AGCTACAGCCGGTGGACCAGGGCCTGCTCTACTGCCAGGCTGCGGAGTGGATCCAGGATGCCGACGGTTCTTGGTTTGCCATGACCCGCAAACAAAGCGACAAGACCCCGCTCCGCATTCAGCCCACCGGTGAGTGAAGTAAAGGATGCAGCTTTGATTGCAAAGAGTCAAGAAGCAGATGTACATCGCACATGCGGGCCGGCTTCCTCTGATTGCTGATCAGTCTCTCACACTCAGCTCATTAACTCACAAAAAAGGGCTTATTCAACCTCCACAGACCTCCCACTGATGCATTTGTGTCGCTTTGGTGAGCAACATTAAACGCATAGTCAATGATAGTGTAAATGGCTGTAAACGGTGCGAGTGTGCACAGCAGGTGTCTACAGTGTATACGGTCTCCCCACTGTCAGAAGTAGCGGTGGGAGCCCTTTTGTGTACCTTAAGGTACAATCTGAAAGGCACTAAGGGCTAATTAATGTCAGAAAAGTTATAGTACTGGTATCAAAAATGTATTTCAAACCCAAACTATTGAGTTTTCCTCTTCAATATGGACCAGACAATCAACTATCAAAATGTTTGCTTCATTCAGAGAAGAAGTGTATCACACGATACAATGTTGTAACAAAAAAATTGTTCTAATCTAGTGAAACAAGAATGTCTACTCTTTCTTTTGTGGGAACCTAGACCAGTTGAGATAATCACTCCAACTTACTTCTTTAGCTAGGAAATCTTTAGCTAGGCAGCATCTTGTAGCAACACATAAAATATTTTAAAGGGGAAGTTAACCCAATAATATGTTCTATGCAGCCCCACTAGTCTAAATACGGTATTTTGTTTAATATTACATTAGTGGAATATGAGTTAAGCAGCAAAATCCAGCAGTTTTTATTAATATCATTAATATACCATTTTGCCACTTTCTGACGAGTGATCACAGCTCAGCTTCAGGGTCGTTGCCTGATCCTGAACAACTGTGATGTCATCTTAAGTCGACAGCAATGGGCAAAATAGCTGCCCCCTGAGATGGATAAAAACGGCTGGATTTTGCTGCATAACTCATATTCCACAAATGTAATATTAATCACAATGTCATGTTTAAACCAGTGAGGTCACATACAACGTATTCTTGTCAAGAAATATTTAAAGTTGGCTTCCCCTTTAAGTGGTGCATTTGTGAACAGCAAGCCACAACTAGGCAGGGGTTGCTTCCAGTTCGGGAAACCATTGCAAAACTCTTGCTTGCGGGCACACCAGTCATTGTTCTTCTTGAGTGCATTAGCGTGAGGAACTGTGCCGGCCGTCGGCAACTCTGAGTCCGGTTGGTCGATTGTCTAATGGAGATGACAAAGAGGGGGGTGGAGGAGGAGGCAGAAAGGAAGGAGGTAGGACATCAGGTCAAGTAACATGATGGCGTGGCTGTCTGCTAAATATGCCTCACGATAATTATCTCATAAGAAGTCAACCCCCGTGCTTGATGGATCAGACACAAAGACAGCTTTATGGCTCGTGACCGCACTTCCCACCCGACTCGACCTCCTCACCCTATCACTCGAGCTGTGCCGTCACCCACTCGGAAGAAGTCATTCTTTGTGCGCCTATTGGAAAGGCCCTTACGTCTGGCTGGTAAACAGCGATGACATTAGCGCCATTATCCAGCCTGAACACGGACTTGGGTGTCTCTATAAGTGAGTCCCTTCAAATTAGACTCATTTTTGGCCTTTTCCAATAAAGTATCACATCCGCTGTGGAGCTATATAAGTTGATGGCGCCCCAGATAGCGTTGGCTGGTGGAGACGGGAGAGCGGGAACAGAGATGTAGAGCACATTTGGCAGATGACTCCCTGCTACTTCAGGGAGGAGACAAAAGGCACAAAGAGTTCCCCTCTCTCAACCCTTTGTCACTCTTCGTCTTCCCTGTAATCTATAATAGATGGAGGTGTTGTTGCATGACGGCAAACACAGCAGAGGTGTGCTAATGTTCACACTCAAACTTGATGTGTGTGATTTTTGGATTTCTTTGTGTTTGCTTACCGCCAGGCAAGGGTGAAGCTTGCATAACTTTTTCGGGGGCAAACTCGTATCGTTGGTACGTGTGCATATTTGACAGCTGGAGAGGGAGGATGTTACTGAGAGTAGGGCACAGCACCTCCATTAAGCTCCCATCATAAAAGATGGAGTGGCAGACAGTCCCATCACTAACTAATCAGCCACAGCCAGCATCAAAGAGGCCACCAGCCTTGGACAGAATCTTGTTTTAACTCCCTGTTTTTAAGAACTTTTCTTTTTACCCCCACTATTATTTTTTAAATCAACTTTCTCATACTTTCTTCTTTGGTCCACTTTAGACTTTTAAACTTCTTTCTTTTAGGTTTCCTGTTTGTCTTGGTTTTGACGTTAGCGCATCTGCCTCACAGTTGAGAGGTTCTGGGTTCGAATTTCAGTTTGAACCATTCAGTGTAAAGTTAACATTTTCTCCCAGGACTCCAGCTTCCGCCCACATTCCAAAAAGCTGCATGTTTGTTCAACTGAGCACTCCAAATTATCAATGGGTGTGATTGCTAGTGCCAATGCTTGTTTTTCTATAGGTACCCTGTGATTGACCGTTGACTAGTCCAGGGTATTCCCAGCCTCTCACGCAATAGTCAGCTGGGATCCACTCCATTTTATCTGCAACCTTAATGAGGAGAAGGGCTATAGAGAATGGATAGACAAATTTGCTGTTTGTGTCTTGGGCAGCACAGTGGTGTAGCATTTAGCGTATTCTGACACTTTTCCATTATAAGTTCCAGAGTGGCCTGGCCTCGCTCTACCTTTCCATTACAACAGGCCCAATCGAAAGTGGGAGGGCGATTTAAAGTGTGGACTCGCTATCTGAGGCTCCCGATACAAAATGTTGCACTGCATCAGTTTTTTAAAGCCATGAAAGCGAGTGTCATTCAAGGAAGACAGAGGTTGCTACAGAAAGAGGATGTGGGTGAAAATAAAGAGGGAAGTCTGAATGTATTGTATAATAAATGGAAGTGTGCAGTGGAGTTCTGCCGCATCGCTTATAGAAAGTGAAATAAATTCCTACATCTGTTGGCCTATCAAATGAGAAGTTTAGTTAGTGCAGTCAAGCCAGTCTTGCATTAGAACACTATCAAGCATGGACAAAATGGCACAAAGAATATTTTTAATTTCTTACTATTTGACATGAACACATTCTATCTATGTTTTCGATCTTTTTTGTTCCCAAGATGTTAGAATTTGTATCATTTGACAGGAGAGGGATGTTTGCATGTAAATATTACAGATTATAGTGGGAATGTCATCAATTAGCTGATATTTATCTTAAATAAATAGAGGGAATTGCAGCCAAGGTGCTCTTGAGCAAGGCACTGTTCCCCATATGCAGAAAACATGGATGTTAAATTATCCATCGGTGAGAAAGGTTGCTTGTCTATCCAGCATGTGCCATGGGATTGACTGGTGGTCAGTCGAGGGTGTAGATGGCCTCTCAACTCTTAAGTGCTACATAAAAAATGGATGGATAGATGGATTGCTGTTTGTGCTTTTGGCCCCAACGTAGCTTAGAGCAAGATGCAACCCCCCCTCCACGGATGGGGACATTTGAAAGGGCTTTTCCGCTGGCAAAAGCCGGTTTCCAGGTACTATTTCAATGTGTGTTCCAAGCATGTCGAGCCAATACCCTTCATGTGAAAGCTCGATGAATTTTTTATTAGCTGCCGCTGTCCATTCATTGATCGATTGTATTCGGTAAAGCCGCATCACTGTAACATTTGTGGACGCATGGCTGAAAATGGGAAAACATAAACCCTGTCGCTGTTGTTGGCTTTCCTCCATAGTCATTATAACAAATGTAAAGGAAATTCTGAAAGTATGAAGTACCACAATCTGCCCCCCCCCCCCACCCCAAACTTGGCCATTGCCACCCGCCTCCACAACACATTACATCTCAAAAAATGTCCTTTGCGTGTTTTGCTGGTTATAAACTTGGCATTTTGCTTCAGATTTTTTTCTTACACCATATTTTCGAATGCAGTACGTACAGCGAAAGAGCATTGAATTATATTTTCTTACATTTGTTGACTTGATCTAAACTATGGGGGATTTGAAATGTCACTTCTATTAGATTTTATTAATGACATAAATCCAAACTTGATTGTTCTCATCAGGAAGGCAGAACACAAAGTGCCAAGATGAATAGTGAGCCGTCATCATTCCTTAGTTGTCGTATCAGTATACATCATCCCCTCTTGATTAGTGTCTACAC
The DNA here is from genome assembly GCF_054856555.1 of Leptonotus elevatus. Classification (NCBI taxonomy): domain Eukaryota; kingdom Metazoa; phylum Chordata; class Actinopteri; order Syngnathiformes; family Syngnathidae; genus Leptonotus; species Leptonotus elevatus. The sequence goes on along the minus strand of NC_141250.1, from coordinate 11,504,376 downwards.
AAAAGATTTGGGTCCGATGAGAGGGGCTCTGACATCGTAATATATGCAGATGATTACTGTTATTTATTCACGTTCAACAATCAATCTGCAAGTGACGTGATTTCATGGCGGCTCAGTTTGCAGCACATCACACGTTAGATTTGTTATATCACTTATTGCATAAGAACAGTATTCTTACTAGGGATATGACTAATGATATATTTATTGAACTTTAAGAATTACAATTACATGAGTTTTCTGCATTGTCTCTGGCTTCCTCTCACATTCAAAAAGCAGGCATATTAGTTTAAATGAACACAGTTGGGTCAAAAATAACCCAAATTGGGTCTGAGTTTTGAGTTATTACAATTATTACCTGCAAAGCCACACCATTATATGATTCATTTTGTGACTTATTTATTAGACCCAACTTTTGGGGTTAATTGAATAACCTGATTCAATTGGGTCAAAAGTTAACCGACCCAACTTTTTATTTAACCCCAAACGTTTGGGTCAAATTAAATTACTAACCCACAAAGTAACCCATTTTTGGGGTTGTCTTATGGGTAATTCATTTGACCTAACATCTTTAATTAATTTGACTTAACCCAACTGAATCTATTTAACCCAAAAAGTTGAGTTATTTAACCCAAGAAGTTGGGTCAAATCAAATGAATAAACCACAAAGTAGCCCTATTTTTTGGGTTATTCATCTGACCCAACATTTCAGCTTAACTGAATAAACCAAGAAAAGTTGGGTTGGTCCCTTTTTTGACACAATTTGACTCAACTGTTTTTAGAGTGAAGACTCAAATTTGTCCATAGGTGGGAATGTAAGAGTAAATGGTGTTTGCCTATGAATGACCAGTCAAGGGTGTAACCTGCCCTTTCGGCCAAAGTCAGCAGGGGTAGATTTCAGCTCACCCATAGCCCTAATGAGGTTATAGCATTATCGAAAATGTTTGGCCTCACACTGGTGAGCGTTACCCATCTTAATCAATTAAAAAAAATAAAAATTAAAGAGCCGTCTTTAGTCTTAGTTATCACTTAACAGTGATAAACCCTACATTATGAGAAATAAGAACTTACTTTTTAGGATAAAAAAAAATGTCTGAAGAAAATCCTGGCAGGAAACCCTGAAATGCCCTTGCACAGATGCAGCCTGTAAGTAATATCTTGGCTGACAAAGAACAACCACATTTTTGCCTTGGTTCGAGATAGTGAAGTTATAGATGAGTACAAATAATGATGTTATTTATTTATATGTCATTACATTTTAAGTATTTGTGTGAAAAAACACTTCTATTTCATAATTAAAAAACAACCAAATGAAAAAGCAGCAAGTATGGCAGTAACTTATGTCAATGTGCAAACTAGTATTTCGGACCGTTTGTTGCCATCGTAAACCGAGTACCCCGGTAATCAATTACTTGTTCTTTTTCCCTTAGTATATCAAAGAAACCTAGTCAAATGCCTAGCCCTAGTATGACAATACAATGGATGGACATTAATTAAGAAGGACTCAAAAGTCCACCCATGAGGGCTTTGTCCATATTCCCAAAAACTGTTCAAAGCCTCTAGCTAAAGAATGGAGACTCAATATTGTCAAACACTGGAAGACTGTGCTCTCCACAGTTTTGGGTGCAGAGGCTGAATACTAAAGTGAGGAGGATAGAATATTAAGGGGATTCTTGGGGCACAAGATGACACTAAAATTGTGTCAGTTGCAACCACAGAGAAGATGCCGAGAGAATAGAAAAGAGGAAAGGTTGAGGTCACGCTGTGCGGCGTTGGGATAAAAAAAACACACAAAAAACGCTGATTTGTCAGAGTGCTCCGCTCGCCCTCCCCTCCTTTTCGCTTTCACCTCAGCAATAAAAAATAAACCTAATTAGAATTCTCGCTTGCAGTGTGACAGGGAGTCAAGCGCTCTCTTCCTCCTCCTCTTCTTCCTTCTGCTCACACACAGCAAAGTTGGTGGTGCTCACTCCGCTTCCACTTACCCAAATTACGCTTCACTTTCTCTGCGTGTGATTGTGGGAGTGTGTGTGGGGGCAAGGGTTTATTTGCTGTATTAATTTGCAGATGATGAGCGCGCTAGGCTACGTGTCGGAAACGGCTGCTTTGCCTCTCAGTGTTGGCGGTAGCCTCGAGCTGTAATTACGACGACGAACGGCGAACGCGGTTCCTGACAAACACTCTGGTGTGGAAATGTTCGAAGCCTTCCTGTCGGTATGCTGTTGCGATGCAGGGGAGCACACAGACGAGAGGCAGGGGGGTTAATAGCGACATGTAGCAAGCCATTATGTATTGCATATAATACTATATGGAGCAGAGTATTGGGACATACTTCAAAATAATAATAGGTAGAACTAATTGCCATGACAAGACATTTGGTGTAGGGAAGAAGAGCACAAAACAAGGTCAATAAAAGCGTGCTTGGATGAGTTAAGTGTAAAATCACTGGGCTGGAAACACTTTGGATATTGTTTTAATGCTTAGTGCATAATAGAGTGAAAGGTGCATTGATAAAATGAGCAAAACAAATGTGCCATAAATAGCATATAATCACATAAATACAAACATACGAAAAAATGTAGTTTTTTTTTTTAAATGTCCGACGTTTGTCCTCTCTTAATCCAATTCACGTAATTATAAATCAGATTATTTTGAGCAGCTCCCATCAACCAATCAGAAAAATGCCAATGTCACTCTGAGCCTATCAACGTGCTTAGTGTTCAATCTAAAATCTGATTGGTTAAAAATAAAGAAACCTTCATTAATACGATGTGTGTGTGTGTGTGTGTGATGAGTCACCACAGGGAATTCTGAAGACCATTGGCAAATTATTATGACGAGTACAAACTTCACAGCCCAGACACATACTTTGAAATAAAAAAAATAGACAGTTAGAATTAAATAAATACAGTTCATCTAAGTTGTAAATATAGGTCAGTGCTTCTTATCGTGTTGGGCCAGCAGACTGCATGGCATTGATATACTGGGATAAAACACACAAGACAACCCAGCAGTAAGAAACTTGTTAAGCATCAACACTGGACAACACAAAAGCAAACAGCATGAATAATACAAATATTAAATGTTACATACCATTCACTTGCGTGGGCGATCATTTGAATGCATTACTCCACTGCGTGGTTGACAGACACCACCTCTAGTGTAGCACATTTAGGATTTAATGGTCTCTGCTTTTGCTGTAGTTTAGATTCACAGCGGGTGTTTTTAATGTGTTTATTTATGTTGCTTGGGCAGACGTGGGGTGTGTATAGGTCACCAATTGGTGAATTTAAATCATGTCAAGCTTACATTGACTTGCATCAGATCAGCATCGGCAAATTTCCGGGAGGGATAGACCACAAATCTGAAGGCCGATAAAGCTCGCATTTCACTGAGCGGTGAATGCTTGCAAACGTAGCGAAATTTAGGATTTTCATCTGGAAATATAAGATGTTCAGTTTTTACTTGTCGCAAAGAAATGTCGAACATATTCAGACATTTTTTTTACTGTCTGCGAAGATCTTTTGAAACCTTTATGAACCATGACAAAATCCCCAAATTACCAACATTCGCATACATTTGTCGCTCAGTGAGATACAGGAAACTTTTCATTTATGGATTTATTTAAATTTCCAATTAATTAAAAAATATATATATGCTGTCACTGGGAACTCCCTGCACTTCTTATTAAAATAAAATAACAGGAAATTGTGTTGAAATGTTTGAAAACTTTATTTGCAGTTGAAAACTTTAGGGAACAATTTACTTGCTTAGTTTTTAATTTAGCTTAACACATGCTGATGACTCAGAATTTTTAAACAAAACTGTCAATTCTTTATAAGTGTAAAATTATAATAATAATATAGAATAATATTCTCTTTTTTACTGCAAATGAATATCGGCTTGAAATATCAGTTATTGGTCTCCTTGACTACTAATAATCGTTATCGATTATTATCGATTGAAAAAAATATATTGGTCTATCACTAATTTCCAGTGCGTATTTTATTTTATTTTTTTTAAGCTATTTGTAGTCCATCTCGGTCCCTATCCCTCGCTTTATGGCTAACATCGATTTTCTGTTTCTTCTTCAGATCGTGACTTCAGCATCCAGGTGAGCACGGAGCGACGGTCCTTCACGGCCGGTGAGCCGCTGGAGCTCCGCTGCACCATTGAGGCGCAGAACGTCCCCGAGCGATTTTTCTCGGTGTCGTGGGTCTTCAGCAGCTCACCGGTGGCCGTGGTGGGCCCCGGCGCCGTGCCCGTCCTGGGCCAGGACTACGTGGCCCGCGAAGCTGCCGGCCACATGACGGTGCGCAAAGAGAGCCCCAACGTGCACCTGCTCAAGCTGCAGCGCCTACGCCCCGACGACGCCGGCAAATACATCTGCCGCGTGACGGAGCGGGAAAAGACACCCACGGGAGACTTCATCGACCGCAGCAAGCGCTCCCGCAACGTTCAGATCACAGTGCAGCCACTCCGTGAGTAATAATCCGGTCGCGAGGCCACTGGCTTAGTTGTTCTGTCCTTACTTGTCAATTACACTAAGAATCATGAGCTATTCATAAGAGCAGTTTTAGTGGTATTGAATGTCCCCACCTCTCTCCTTGTGCCATGACAGATAGCCTCTATTGTTATCTGTGAGTAAGTAGAGATCAGATAATGCTCCTCTTATTCCTAATGTATTTTCCCTTTGAGTGGATTGCTAAAGAATTGTAATGTAGAATTATGGGTCCTTCCCATAAAGAGTGGTGGGGGAGGGGGGGGGGGGATACACCAGGATAATGGAGAGCTGCAGAGTCTAGACTTACAGAGGTTGAACTAACAGCCATGAAATAAGACTACAAAGAAATAAAAGACCCAAAGAAAGACGCATCACTTCTGTGCCCGCCGAGAGGTTCCCCAGGCCGGATGATGAGCTGTCCTTTTCGGATGCATGACTGGGTCAGTCAGGCTTACAGCTGATCAATGCAAATTTACTTTCTGCCATACACACAGGCAGGCGGGTCATCTGCTTCATCCTCCCTGTCTGTTTTGACATCGGAGTCTCTCTGGGCTGTGGCAGCGTGTGTAGCCAGCTGCTACCGGCACTTAAATTGTTTTTGTTTTTTTAAATCTGCACCACAAAGTCTCCTCTCAAGCGGCTAACACCAGGCAGCCTAACCTGACCTTTAAACGGGCCTCCTGCTAAATGAGCACAAAAAAATGGCCCCAAGCCAGCGGAAGTCTCCAGGGAAACTCCTTTTATAGTTGAATTTGTTTTTCCGACAAAGACCTTAATGCCTTATAAAGGATGTTTATTTGGTTTGCACAAGTCAAGGAAAACCTGGATGGAGCAAGGCAAGCAGTTAAGGCTGAGGCAGCAGTTTTTATGCTCCAGCTCCCATCTCATGTTCACACACTCGTTTGAAATGGTACTGCACGACTCTAAATCGGCCAACTGGGTGAAAGATGTGATGGGGTCACATTAAGTCAATGCAAAAGCCATGTTTCTAACAAGGTTCAGCTTTCCACGGTTTGTATCATGAAAACACTGCAGGCTAAGCATGGATGATGCTCCATGTGGTATACCATACCAGCACATTTTGCTATTAAATCGAAGAACATAACTAAGCGGTACTGAAAAGTGGGACTGATTGCTCAGATATTTTGTGAATGTTATAAAATGCATAACAAAATTAAACCACACTGTACCTGCAAATGAAGCTAAAGAAAGAAAGGGGAGCTCAAGTTTGAAGATCCACTTGTACAGGAAGCAAGACTTCTAACAGAAGTACAGAGTTCTAGAAAACAACTGAAAATTCCATGTTCATCTCCATGTGCTCTACTGCCACAGTCCATGTGTTTTTGTAGAGTCATCTCAGGTATCAAAGTGTTATAGTGAATATGAAAAAGGATGAACATTTTTTAATAGGTTTGAGTGTGTGATAGAAGAAGCTAAGAGGCTAACGCAATCCATATTCATACATGGTTCTTGTTTATTAGGGAGGAAGAACAGAGTTTGGCTCGAGGGGAAAAAAAACCTTCGGCGACATCACTTTAGTTTTTGGGTTAACTGGAGCTTTGTGATGTTTTTGAAGTGATGAGGTTGTCGTAAAGCGGGAAAAGCAAGCAAGAGAGCCTGGAAGGACGTCTTACCCTCCTCTTCATCTGCCTCTTGTGAGCCAATCCTTCTTAGCTCAGTGAATAAACTACTGCGGGTTCCGAAAAAAATCTAACATCCCCATCCCATACGCAAACCCAGACCCGCTAGGGCTTGCTTGTTTAGCTGTCGCTGTGATGCGCCTCGGGCCAGAAGCGAACCCGCAATGTCAACCTCTCACGTACACAGGCAAACACTTTGCACAGGATGGTCTTATACTCCAGGGAACAGGCGCTGTAATTTGTTTCATTGCCCCTGGGCTCATGTTCTCTTGGATGTGTTAATACTGAATGTGTGATTCCTGTTGTCTTTTGTGGGAAAGGATTTTTAAAAATGAAGGACTTCATTTCATCACTTACTGACCTTTCTAGTGTTTTCTGCTTTGTTTACAGAGAGCAATATCACCGTCTCTTTGTCTAGCAACTCCTCTGAGGTTCTGGAGGGCAACGTGATGCAGTTGACCTGCTTGGTGCAGTCCAGCACAGGCCCTCTGTCTGTTGTCTGGCAGTGGACGGACAAGCAGGGCAACGAAGAAGCCCAGAGGTTGGCCTCTTTGGACAGAGACGGCACCGTTCGGCACAGCGATGCCTACAGGGATCGCTCCAGCTACGGCGAGATACGAGTGGAGAGGTCGCGGGCTGACACCTTCTTGCTCTCCATCTATAATGTCTTGCCCGAGGATGAGGGCCAGTACAGCTGCACTGCAACCGAGTGGTTTCAAAGCGGCACTGAACCGGAACTCAGCTGGGAGCAGATTGGAGAGAAGTCAGACACGAAGACTGTCACCGTCAAGACTGTCGGTGAGTTGTAAGTGTGAACTGCTGGAAGAGGCATGTGGTTGTGCATTGCTGCACAACTGAGGAATGGCAAAGCTTTCCACCAAGTTCAGTTCGAATTTGTGTTTATTTCAAGTATCAAAAGTTGTGAAGAATGCCAAAATAGTTGACTTGTTCCACTCCACTACATGGCAACAAATGTCTATTGATTGGTTCACAGAGACCTGTCAATCATTAACTTTTATGCTTCAAATGCAGTCTTGTCCACGCTAATAAACCTAACGGGCTAGAGCTAGAAAAATCAAGTAAGCAGTGTCAACAGCAGCTTTTATGGAGGCCCATGCAATTTGGTAGACTTTTGTTATTTTATCAGTAGTAGTGTTATTGGAAAGAACAGCTACAGCTGGGTCTACTACAGCCTGTTTAATGCTCAAAGATATGTCATCAAACTGTACCACTTTTTGGCGAACTTCCTGCATATTCAGTTTCAATCATTGTGTTTTTGGTACCTACAAATGTGGAACTAGATACACTGGCTAACAGAGCATATTCGCCCCCTGGGCTGGAATCCTAGGTCAGCTCCAAATTGAAAAAAAAAATGTGTGGCCCAGTTTTCCCCGCTGCTCACAAAAGCTCAGCACTAAGCTAACTTGCCCCAAAAGTAACTGCAATCCTTGCCACTGTGTAAGATAAACTTCTAACAGTAGCACTATAACTAAAGGCAGACGTGGGATAGCGAAGCATGCAACATACCAAGCAAGTAGAGGAAACATCAGAAGATAAAGATGCTAATGCTAATCGCTAAACTAAAGTAAAATGCAGAGTCGCATAAAATGGGATGACTGGCTGGAATCACATTAGGGCAGAGAGCAACCAGCTACGAAAAGCAAATTAGCTTCACAATTAAAAGGTATCTAGCGATAAAATAATACTCTACGCAAGCACACACTTGAAAAACAGAAATTAATCAGTTACAGCTGACATCAGCCATGACGAGGAGCTTATAAGCCAAAAGTATATTAAATATTTATCATATCAGCCATGTTATTTGTGTTTGTTTGCACTATTTTGCACCATAGAGGAGTTTGGGGATTGCTAAGTCTCAAAATGACTCTTGCTATTTACCGGTGTGTATATATTTTTACTCAATTTAGCTTGCTAATAAGGGACTACAGTATAGTTGTATTTGCTAAATGGATTTCATTACATTCTGTAAAAGAAAAATCTGACAAGTTTACATGAAAACGTAGAATTGGAATGAAAAGAAGCCGAGAGAAGAATACATTTATTTTAACAGGAAAATTCTAAATAACCCATTCAAAAGTACTGCCATTATGATTTTATGATTATGAAGAATTTCAATTGAATATGATTTTCAGGCCATATTCCTAAGACCTCAGTTTCTGTTTGAAGCAGTTAAGTCTGACAAAAAATACAGAAAACAATATTTACATATGTTATATTTTTGTATAAAGAAAACGTCAGTTTTCCATATACAATATACTATATGTACTATATATTCTAAATGTAAAAAAAAAATTGCTAAAAATATTTTTACATACACTACAGTATTACAGATAAATTGCATATTTACACAGCTATGACCCCGCGGCCTCGTTAGTCTCTGTACATTACTGGACTAATTCTAATTATGTCACATTTGTAAATGGCACTGTACATAGTGAATAATTGCACTGAAGCTTGATTTTAAGAAAATTATGAATTAAATTACAATTGCAATATCTGTCAGACAATCGCAATTCATTACTTTCCTAAAATTATTTATTATTTTTGTGTGTTTCTGGTCCAGGTTACATTATTCAAGCTGCTATCATAATCCTGGCTATGCGTAGATCAGGGTCCAAATCATGGTGAACCACATGCACGTTTACAAGACTTGATTTGTTGATCAGTAACTCAATCAGAGGTCGCACCGAGTAAGTTCTCAGCGTACAAAGGTTGGTCTGTCAAAACATGCTTGGATGAGTTTGGTCAGCCCAGCGTAAAAACCTCAACCTCATCAAATATCTTGAACGAGAAGAGAGATTGTGAGCTGGGGGTTTTAAAGCCTTATGGACACACTCCAAAGTCTTGTAGAAAGTCTTCCCAGAAGAGTGCAACCTGTTCCAGTAGCTCATTTTCCTCAGTTTTCATTTACTGTATGCGTAATGGTCACGTGTCCCATTACTTATGTCCATAGCCAGTCGAAGAATACTCCATGGTTTATTCATGTTTTGCCTGGGGGTAAAGAACTATTAGGACACATTCTCACACCACCTGCCACACGTCAAGTGTTACGTGCTGCGGTGACAATCATTATGCTCGCGCGCGCGCACACACGCACGCACACACACACACCCACACACAGATTAGCTGGATTTATTAGAATAGAAATTCAGCACCGATGTGTTTCACAGTGTATGGGTCTGCCCTCAGTCAGTGCAGAGTTAAGCAGAACATTTTGAGTACGGGCTGAGAAGATCACTGGAGCGAAACAGTGAGGAGCTGGCAGGTCAAGAGCAGAGGGGCTCAATGCGCGCGCACACACACACACACACACACACACACACACACACAGATTAACTTGCTACAAAGAGGAGATGTCCATTTTTAAGTGGTTATTTGTTAGCTTCAGGCAGAGACGTTAATTTGAGGAACAAGAGGTGTGTTATGCAGATTGGAGCAAACAAGTCAAAAGGTTCCTGTCTCTCTCGGTTTTTCTTGTCTGTGTTTGTAGATGAAAGTTGTGTGTTGTTGTGCAGCGGTCATTTTGTGTTGAACTTTATCTTCTATTTGTTTTGGTCAGAGGGCTTCTCACTCAAAAGTATTATTGAATCCTATCCCTTATGTATAGACCTGTTATTTTTTTTCTGTTTTATTATAAGGCTTGCTGGTTTTGTACACACACACACACACACACAAAAGTAATTTTCTCTGGCGGCGTACTGGGCACAGAATGGGTTCTACTGTGACCTGCCCTTTGAATCGATTGGCAGCCTAATGCTCCAGATATTATATATGGTCACTGTAAGCTAATTGAATTCATAGCCTCCTAATGGACTCCTGCTGCCTGCTAACAAAACCCTGGAGGGCATCCGAGAACGACGTCCTCTGGGAAACATACTCTTTTCATTTGTTTGTCACAGTCAAGACTAGGCTGCATGGCACAGTAGCTCACGTTCTTCTTTCTGATTGGTTTAAAATGTAAGACTGTATTTTTCATAGGAAATGACCTGACTCAAGTTACGTATTTAATTTAGTTTTTCCTTTAAGCTATTTCAAATGTAGTGTATGGTCCATACTCTTCTCAATGTATCATATTTCTTAACCGCTAGACTGTTAACATTACCGTTGATATACAGTTTAGTGCATTCTTAATAAATGATCAATAATGTGATGTACACGTTTACTGTAGCTTTTCATTCTAATGTTACATGAGGAAAATCACCCATTCGAATTTCGCTAACACTAATCGACAAGCAGTTCAGCCCAAATGAGTCCATGGTTCAGAACTTGGTGAAACTTGTTGAATAAATAGCTTTTAGTTTGAAACCAAATAAAGTAAGACATTAATTCAAAAAACATCGCCGGCCTTGGGCAGAATCTTCACATCTAAAAAATTTGCACTTTTTTGGAAAACAAACAAACCGCATGTTTGTTAAACATTTAATATTGCATCGCCAAAAAGATTGGTCAATGATCTGTAGAAATAACAAACATGTTGGGACTGAACAATATAAACGTATAGATTTGTGACAAAAGTAGAAATTTGAAGTAGAAAGAAAACATCTTGTACCTCCAAAAACACCACTTTTGAGGAGACCCCAAAAACAGCATCTTTGCTCAACTATTAACATTATATCATCAAAGAGCGCAAGCTATTTTCAACAATTTCTTATACATTTTCATTGAAATGGTGTCATCCAATATCATTGATACTTTTTTTACAGGCGTATTCAACAATTCAAAATTTCTAATTGATGACATTTCGTAATTTTGAATCGTAAATGTTTATAATATACTTAAATGTCTGTTAAATGTCTTGTAAATTTTATATTCCACAGAAAGAGTGTTAAGAACCCTGCCAAATTTGAATAGTTAAATTACCATGTATATAAAATGAGGCTTCCAAATCAATTGTAAAATGGTGAAATGCAGTTTTACGCTGTATATCAACACAATTGAGTATTTCTTAGTTCTTAGTCTTTGCAAGTTTTTCAGCCATGATCTTCGAATATTTATCATTTATTTAGAAGTAAATCTTGAATCCACTTTACAGGGCCTTTAATTCAAAGTCAAAATTGCTTGATAAATGTGCTGGTTCTTTAACAAAATAAAAATGCTCACATACTCCTATGGTATCCCTGCAATATCATTATGGCAAATGGGCTTTCACTTGTGTCACACTCTCCTCATTCACCTGCTGTTGATGCAGCTTCAGGAGCAGCTGAGTGTTGAGTATTGTGCTTAAAGACACTTCAGCATGATCACAGGGGCTCAGAATAGAACCTTACAACCAGTAGGACACAAGCAGTCTACCGCCTGAGCCATTTCGTGTTGTAGTATTAACCTTTGTAACACAGTATTACAATGTTAAAATAGCAATTTTTTCACTTTGTCAGGCAAGTGTACAAGTAAAACAAAATAAAATAAGACATGACGTTAATAACCAGTAACAATTGGAAGTTAAGTGCTAGTGGCTAATGTCAATGACAGACTGGCGTATTTTTCAACAAAACAAAACACATGGACTAGCCACATTTTATGCTGTGAAATATTTCCCTTTCAGTGAAAAGAGCAGCCCAGGTTTTTGTCAGTGAGAAAATGAAGACCCGCAGGCAGCCTCTGCCGCGGTGGTTAAGTGGACCGAACTGAAGCAAGCCATTGATTACACTCCCCTGAAGGACAATGGAAGGATGGCTGTCAGAGAAAGAGATGCGGGACTGGAGAAAAGCAAGACGAGGGAGAAATCTTAAAATAGTCATATTTCCTCAAAATGTTTAGTTTTTTACTTGGCGCTTCATCATTGACGTTTCACAAACATCACGGCAGACCGTTTGAGGATCTATATCCCACGCCTCCCGCAGGTGTATTTTGACCACAATGTATTGTGATGATAGAACGTTTCTGCCTAATGAGGACAGTTTCCACTTGGCGGCGAGATGGGCGGAGATTGAACACCGGTGCTTAAAAGAAATCTCTCCCTTGTGTTTTCTTTGCATTGCTCTTAATTTTGAGGCACGCTCTCGCTGTGAAAGAATCATACACACACAGATACTGACACGCATGCGGAAATGACGTCTTCTCGTAGATCCGGTGCATGCTGCACTTACCACACTGCTAGAGAAAATGTTGATGGTAGATGAAGTAGTGCTTAAGTCTGTATGAACCCAGTGCACTTATGAAAGACCCTCAAGGAACCCTTTAATCTTGGCTCATGAGTTTCTCCATGTTTGTGTGGATTTTTTCCAGGTGGATTTTCTCCAGGTACCTAGCTAACACCCATAATCCAAAAACACACTAAGTGTGAATGCTAATGAATGTCCATATTTGCCCTGTAATTGGCTTATGACCATTTCAGGGCGTATCCCGCATCTCGCTCAAAGTCAGCTGAGATCAGGAAAAGTGCAATAGGAATGGTTTGGGTGGGTGTGATTTATATTTCCATCGCTATTCTCTTTTATAGATTCTTCTTTGATTCTTAACTAATCGACAACTAATCGATTATCAGTTTAATAAATTATATTTGATAATTAAGCCTGCATGGTGGATGACTGGTGGTTAGCATGTTTGCCTCCCAGTGCAGAGGACGTGAGATCGAGTCTGGGCTTCAGCCTTCCTGGGTGTTGTTCTCCCCGTGCCTGCGTGGGTTTTTCCAAGTACTCCGGTAATTCCTCCCACATTCCAAAGACATGCATGGCAGATTAATTGAACACTCTAAATTGTCCATAGGTATGATTATGGGTGTGAATGGTTGTTTGTCTGTGTATGCCCTGGATTGGCTGGCAACCAGTTCAGGGTGTACCCCACTTACTGCCCGAATCCAGCTGGGATTGGCTCCAGCACCCCGCGACCCTTGTGAGGAATAAGCGGTGAAGAAGATGGATGGATGGATGGATGGATGGATAATTGAATAATCATTTATAGACCTAAAATTCCCAGAATTTCAGCCTCTCAATAGTGACTATTCTCAGATTTCTTTCGTCATCTATGAAAGCAGACCAATTATCGTCATCTTGAATAGACATTTACAAATAACTATAAATAAAATTAATTAAAAAAAACAACTACTAATAATATTTTATCCTATTTTCTTACATTTTAACTAAGTCTGTTGACAACAAAATGTTCTGTTTTTTAATAAAGGTAATTTTGTATTTTAAAACATGTCCTGAACATGTCCTTATTTTAGGGGATTGGTGATTGACTGATCCCTTAAAATACAACCGATTTTGTTCACCAATCTCAACTCCCGGCTCAGAGGTCTGAAAAAATCTGCCACTGTCCTCTTCTGCTGTGAGAAGACTTATAGGCAGGTTTTATTTGAGGAACTACTTCATTGACAGTTTATTGTTTCATAAGTATTGTTCAGACTTTTTAAACATGGGCATGTGGCTAAAAAGTGAAGTGTGGCGAGTCTGTGTTGCTGACATATATGACTAGTCAATGAATGGGGAAATCATTGCCAACAGCCTCTCAATTATCTACGCCCCTTTCCAGTATATGCATATTAGAATATACTTACAACAGTCAGGGCAATCCACTTCTTTGACCATCACATTCATCGTGGTGTTTATGGTTCAAGTATGTGTGATTGTGTTTGTAATCATCATTCTATCTTCTGTTCTCTCACCACTAGAATCCTCCTTCATGGTCTCTGCTTCATCACGGACACCATCTGTAACCTACGGCGAATCCTTTGACCTCCTGTGCTTGGTCAAGCCCCGCCACAACCCTCGCGTCCCCACCTCGGTCACCTGGCGCTTCATGCCGGCTGGCACTGAGGCCTCCGATAAAGGCGAGGGCGAGTTCAAGGAATTGGTGACTTTCACCCGGGAGGGCACGCTGCAGTGGGGAGAGCAGCTGCTCGGTCTGGGCACCCGCACCACCGTGGACCGCTCGCACTCCAACACCAACTTCCGTCTGTCCGTCACGCGGGCGGGGCGCCACGAAGCCGGCAAGTACCAGTGCACTGCTGTTCTCTGGAGGAAAAACTTCGACAACAGCTGGAGCCGAGTGGCCAACCGCACTTCCAACCTGCTGGGAATCAGCGTCTTCCAACCAGGTAAAATGCTGCATAGATTCCTGTCACCCTGATTGGAGAACACATCACAACAGAGAGCGAGCTGCAGAGCTGAGAGGATGTCCGCTTTCTCTATTCTCTAATTGCTCTTGGTCTCTAGCTTAGCAACTAATTGGAGTGTGTGTGTGCAGACGCGTGCATTTTCTGCTCGCGTCAGGGTGGGGTCTCCTAATGGAGCTCGGCGAATGGATCGCTAAAGATCCCACAGGAAGAAAGAACAAAGTGGAAAGAAGGCAGGAAGACGGGAAGCGAGGAACCGAGACGGTCGGGTCAGAGTGGGAAAGTGTGATAAAGAGAGCGAGCCTTCTCTCCTTGAACTTGTGTTTTTCTCAGCGGAGACATTAAACTGTCCACGCTACCTGCACTGGACCTCTGTGCCAAACACACACACTCCCAATTAGTGGCTTAAAGTCAAACAACAAATTGGCACATAGATACACACCGGCCCAATTTAACACAGGCTTGTATGGCTCAACAGCACAATACATAATTCATAATGCGGGTAAGGGAAAAAGGCCCTGTGGTACCTGAAGACCCAATTTGGTGGGAGAATGAATGAGTCATGTGTGTCAGTCTTGCTGTATGTATTATGATCAGTAATCATCTGCAAGGCAAATTGGTGGCAGGTATTGCAATGTGTTCTTGCCAGAAAATGGAAACGTGAATGAAATTGCACCAAAAAAAAGCCACTCTATTTTGTTGAAGATTATCCAGCATGTCCTGTCACAAGATCAGCTCACATAAAACACTACATTTTGCCACAATCACAAAGCAATTGAGACAATCGAAGTGCATAACAACCCGTCCATTTTCAGGCAGAAGTGGTACCCAACCAACAAGCCATTTAGTATCAGGCCGCACGGATATATATTTGTAATTAGTATAAATATTATAAATAAACATAATTTAAATCGACCGAGAGAGATTTTTTTTATCTCAAAAAAACTCCAAAGGGCGGTCACTTGTATCTCAAGATGGCACTCTAGCATTTTCAAGTAGAGGCACTAACAGGTAAAAAAAATAATAATAATAATAAAAAAAAAGGCAATTATTGTTACATTTAGTACGAAACTCTACTAAGGCAAGCTAAACTCCCATAGCGACAGGATATAAATATTGGGTCAAGTATAATTTCAATTTCAGTAATTTGTATGATTAAGACATGTTATTTTTAACACTCATACTAGAATAGTAATGCCTCCCTCTCAAGCACATGCACAAAATTTCGTACGGTGTTCGTTAAGCCCAAAACAGTATTACACGCATGAAACCAATTCACAATTGAAGAAAACCAAATGGAAACAATTGGATTGGAACAAATTAACAACTTTATTACATTTACATTTTCAGGACACAAATGAACAAAGGTAAACTATTTCCAACTGACCCAACATATAAGGTCGTATCTGACTGCGCAGCGAAGGCTTGCAAGGGTGTGTGCACGTAGCGCGTAGTGTTTTTCCAGCAGGATTCGTTTAAGGTCGCAAACCGTCACAGACGTTCGCCAGACATTCGTCAACAGTTTATTGGCTGTAAACAGTTGTTAAAATTTTTGGGGTGACAACATAAACCATTAAAACTGTTGGTGAGTGTCTTTGTGACGGTTTGTGACATTGAATGAGCGCTCACGAACAAAACATTCTCTGTTTGCACACCTCGCAAGTCTTCGCCACTCAAGTGAGATACGGACTTTAGTTCCCAACTTTTCGAGTTGTTGTTCATGAAGAACATGGTGATGTTTCGTCCATTAACACTTCTCAAAATGTCGTGCTCGTATTAACATATTCTGTCAAGCCACACTTTCATGTTTGTATTGCCTTTTGTGAATTTGTTTTCTGAAATGTAAATTCGTTTGATGAAATGGTAAAGTGTTTCTGAGTTTGTGACTTTGTTTTGCCACAACACTCTAAACAAACATGGTGTGCTTGCTGCGACAAGCTAAGTAAGCTAAGTCAACATGCAGCTTTGCCGGACTCCCAGTGCGATATTTTCAGGATTTTTGGTGTTAGTGCAAAATATTTGCATACCACTTATGACAAAGTGTCGCACCACTTCACAGTAATTGGTTGTGCTTATAGTTATGGGTGATATACTAAAAAGTATGGCACTAGCTTAAACATACCGGTACCTAATATGGAGCCTAATGACACCCAATAATTGTAAGTTGTTTATAAACTCTTACTGTTCAAAAAAAAATAACTACATACAAGCATTCGCATCATTTTCACTTACTTGTACAACATTTATAAATATTTTTTAAGTTGATAGATTCTTTAGGTGCTGAAAAGTCTAGAGTGCATCCTCTGTCCCGTCTTTTGAGGTGACAAACATCATGCAAAGAACTAGTGAGAATACGCCATCACGCAACACAAGTAGGCACACTCTTACCACTATGGACTAAAATGTTACATACCTACATATATTTACTGTATTTATGACTTTACTAATGCGTTAGTCGGTGAGCAAATTTGGGTTACAGCACTGCCATGAGGAGCCCCTTCACATTCCATCTTGTGGTTTTAAAGTTAGACAATGAGCATGCACGAATGTGTAATGTTATGATTTGCTTGTGTCCTTTAGCGTGCCTGCAGGCAACATTTGTACTAACAAAGAAAGACTTGCTGATCAATAAGTCTTTCACAGTGAGACGGGGAAATGTAGTCACATGAACAGACTTGACCGTCTCTCATTGCGCAGTATCGATCCTCATACACAAACACAGAAATAAGGAGGCGCGCACACTCACATGCCGGAGCACGACATTGTGAGATAGTACTGTGTCTGTGTTGTGACCTTCGCCATTCACACAGACGACATCGCGTCCAGCGGCCCTTCAGGAGCTATTTGAAAATCGCCTCATCATCCTGAAAGCTCATTTGCTTTCCCCAGTAGGCACTTTACTTTTGCTTTAACCCACATTGTCTGCAGGGGAACGCGTTCAAGGTCCTCTTCTGACTTCTTTTTTCTTTTTAGCTAAAGTGGTCAACCGCCGCGCTGCTATTCCATCCGTGACAATGATCATGTGATAAGTTGTCAAGTGGCAGTCGGCAGCAACTGTGACAAAGCAATCATTGTGTACTTGGTGCTGCAAATTCCTTCATAGTACGAGAAAAGAGGCGACACTCAGTCCTTGCCACGCCGCATCCTTCACGTCCGGGGGCCTTCATTCATACAGATGATTTGTTTCCACTTCCTCTGTATTTTCCCCGAGTGCTAGCCAATCAGGCCTGAGTCTTGCGCCCCTCACAAAGGCTGTGAGTGAAATAAGGTGTGAGCATACACAGCAACTGACCAGATACATAATTGAGCGACTCTAAATCACGCTTCCCTCGGTACCCACTCAATATGCATGAGCCGCCTGGCCCGCGCGGAGCACGCGTCGACATGTGCTCGTATACATCGGCGCTCTCGCATGAACGGCCAGGCTCACGCGTCTTCCTCGCCATGTGCCTCTGAGAGCTTTTCCTCTGCTTGCTTTGCATTTTCGCAGCAAACCCGCTTCACCCCTGATTCCCAGTTGACGCAGGGGTGGAATTCTTTGTGCCAGCTTCCCGGTGCTTCATTCTGCTAATGTCTTCGATTTAAAGGAGACTTTTTAATATTAATTAAATTGTACTTTTTCATATCTTGTCAACAAATAGTTCAGCTTTGATTACGTATTCATTTCGGAAAATGTGTGTACAGTAGGCATAAAAATGCACAATGATTGCTACACGATGATGCCTCTTCACCAGCCTGACACATTTTGGGGGTAAGAGCCATGTCAGTCATGTGGAGATGCTTAATGGAAAACAGGTGGCAACAATGTCTACGTTAACATTCAGTCAATTATGGCCATGTAATCGTGCACAAAAACCAGAATATCCTTTTATTTGTTTTTTGTTTTTTAAACTTTGCTGTCGTTCTGTCTTGCTACATTTTAATTGTATTACTTGTGGTATGCTCAAGAAGCAATCATGTATTTCTCTTTACTTTATAAAAACCATGGCATCTATATACCTACTTCTCAGTTTTTCTTCGTCTCTTATTCATGTAGTCCTTTACAGCGTATTCTCTAGTGTTCAGGCTGAGACGCCACAAAATGAAATGCATGGGGTTACAGGCTATCCAGGGGTCGGCAACCTGTGGCTCTGGAGCCACATCTGATTCTTTAGTCCTCCCTGTGAATTTCTTAAAAAAATAGTTTTAGAAAAAAAATGTTTTTTTAACATGTTTTTATTGTTTAGACAAAATATTCTACAAATGAATGAACAAATGAATGATTTAGATAAAACAAAATGAATAATAAAACTTTTTTTTTTTAAATGTCAGAGTCCAAATTTGTAAGTTGTCAGAAAAAAAGAGGCAAAATAAAACAAATAAAATAAAAAATCTCCCAAAACTAACCATAAAATGTTTAGAAGGAAGAGGAAATGCAGAAAATGACCAAAACATGTTTTGGAATTGCCAAAAATAGCAGAGAATTGAATAAAAAGGCTGAATTTTTTCTTCTTCCAAAAAGTAGCCATAAAACATTCAAAACCAAAAGAAGGAAAGCAGAAAATCACATAAAATGTCTTTGAAATTGGCAACAACAAAAAAGTCATAAAATTTATTATTTATTTATTTTAGGGCAGAAAAGAAGATGTTCAAAAAGAAACAAAGTGTCCAAAAGAAGAAATCACAAAAATTACTATAAAATATTCATAAAATTGCAAAAAATGTCAGTAAATTGCTTTACAAAAAACTATTTTGTACAAAATCATCCTAGATGAGTAGAAATATGCAAAATGAACAGGCTAACATGAACTGTTTTCATTTTCTGTGGGGATCATCTGCAGGTCTTCCAATATTTTTGTCTTCATGTGCATGTGATTGCCCCAAATAATGAAATGCCAGTAGCCTTGGGTCTACTTGATGTCTGCAAATCGAAACAGTCCCATGGCCCATAAGAGTTGACCATACATCCTGCGTCTGCACTCATCTACCGGTACTTCATTTCTATTTAGCTTGAATTATCCAGCACAGGCTGCAAACAGTGGGTGGTCTATTGCTTAGCACCATCAATCTAATGTTTGCACGCAACATGCAAACATGGCAGGGAGGGGGGCTGACCTCCCACGGCCCATGTTTAATTTTCTTAGAGGATCTCCCCCAATGTAATCCCCCCAAAAAGACATTAGAACATGTGATCCACTTCTGCATACACTGGCTGTATTATTACATCTCACCTGATTGGGTTTTCTCTATTGTGCCTTGCTGCGGCACAATAATGGCAAACACGTGTTCAGAATGGAGGCTCACCGGGGAAGCCTCCGTCTCCGTGACACAATCTAATATCATCATAACACAAACTGCAAACACACTAATATACACACACTCATGTGGAAAACACACACAAATAATTATGCTGAATTTTCCCTAATGGAAGTGGAGTTTAGATTAATGATGGTTTGGGGAGTTCAATAAATTTTTCTCATCATTTTAGCCGGCACGTGTCTAGCATGAAGAGTAGGACATTAAGAGGTTATTGGCCAGGCCAGAAGGATGACTGGGATGTAGCCTAGGGGAGGATAGAGGGGGAGCAGGAAGGAGCTGTCCCACTTAAGCCCGCACTACAGATGAACTTAGGACTACATTTTCTTGGTCCACCATGAGGAAAATTAACAATCAGTTCATTGGTTTGTTGACATTTTTAGGACACATTAGTTGCCTCCATATGATTTTGATATGCAGTGGATATGCAAATGCCAGGGTTTTGTAATATACCAACATGCGAACAAGATAAATCATTTCAAAACGTTCACCCTACTGACAGCCTGCCTCATCAGTTTTCTTTGAGTATTTTCATCAATTTTGGAGGGACTTCGCAGTTATTGGTAATGTCACTATTGTGCTATATTTTCTCCTTTTGATAATGACTGTCTTAACTGTTTCCATGCTTGAACATTATTCTGTACCCTTCTCCTGTCTGATGCTGTCCCTTTGAACAGTGAGATCTCCCTGATGCTGTGGAAGCTCTGTTGATTGCTCTCTCTTGATTGGGCTGTAAGATGTGACATTTAAAATGTCAAGAAAAGCCTACTGGAACAGCTGGACTTTTCTGGGCACTTTTAATGGTGGTAGCTGTGTGCAGACTACATGAGTTTGTTTGCGATCGGTTGGTCAATGCCACATCCCCATTCATGCTACCACAATATCTTTGTTTTTTTTATTTTGACATCTTCTCACTTTTTAAATGAGGTGTCGAGGTTATAGATCACATTAATGGTGGGAAAAGTTTTAAAATTAATTACCGGTACTTTTATTCACAAAAGCCTGGCATTTAAACATTGCTGGGCAGACTTTTTATGTCCACTTTTCTGTGTAGAGCTTAATTATTAGATGCCTATTATCTTTAATATCTACCTTTAAAAAAATAAAAATGCTTTTCCTCATTAAGGCTGTAGATGTGCTGGAGTTTTAACTTTGACTTTAGGTGAGAGGTAGGGGTACAGCCTGGACCGGACGGCAATCACAGACCACAAACATTGGTTAGAGCATGAGGTGTAGAGGTTATAGATCACATTAATGGTGGGAAAAGTTTTGAAATTAATTACCGGTACTTTTATTCACAAAAGCCTGGCTTTTTAAACATTGCTGTGCAGACTTTTTATGTCCATTTTTCTATGTAGAGCTTAATTATTAGATGCCTATTTCTTTAATATCTACCTTCTTTTTTTTTTTTTTTTTTTGTATAATGCTTCTCCTCATTAAGGCTGTAGGTGTGCTGGAGTTTTAACTTTGACTTTAGGTGAGAGGAAGGGGTACAGCCTGAAACGGACACCAATCACAGACCACAAACTTTGGTTAGAGCGCCAATAAATTAAATAAAGAGAGTTATTTAATGTGGAAGCCTCCTTGAATTTCAGTGAATGAACTCTTGACATTTTACTTTTTTTGTGGAGAAATGTACCTTTTCATACCCAGATTTGATCACTTGGCTTGTCTGGACAAATCAGAAATTAATCAAATATGGCATTCAACTTCTAACACTCTGTTTTCTCTTCAGGGAGTGGAGTGAATATGTGTAATTTGACAACTTAAGTAATAAAGGGCTTCATCTGAAAATTCATGCTTTTCTTAATTCAAATATCCTCGACTGGTCACCCGCCAGTCACAGGGACCACACTGACAAATAACCATTCACACCTATAACAAATTGTTGTCACCAATGAGCCTAACATGCATGCTTTTGGACCTTGGGAGGAAGAGATTCAAACCTACAACCTACCAACTGTGACGTTGGCATGCTATCCATTGTACCATCTTGCTGCCCTAAATTTAAATTGCAGCCTAAAAAAGGTTCCTTGGTAACCTTTAGGGATGGGTACCTTTCACATTTGAACCGGTACTTTTCCAATACTAGGTACCTGGGAATCGATACCGGTAATCAACGGTACTTTAAAAAAAATAATAATGTTAAAAGAAAATTGATGGATGGATGGAAATTGTATTTATTAATTTTGTTGGTAGTAAATGTATTTAATAGTAAAATCTTTTTTTAAATAAATGTCAAGGATCTTTGTGCAATTTGTCACTTTTTTACTTGTGACTGCCACCTTTGGCCCAAAGCGTAACTGCAACATCTGTGTCAGGCTCGTTCATGGTGCGCGTGCGAGTAAATCTTAAAGTGACAGCCACAGTTGACAAACAAAGACATAACTTCAAATTAAGTAAGAAAAACTCAGATGTGTATCAAGAAGCCTGCTGCGCTATGAGCTCAAAGTTTGAACCCAGGTTGGACTCGAACATAAAAAAAAGGACAGTTGGAGGACATGACATTAACAAAGAGAATAATTGGGTTCAAATGAATAATTTGAATGTACCCGATGTGGTCTGTAATGCTCGCTACATTTTGGCCACAATATTTTGCTAATTTAACCAGTAGTATATCCAAATTACAATGTCTATATACCTTAACGATGGTGAAGCCGTGTGCCTTCCAGCATGATTCGATCGGTGGGGGAAGATGTGCGCGGGCTGCTCCTACAGCAAGGTTGCCGCCGACACCTCCCTCTCAGGCATGCATTGTCAGCCTACACCCGACATACTTCAGAAACTGTATTTCTTTGGCTCGGTGCCACAAAAATTTTGCTCGTTTTCAAAACCCGGAAATGTGCTTCAGCGCGTGAAGTCCTGCGTGAGTGGGTAACGTCAGTACGCTGGTGCACATATAATGTTGCGTTCAAGTCCGCCATGGAAAATCGTTAACTCTTCCCGCACAGTCACAACTTTGAAAGACGTGCTTCAGAACCGAAACATTGCACCGTTTGATTTTATGTGAATCGGTGCTCGGATGTACCAACTCAAATCGGTCCACACCACACAAAGTACGGTTTTCGGTACCCATCCCTAGTAACCTTACACTCTTGACTTCTCATCAGTAGGTGTGTTTCCATTGTCCCCAGTTTTGCGCAAAAGACAAGTTGCGCAAAAGCAAGCTGGTAATGGAAACACATGATTTTCGGGGGGGAAATAGAATTATTTAGCAAAAGTGTAATGGAAACACTTTTTGCGCATTCCCTGTAGTAATGTGACCTTCGCCCTGTCACGGAGGAGAGGAAGTAGGAAGTACTGGGGATGCGCTTTCGTGTCGGAGCTGTCTCCTGAGGGCATAACAAGTCTTTTTAAAGACAAAGCGGTTTAGCTCGAGAGTCAATATGCCAACGTTCAATGCACGTTCCATATCGTTGCATGAGAAATGGCCGTTACCCCAGGGAACGAGCAATCAAGCGACATACGCCGCACGTCCTCGTTGAAATCCATCCGTCCGCAAGTTGTAAGCGCGCACACACAACACCAACACCAAATGCCTGAACACGCTCGATGAGGGGAGAGAGATGTTTAATAAAGTAATCTTAACAACTCCGGCTGTCCGTCTTCCGTAAACATCATGAGCACCTCCTACAGAACTGCGAGATCTCGCGAGACGGTACATTACAAAAATTGCGCCTCAGAAGTGAAACGCTAGTCAATGGAAACACAGACAAGTCAAAATTGCACTTTATCAAAATAGTACTATATCGCTTTTATTTTTGCAAAAAAACTGTAATGGAAAATGCAGCTAATGTTTTGATCACATAGTTTTCTTCTGAGCCTGACAACAGCGCCTCTGCTGTTTTCTGTCAAGTGGCGCTTTGTAAAAACAGTTGGGTCAAAAAAGTCGTCACTTGGGTCGATTTGGCCAAACTTTTTGGGTTATTCATTTAACCAAAAACCTTGCATCAAATGAATAACCCATATAACAACTACAAAAAAAATAGGGTTGTTTCGTACAAAATTGGGTTGTTTTTGGTTGTTTTGTGGGTTATTTGACCCAACTTTTTGGGTTAAATTGACCCAACTGGCGTTGTTCTCTTTTAGACCCATTATGAGGTTATTTTTTTACCCACATTTTCCTCAACAATTAATTCTACAAGGCATGTCAGAATTGTCAACACTCAATTAATCCATAACAAATGTGTTATTCCGCCCATCCCTACTCCTCACACCTTTCCACTCGCTTGGCTACCGTTCATTCTTCTCCTCATTATTTCTTATCTGGCTCTCCTGTTGTGTTATCTTGTCGCCACGCTACGAGTTTGAGGATTTATGTCGTCGACTCCCCGCAACTTTATCGCACCCTGTTCCCTCTCTCTAATAGTTCTCCAGGGTTATCCTCCCTTTTTTTTTTTTATATGGGCTGGCACGAGCAGATGCCACATGTGCTCCCGTCTTTCCATCGCGGTGAAGTACTTGCCACCGAGCTGTTATTGATAGCAACTGCAGCGATCGGAGGTTCTCGCTTATCGGGCCATGAATAGAAGCTGTCCGTCTTCATTACGGCCCGCCCTCTCATCGGCCTCTCCATCTCTGTCTTCCTGCGTTTTTCTTCTCGCTCTGCTCATAAGTCTCTTTTAATGTCTTCCTGGTCCCCGCGCTTTCACTTAGCGGCATGTTTTCCTCGGTGTGCGCCCCCCTCAGCTTCTTTCACACGCTTGTGATTTTTCAATATTTTATAATTCCCTGATTCCCTCCTCCTCCTCGTAATTCTCTCCATTATGTTTACATTTTTCTTCAAGCAGCTTCCTCGTCGGTGTTTCATGAATAATAAGGGTACGGTGTTGTGCTTGCCGTTATAGCAGGGTTATTGCCTCTGACATGGCGGTAAATCTCATTCTTTGTTTTTCGGCTGCAATACTTTGCTTTGCCCGCAAGCTCACCGGAGGCGGCACTCTGCGCGCAGGCTGCCTGCATGCCACTCTCAGTGTTTTCTACCGCCTGTTTACCAACACGCAATCCGCTGACGCACAGAGTCGTAACGGGTGGCGAGCGACGAGTCTTCCGGGCGTGCACTGAAACAGAAAATAATTTTATGAGAGCCTTTTAATTCGTCACGCTCGTTTCCAGACGCTCGAGGTCAAGCTTGTTGTTGACGTCCTCTCAAACGCGAACCTGTGTAGTGACTAAGAAACGCAAACGGCTGCGTTTTATTTCTGTCAAATCCCATCCTATCTATTTTTTTAATTCCGTGGTATCTTTCCATCTTTCTTAAGCATGTTTCTTTGTGTGCCCTGCTGCCGCAGCTGTAATTAAAGTCGTAAGTTAGTGCTAGCTACAGTGATGCACAGCAGCTGAGCAGAACGGGTCGAGCCTTGGCCAGCTCGGATGACTGCTTTTCTCTTAATGAGCGCAGGTTTTATGCTTATCGGAAGAACCCTTTCCTACGCAAACACACCCGCGGTTCCGTTTGATGAGTCTTTTTGCTCTCTGCATCTTGTGGCCCATTCATCTCTTGTGCATCGGCTTCCCATCAGGCCAAATCACATTTCAGCAGTCGCTCTGGTGTTGGTGAATCTCTGAGGCCATGAACAAAAAGTGGACAAAAGATACGAGAGTCTGGCGTAAATGATTTATTGCAAAGGAGAATTGTAGTTTCTTTCGTTTCTTTCCAACTCGAGTGGTATTTTTTTCACGCCAAAGCAGAATGATAGATGAGAGGGTCCAACTGCATATGGGGGTCCTCGGTCTACCACGCTACTGACGTACGATATTTCGAAGTTACGAACCGTGCACGGCCATGCAGCACCAGAAGGCTGTACTATTGCTTCTAATATGATTGTTTTATATTTATAGCCCAGTAGCTGCCTACAAATATTTACTGTATTTATGACCTTACTACTGTGTCAGCATAGGTGAGCAGTAGACTAATGATTCATATACAAATTCAGGTTAGCCGTTGTAGGAATGGAACTTTCGTAAAACCAATTACTAACTATAACAAACCTAAAACAAATGCTAATGTTGTGAAGAGTGGTTTCTAAATTCATAAAAATGTCTGTTTTTCATTGTTTTTCACGGGCATAATTAGCATGTGTTGCTGTTGACTGACGCGTTGCACAAAATAGGAGACAAAGTGCACTGTTTATTACCACGACTGATACACCGCGGCACAGACTGCTCCCTAGATGATCATGAGGGGAGTAGGTAAAAACAAGGAAGGTTTTGTGTGTATGTTGTTATATATTCAAGTATTTCATTTTCTTTTAAAGGAAAAAGTAGGTCAGCTTTTTACATACCTCAATTCCTGAGAGTTCCAATAAGGTGCTGAGCTGTGTCGGCGCCGCCTACAATTTTAGCTCACCTGTAGCACTTTGTGCTCCCAAACCGGAGAAGTGGTCGGCGCACGGGTTTAATTTGCACCAAAATAAATAAATAAAAGAAGGTTGGTCTTATAACATTGTCAATATTTATTCATTAAGTGAGACTTCAAAAGATAGTTATATTTTTTGTTTCATTTTCTACCCATACCAAGGAGGCATACATACGTTAAGTATGCTTGATAATTCTTGCCAAGCAAATTTTGCTTATCCCATTGGCAGAATGTTTTTGCTTAAAATAAGAAATGCTGTCTAAATTTGAGGACATTTGTGTGTATTTTTACCCCGCTTTGTTTGCAGTGTTTGGTGTATATGTGTAGATCCTTGTAATTAGCCTGTCTTTGAGATTTCTTAAAATAAGAAAATTCGTCTGAATTTGAGGACAATTTTGCTTATTTTTTAGCATGGCTTTTTTTTTTTTTTGCAGTGTTTGGTGTATATGTGTAGATCCTTGTGATTATCCTGTCTTTGAGATGTTGGGGCGCTGAGAAGTTCAATCCCTCTGACACAATGGGATCATCGATGTATTGTTGTCATTAGCATAGAAATTAGTCTCCCAATTAATCAGGGAGTTTGAGCGCGGCTGTTGAACATCACTCATTTCATTTCCCCCCTCACGGTGGTGTGGGGTGGCGAGTTTAGTGCCTTTGGGATGAGGTGGCTTTGACGAGGGGCAGCCGGCCAAAGTAAGATGTTGCGCAGGGGATCAAGTCATGTCTAAGGCTTCAGTCCTGCCATGCTCAGGGGGGGTCCCGGCCACGGATTAACCCCAGCCTGTGCTAATGCTAAAGCTAAAGGCAGAGCAGGCTGCCTTTAAGACTCCGTAAGTCCTCTGGAGCGGAGCTGTAGAGGCAGTCTGCTTCTTTCCAAAATCCATCCCCCTCCCCTCCCCCACGCACCCCCACCCGGCCATGTTATCGCCTTCTCTCTTTTACATCTCTCTCATCTTCTCCACCTTCCTAATGTGAAAGCTACTTCACTGTGGTGAAGGAGAGGAATCGGCATGATGGGACTGAACCATTTTAAGTCAACAAACTGATCAAAACTGTACAGCGGAACCTTCAAATTCAAAAGCACTGAAGCTAGTAAAATTGATCAAAATGTAAAGGAAAAATATGCCTTAAATGTACACGGACTCAAGAGCTTCTATCCAGTTGTGAGTCAGTCTTGCTTTAGGCTCCAGAATCTGGAGTCCAGACTGATATGCTCTGGTACTTGAGGGCTGAAGTCAGGGATTCCTGCATTTCAGGGCGGACTTATTTTTCTCTATGGATTCTGTGGATCTGTGTAAGTGCAATGTGCACACACCACACACCAGCTACACTTGCGATACGATCAAATCAGCCAGCGGCGGCTTTGCACAAGCACAATCGACGTTGAAAAAGTTATCACTGTTATCAGTAAACCCTTCCATCCTTATACACCATGCTATTTTTTTCCCAGGTACAAGTACTGTACATTCCTCTATAAGTTATTCTTCTTTGCATAGGTTTACATTTGCAAGGAAACTGTGGAGTGAGTTTCTTAAATGCATCCCTGACGATAACTGAGCGGGAAACTCCTAACAGATTTAAAGTTGGCCTTGAACTTTACTTTGACAAGCTGCCATACATTTCATAGACTGCTGCGGTTTCCAGGGCAACCTCGGTGAACATCGCGGCATGGCCAAGATAACTTAAATAGGACCACAGGGATTTGATCTTCCACTGAGAAAGCACGGCAACGATTAAGCAAAATTTAATTAAAAGTGTGATTGTTGCTCTGCGAATTGTATTAAAATGTGTCATAGGGCCAAAATGGAGATCTAATGATATGGACCGTATCCCATTTGTGCCTCCTGCGGTACAACAGCTCCACTACCTCAGCACTTTTCCTGGGCACGTACTGTCATTACAGTGTACACAGGCGCACACAAATCCACGCATTACAGCATCTAATTGGCTCATTGAACCCTCATTTCAACCCTGTCCCATGTGTGACCAATTTGTCTACTTTAATGGCAGCTAAAATCCTCTCCCTCCCACTTATATTTTTGTGTTTTTTGCACTAACGCACCAGCTTGCTTTTGATAAGGTAGCAGGATAGCAAATTGAACCCCCAAACCTCAAAAGCAGCACTACACAACTCTTGTTTTTGAGGCTGCACAACAACAGTGGGGAGTCCGCGGGGAGTGGATGAGGATAACTATCACTCATGAAAAATGTTCGCCTAACTTCAAAGAAGCAGCGAAACTGGAAGGGGCAAGTGTTGAGAAGTAGAGGATACAGCCTGACTCTTTAAACGAGGACGGACTAGAACTCGTTTCCAATCCCTGTCTTCGCTCCATGTGGAGTCTTTTAATACCTGATAGGCTTATCTCCCATTTTCCCTTTCGTCAAAACACTTTTGACCAGCCATCACCTTCACTCTCCCGGCTGTTACTATGATTTATGGGTCTCCTGATCAAGTTCTGTCTAATCACCTGACAGCAGCTTCATGAATATTCCACAAGCCTCACCTGTGCTCATGAATATGGATATCCCCTAAAGTACTCTTCCAGAGGTGCCGGTAGGTCTCCCTTGAACATTTCGGCTCTTATTTAGATATACTTGCCTAATATGTACTTAATGACCGCTGAGCTGCACAACTTTCCAGTGAGCCGCTGAAGCAAATGAGAGGGCGAAGTGGGTGAACATTTATTTTTTGCATTGCACCGGATGAGAGGAAAGCAGAGGTGTTAGTAATCACTTCTGCGACAGACTGATGCGTTCCTCAAATAAATCTGTGATTTAGTAGAGGCGCGAACAATGAACCATGATACAGCCGTGGAATGCTGTTACTGGGATTTACCAAAGCTGACATGAGCGTGTGTTTATTTTTGTCATTAGGCACATATCCTCGAATGCTACAGTGACACAGTTATGACGAATGGTGACCAAAGGTGGGCTACGTCACACAGATGTCACTCAACGTGACGGCATAGTAGAAATAGTACATGATTTTTCCTATGGTCAAGTCTTATTTGAGAATAAAGAGATAGCAAATAACTATCGGGCAGTGAAAAAGAGCTTTAAACTCTAATTGTGTTTTTTTTTCTCATCGATATTGCAACTGCGATTATTTTTCGAAGGTCCTCTTCCCATGTATTTTTTAAAATAAATATAAGCAAAAAATGTATCTATGTTAAAATATTAAACACTATATTTATTATATATTGTTATGATCATATTGCAGGGTTTCCCCTAGTGCTTCATAGGACTGGCGGACCACCAGGCTTTTCCTGCCACCAAGCGTCAAGATAGTTTATGTACTTTACTTAAATTACAGTTGTTAACTTACTAAACAATCCGACTCTTTTAAAGCCTGTATCAGTGTTTGTTCAAGATGGTTCAAAATTTCCTTGCAACAAGAAAAAAAAACATTAAATCTATATGCAAATAACTGCCGAACGTTGCGAACTTGAAAGAATCCTGATGAGAAATCAACATTTGCTATCTTTGCAAATATACGCCCCCTCAGTGGGATATGGGCTTAAGCATTCACTGCGACATCTTCATAAAATTTTACCAAACACCTGTGGAATAAACACAACTCAAGTTCTAACTTAAGTTCTAAACCATCCATCCATCCATTACCTGAACCACAAGACACTATACAAGTGGTATATACAGTATATAAAATATAAAGCCTACCGACTTGAAATTGCAACCTTTGCAATGTGAAAATTGCATTTAAATTCGATTAGTTGTTCAGCCCTGCCCGCACCTTAATAACAAGAAACCACATAGAAAATGGTTCCATGTTAGCTTACACTGCTGCTATGCCTTAACTCATGGTGCTATCATATAAATAATCGACAGTTCCACTTCGCTTGGATGCTCTTTTCATAGTTAATGTTGTCTTCTTGTGATGGCCAGGAGTCAAAGCAGGAGATGCTCATTCTCCACATTGTTAGCATTTCGTGTTCCATGGTGTCCTGTTTTTCCAGATTGAGCACTGTGAAGTGTAAAAGCAGCAAACGTTTTGTGGGAAAGTATCTTTTTGTGTGTAATCCCGCTAACTAAACGACAAACCATCCTGGATGAGAACACAAGCCCCTTGGCGTCGGTAATAAAACAGGTGAACGCAAGAACGGGCACTTGAAGTTTGAATGCCGACTTAAAGCAGAAGAGAGGAAATGTTGACAATCCCATTTTGATGCCATCCCCTGGAGGCTCATTAAGGGAACGCCGCCGATGCGAACTCCACTCTCTGCTGAGGGGGGAGACATGTAGACGACGAGCCTGCCTTGTTACTTAGTGATTGAACTGGCTCCCTACTCTCTATCCACCCCCTTCTCCACCACTATGTAGCGGTCCTAATCAATGGCGCATTCACCACTACTTACTGTACTTGGGTTCATATGGATAGCCTTAGTGTGTTTTCTCGTGCAACATTAAGCGCGATGCAGAAGGAAGGCAGAAGCTCTCTGTGGGAATGGACACGTGAGGACGTGACTGGCTGCTCTGTGAAGTCGCTGCTCGCTTAATGTGGCATTTCACTGCCAGACTATTCTGGTGGGAGACGTGAAGGTTGTTTTGCAATTGAAGAGGGCACATTTTTGCTTTATTGCGCCTCTCGCTCACCCGCCTTGTTTGTGGCTCCTCTGTCCCGCCTCTGCTTGAGCGAATGCTTAATTATAACAACTTGTAATAGCCGGCCATGCTTCTTAATAGGGCTTGAATAATTAGCATATTTTATCTTTGAAAAATACATTTCTGTAAACACTGATGCACAGCTCACGCCTTTCAATCCCTTTTTTTTTTCCTGGCCACGGATTCAAACTTGAAATGAGAGCATTTTTTTTCCTTCCCCCTCCTGTGCCAACCCAATCTTACATGGCTCTCCTTTTGAAGGTTCGGAGGTAATTCTTCTCCAAAAGAAATGATTGCCAGGATTCTTCAGGGTCATTTTTGTAGAGATGAGACTTCCTATCTGGGACACGTGGATGCAATGGCATAATGCAGGATCTCATCCATTTCCTTAATTAGCACTTATTGTTACATGTCTTGTTAATGTACTGAATAAGTTGCTAAACCCATTCACTGCCTTGTATTTGTCAACTGGAATCCTGAAGACGAGTATATTTCTCAAGCAAGCAAGGAAAGTAGGGCTGGGTTTAAAAAAAAAAAATCGATATCGAACCCGCTTTTCCTTTTCGAGCCTGATATAGATTTATAAAACCATGAATCATTTATTATAATATCTTTTCCGTATAAATTCGTAAGAAAATATAATTTTATTTTAAAGGCCGTTTTTTTTCTGTTTTACTGTTTTCTTGAAATTTACTGTTCACATGAATTTAAAGGTATTTTCTTACATTTATGAAATAACTGACTTATTGCACTTTCAGAATCTTATTAATATTTACAATTATGAATGTGAGGCTTCAATTGTAAAGCTCTTCGAGCACCATATGGTGTAGTTAAAGCACTATATAAAAAACTGTCAATTTACCATTTACCAAGATGAAGATTATGGAGTAAACCTCATCTTACCAAATAATAAGGAAGAGAGAGTGTCACATTGGAAGTAAATTGAGCAGATTAAGGTATAAAACAGAGTATGTGTCACAATGGTGATACAATTAATGGAGTGAATAGCAAGTGCCATGTGAAAAAGACACACTGGAGCCAGCAAAAGCCTTTACTCAGGCTTGGTTTTGTATTTTATAGTTTGAGGTGTCCCAAAAAAATATTAGCGTCAATGTTCTGTTTCTTTTCACTAAAAGTTGTACTGCTAAACTCAGAATATTGTGTTCTTATGCAACAGAAGCAAGTTCTGTTGCATAAGAACACAATATTCTGAGTCTGAGTTATATTTTATATGACATGGCTAAACTAAATGTTTCACTATCATAGTGTCATGCAAGGCTATAATGAAGTTATGCTTGTTAATATTGACATAAAAAAAAGAAGACCCGTCTCATACAAAGGTGATTCAAGTTGCACGTTTCACCACTTTTTTTGTATTCTTGATTATATGTGTATTGTTTAAAAGAAGTTATCCACTGCACTGCAACATGTAAAAACAAAGCGCCCAGATAAAAGCGATGAGATGTAAGCTACTGTATGGTGAAATCTGAGTGCCACAAACGGCGACACTAAGCAAAAAGACTGCCATAGTTGATCCTTAAAAGCTTACTGAACTGAGGTTTTATGGGGTATGCGTTTTGTACAGAATTAGAGGCGTATTTTCCCAAAGTCTTAATAAAATGAATTTTTCTACACACATCAAAAAAATCAACCTTTACAAGGATAGTGATGTTCAATTGTGCCGTCAGAGGTTTGGATTGAACATGGGTTTTATTATTGTGGTTGTAATTTGCATTGCGCTGCCGAACCGAGTTGTGTGAAGCTAAATCGGGTAACAACAATATTAGTGCCTCCAACGGTAGTAATTATGCTTATTAAAGTCGTTAGTCTCAGCTGTGATGATTGGCTAATTGGGTCAACAACTTCACATACTACCAGGACGTTATTATCTTTGCATTAATGCAAGATAGAAATATGCAGTGGGAGATAAAGTAGGTATACAGTTGTAAGAGTTGTACAGAGTAGGCTTACTTTTTTTTTTTTTTTTTCAAATAACCATGGCAGTTAATTCAACCAACCAACCAACCAAATTTGTTAGTCAAACAATACGGGTAAACAGAACGCTGGAAAGGTTTGACTGAAAAGGGCAGAAATTGATTGCGTAATCTTTAAATTGGTAGACTATTCAATAGTTTATCCAATTTTCCCGCAATTTCGTGCCAAACCTTTTAAGCATTCTCTGTCTTCCAGTAGTTTGAGTGGCCACTTCCAATGATTGAAATTACTTGCCATGGTTATCTGAAAGAAACATGAAAAAAATTATGGATAAAAAAGACCAATAATAAAGAACTCAAAGGAATAATAATATAAATAATAATCATTTCCTCTTACTATTCTCCACTGAATTCAATATATGAGAAATGTCTCCAGGTAGCGAGAATTCTGTCCATGTGCTCAGTTGTCAGTGGTCCAGATGATGGCTGTTGCCAGCAGCAGGGTTGTTTTGTGCCCCCTAATGGAGAAAAACTGCACCAGCAGCTTTGCACACACGCATATACACACACAAACACACACATCATTGATCAATATGTCTACTCAGAGGCTCGATAATATTGGCCAATCATTTGGAGCGTGCTCTAACAAGTATTTAACTTTAATATCCTATTGATGCACATAGCACAATGTTGATTTTTCTTGTACTTTATGTTCATTTTTTTTTCACAATGTTGGCTCCATCTGCACATTGTAATCAGATCTTTGACTGACACACACTGCCAGAGGTGTTAATTTGAACAATATGCATCACACGGTACCTGGAGCACATTCCATCCCGCTACTGACATGGCCTCGTGAAGGTCGGCCATTTTGACAGACAGCCCGGCCTCCCTCCTTGTCTAATAACGCTAGCGTCCCGTCCCGTTACAAAACCTTCACCCCCTTTGCACCCGTGTGCCTTTTGTCACACGCTTTCTTTCCACCTTGATTTCAGCAGCCCCGGCAACTTGGAGGTGTCTCCCGTGTTCGCTCCCTCGTATCGTCGGCGTGCCACCTCTCCGCCACCATGAATGTATAATAACTTACAGCAAAGGAGGCTATTCTTTTCAGCGTTGTTTGTTAGTGGCCAAGATAAAAGATGACTTTGTGGAGGCGTAAGAAGCTGTTAAACGTTGGTGTTGATCAAGGATTTTTGTTGCAGGATGGCATTTTGACATATTCCTCAATTTGTTTACAGTCTAAAAAAAATAAAATTCTGGCATATGCAGGAGGTGGTAGTTATGGTGACCGACTATGCGGGATTGAGGGGAGCTATCCATTGACTTTGGGGAAGAGGTGTGGGGTTCAAAGAGATTTCGAACCTATTCAGACATTGTCTTTACTGTCTGCGAAGATCTTTTGAAACCTTTTACAAACCCTGATGAAAACTCCAAATTAGCTACATTCGCATGCATTTGTCCTTCGGTGAGATACAGGGAACTTTTCATTTATAGATATATTTAAATTTCCACTTTAAAAAAAAAATGATGCTGACACTGGGAACTCCCTACCTTTTTTTTTTAATCAACAAATTATTTTGGAAAACTTTATTTACATTATAAAACTTTAGGGAACTATTTACTTGTTTGGTTTTTAATTGAGCTTTCAAGCTTATGACCCTGGAAGCGCCATGGCAATTTGTATTAGAAATTTTTTAAACAAAGCTTTTAATTCTTTATATGTTCAAAATTAATTTTATTAAAATTTGCTCCCAAAAACATTTAAATACACTTTATTTTAGATATTATCATGCTCCCAAAGTCATGTTTGTTTTTTTAATGCTAGAGTATATAGAAGGCTTTGATGCAGCCTCCTAACTGACGCTAATGGTTGAAGCAATGGTAGTTATTACAAAAGCGGCCAGCAGGTGGCAGCAGAGTGTAAGAGATCAACCAGAGCCATGTTGCACAAAGTTCTTTCCTCCACTGTTTTAAACAGATTTGTGAATAATGATGAAACTTTGCTATATTCTAATGCTAATTGCTGCAAATTGTAAACAGATAGAAATGTACTTTTTCTCCTGATGAAAAAAAGAGACTCTAATCTTTCTTTTGGTTGTTTCCTTGTTTTTATAGCAATAGAACACAATATTCTGTCAAATCAGTCAATATCCAGTAAAACAGCCAGGAGCGAAGGAGGTTGCTTCAGTGAAAATGTCTGGGAGTCAATAAATTAAAAGAAAAAGTTTTGTTGTTGTTTTTTCAATGTTGACACTTAATATATTCTCTTTTAATGCAAATCGGCTTGAAATATCAGTTATCGGTCTCCTTGACTTACTAAGTCAACCTTTCCTACTCACATTCACATTAATCTAACTTATTCTAACTTATTACTAAATTCAATCTCTTGTGTTTTTTTCCCCCCACAGAGAGTAAGCTGCGAGTGCAAAAGAACAACCAGTCTCTCGTCAACCTGGAGGACAGTCGAGTCCGGCTCAATTGTTCCATCACCTCGCAGACCAGCCCGGACTCGCAGTACGCCGTGCTGTGGTACGTGAGACGCGCCGCCGTGGGCTCGGAGGCCGACGAGCTCCTGCTGCGGATCGAGCAGTCGGGGGCCCTGAAGTATGGCACGTACGCCGACGAGGAGAGGCTGCGGCGGCGCGTGCAGGCCGAGAGGTTTTCCCCCCACCTCTACGCGCTGACCCTGAACAGGGCGGAGAGCGCCGACTCGGGAACGTACTACTGCCTGGTGGAGGAGTGGCTGAGTGACCCAGATGGAGTGGGGTACCGCCTCTCGCGGGACTCGTCCGGGTTCGCGGAGGTTCTGGTTAGACAGCCAGGTCAGTGTCTTCTTGAACAAGGTGCTTCTCTTAGTTACTCCCAATGCAAGTACGAACCAGTTGTCATGTTGGCCTCCTTTTTAGACTTCTTCTTATTAGATTATTTCCCATTCCTTGGGGATATGTCTGATTCAAAGTCATCCAGCCTCTACAGATATTTTTGTGCACAGAACACAAGTCATAGTTTTCTTTGGTTCAAGTTTATTGAATTATACTGATTATTGGGTGCATTTCTACAATACTCAAGAGGCAACAAAAGTGCATTATGATTACTTTTTACTTTTTACAGATTCACTGCAATGCATTTTTTAATTAATTGGACTACAATTTTTTGTTATCATTGTTAGTACTAGGAGTAAGGATATTAGATCAGACCAAAGTATTCAACTCTTGAATAGTCACTATACTGATGTCACCCCCCCCCCAAAAAAAAAACAATGAATAGTGACTGATAATTTTAAAGAAAAATCTGTATATCCCAATACAGCATTTTTCTTTAAAATTGGATGAAATTAATGGTGATTATTTTTTTCTTTTCTTCTTTTGAATTCTTTTCATTTCTTATTCCTGACCGTAAACATCACGAGTACCAATACCTTGAAATAAGGCCTCATATCGGCCTGATACCGATACCTACTCGCTGATCCTTAATTATCATGAGTAGTAGTAGTAATATGTACAATCTTGCGATGTCAACGAATGTGAAAGGAGTCCCTTATTCAATAATAATAATAAAAAAAAAACTAAAGCTAAAAGCAGTGATTATGGGCCTTCGCACCCCTTTTTCATTGTGAGTCCTTGAAATGATCATCAAACACCATGCAACATAAGACCCCCAGAAAAAAACAAAAAAAACAATTGTATCTATCTAGCTATATTTTTTGCAATTTGCTAGCAGGAATTTGTCCGTGTCATCTATGGAATGCACCCATTTCCACTTCCTGTTCACATCCATACACCCAATATTGTTTCCACCAGTAAAACGCTTGACACCTCCCCTTCCAACCCCCAAATTTCCAGGGGGCACTATTGAGTGAGTATTGTGGGGCCATGTTGTGAATGTGGACCCCTAAAATATCTTATATTTTCACCAGGATACTCACATTTCTGAAAATTGGTGAGTTTCCAAGCATGCCAGGCCCCAAAAAGGCAATTATTTGGTCTCGATAATAATAATAAACCCAGCAATTCCAAGAGGGCCTTCTCACCACCTGGTGCTCTCAGGCCCTATTAATAATAAAATAACATTGTTGTTGTTTTTGCAGAGGTGAAGAACATCATTACAAAAGATGACCGTAATAGTAGACGGCTCTCAGTATAATGCAGTGGAGTTCACCACTGCAAAATACAAGAATATTAATACTGTTGGTCAAGCAGGTCTGCATGCTGGGTCAATTAGGGACCTGCTAGAGGCTTTGAGAGGCCAATATCCATTTGGTTTTATCCCTAAAATTGGAAGATCTACTTTAACTTTACATGTTGTCTAGACAGCATCCAATTTTTAGTTTTTTACTGTTGTGTTGCTTTGTTGTGTCGTGCGTACACTGCGAGGTAGGAGGTGCAAAACCGTCTTTTTGCCGACCCCTGCTGCCGACCCGACCCGCCTTTCAGTCCAATTTGGACCTCCTTGCCATGCACAGTATAAAAACCCATTTCATTTCCTGCCCTTGCCTGGGCGCTAATAGCCGCCAGCCAGTAGCGCTGATAACAAGCAGCTCAATATCCTGACAGCAGTCAAATCCGCGGAAGAGATCAGCTGGCACCAAATGGTTTGAAGCCACGACAGCTGTCAGGCACCACACGGAAGCTTTCTCATCAGGTCACTTCTTCCCAAGAAGCATCCAAAAGCACTCAAAGGCATCATGTATTCATGCCTCGCCAACCCCAAAGTAAGATGACGTCCCTCAGGACAATCCATTCAAATAAAATAAAAACTTTACTGGCACCTTTCTTTGCCTTATTACCAACAAAAACCTCAAAATAACCTCGTCTTTAAATAAATAAGTTGTCCAAACAACCCATTTTCTTGTATGAATAAATTCCAAAGATTTTTATTTGGCTTCAAAGAACTTTTATTTCTAGGTGTCCTGTTTATAACGTGGAGTGCAATCATCAATACAGCATTAGTTCAAGAAAGTGACAATAGCGAGGGGGAAGGGAAAAAAAAAACATGATTTATGTGAAGTCGACACTGCTACAACTAATTGGGTTCTCATAGCTACACAGATCTAACCCTATGGGAACACATTACTGTATATGCAACCTTATATTTGGTGAATATGTGTTTGCTTTCATTATGAGGATGTCATTTTGCCTGTCAGTCAATAGTTGGTAAGTAAGTAAACATGTAATCAGAAATGCACAACGTAGACACGCATGTAGACGGTCACATATACATAATGCAACGCCATAGATATTTAACATCACATGAAGTCAAACATGGGTCATCAACATCATTTATATTAATTTGTCTAAGCAGCTTTGATCTCATGGCATTATAATTACTATTTTTGCTGGTTGGTTTATCACTAACTAATGAGTAGATTTAATAAAATATATAGCATATACTTTATTCATCATTGGAGGGAAAATTTCTCTGAGCATTTTTAGCTGTTTTTCCCCCCCAAAGGAAAATGGATGTGATGAATTTGCATATGTTGAGCTACAGCTACTTCGCAATAAGTTCCTTGTTCCTGTTCTATGGTGTTGTAATTGCTGGCAGCCTTGTTGTGGTCTTTGTGGGGTTTTTATATATATATTTTTTACTTCTTCTTTCTTTCAAAATAGTCTGTTTCCAAATTCTGCGACACTACAGTTAACGGTTGCATGTTCCTTACCTTGTAAAGTGTCGATTTGTTTCTAAAGTCATTGTATAATTGGTTATATAAAAAAAGAAAGAAAACGTGCCATGACATAGAGCTAGTAAAGTGTTTGTAGGGGATCCCCCCACCCTTTCAGTTCTCGTGATATATATTTTTTACTTACTAATTTTTTTTTGTGTGTGTGGCTAAAACAAATTCCAGCCACAGTTTGCATCAGTGGTTATCTGGTGGTGCCGTCTTGAGTTACTTAGCCCCATTTCCAACACTAAAGCATGCAGCTTGCTAGCTAGCCAGCTAGCCTACTTTCCAAAAATGTGTTTTCTCTGGTATCCACAATTTATATATCAGCTCGGTGTCTTTATTGAAATTAATTTTATTAATTATTAATATTATTGTTAATTTTATTAACCCTAACCCCAGAAATGTGTTAGCATTCGAGCTAGTTGGTGGCTAGCGCCTCTTGTCACAGAGTGTACAGCACAATGACGCCCTAGTTAGTGGGTTATCTTCCAGCCACCTGAAGCTTTTTAGTGGCTATATTTTTACTGTCCAAACATGATGAAGTAGCATCCACTTTTTAACAGGACAATTGTGACTGGAGACCAACGATTGATGATTTTGAAGCCCCATTTTATGTACCTGGCAATTTTGTTTTAATCTTTCACATTCGGCAGGATTTGTACACAAGTACATTTTCTGTAATATTATGTATGTCCCCTTTAAAACTACTGTAATCAAGGCTCAAACACAATTGTTGCAAGTACAGCAACTGCACAATATTCAAACAAGTCGCCAAGTTGACAACTGATCATTTGTATCACTACAGAGGCCCGACTACAGGTAGAGGAGACGGAGTCAAACGTGACCGTACCAGAGTCCGGCTCAATCCGCCTGGGCTGCAGCATCCCCTCCCAGTCGTCCCGAGACTCGCGTTTCTCCGTGTCCTGGTACGTGGAGCGCCCCGAGGACGACGATGACGACGACCTGCTGCCGGCTGGAGAAGAGCGGGAGTGCGTGTTCTCCATCGGGCACGACGCCATCTTCGGGAACGGCAACTGCAGTCCCAGAGAGGAGGCGGGGCCCAACTCCCGCTTGCAGTTCGAGAGGAGCGCCTCGGACCAGTACAGCCTGACCATTCAGGGAGCCCGGCCGACGGACAGGGGGCGCTACTACTGCCACGTGGAAGAGTGGCTGCTCAACCCTCGCAACGCTTGGTACCGCCTGGCCACCAACAACTCGGGCTTCATTACTGTCAACGTACTGCAACGAGGTGAGCGCTTACTGTCTTGTATAAGTGTGTATGCTGCACATTTTTGCACTACTACTGTATCTTAGAAATAGAAATTAATTAGGAAATGAATGTGAGTATAGCTCACACTGCCTCCCTCCGCACACGAGGATGATGAAAATTCCACTTAACTGTTAAAACCTTTTTTTTCAGTTTAAAATGGCTTACCTTAATCAGAATCCCGTGCTGTAATGTAGCCAAAAGTACAATCTTGGTGGGTTAGTGCACCCAAGGTTATTTTAGTTAACTAAAACTTAACAAAATAATTAAAACTAAAATTAAAAAAAAACGTTTTCATTAACAAAATAAAATCTAAACGAAAAACGGTTAAAAAAAAAAAAAAGAAAACTAACTGCAACTACATTTTACAAAACTAACAAAAATTAACTATAACTATAGTGAAAGTGTCCTTAGTTTTCATCCTTGGTAATGAATTAAAAATAATAAAATATCAAATAAAATACATGAGTCTTTGGAGTTTATTTTAAATGTGATTTAAGTATACTGTATTTATTTCTATACTAACCAGAATAAGGACGTTTGAAAGTGAGTCGCACAGAAGTGACATCATCTAGCAGCAGCCAATAGAAAAGCACTTTCTGTTGACGTCGCTCCTCTGCGACAATTTTGCATGTCCAATGGCTCGCCTTGCCTGTTTTTTTATCAAATTCAGCCGAAACGCAATGCTAGGTAAAAAGTCCATTACTTTTCTTTTTTTTAATCATGGTATTTATTAGAAATCTTGCACACAAGTAATACACATTTTTTTAAACGAAAACTAATACTAAAACTAAACTAAAACTAAGCTTTTTTTTAAACAACTAAAACTAATAAAAACTAACAGAGCTGCCCTGAAAAGTAATTAAAACTAACTAAATTTAAAAAAAACTAAAACAAAATAATAACTAACTATAATAAAAAATCCAAAACTATAATAACCCTAAGTGCACCTTTTAGCATAGTAAATCCTTGTTATGGAACCCAAACCTGGATTTGGGCCCAGATCTCTTGGGTCGAAAAGTGCCTAAGACACCTAAGAGGCAGGCTTGTTGATGGCAACTGTGATGGGAGGCGCTTTCTGTTACGGACGGCCTCGCAGATCGGCATCCTCCTTCAGACACCATTTGTCACGAAACTCAGAGGAGTCATTTTAAGAAGAAGAAGCCTAACACGTGTACACTTGACCATGACATTTTGGCGTGGTCGCCAGATCACGACATCCCCTTTCCCAAATGTAGCCGCCCCACTCCAATCTTCCTCGTCACCCTCGTCTGGGGTATTTTGCAAAATGACTCGAGCATCCTTCAAACTGGTTACACCATTTCTCACGCAGAGTCCCAGATTGAAAATCCTTGACCTCGAGACTCAAGAGAGATTTACCTCGATTCTCCCTCATCACAGTGGCACCGTCGCGTTTCAGATAATAGTTCCAATTAGGCCATACAGTACTACTACTGTAAAGAGCCACATTTGTGTTGCATGTAAGAAGGAAGATGCTGCATTCGCCGTGCTCATCCCGCTTTGCCGGCATCAAACGTTATATGGAGCTTGCGTTAATCCACTTCCCTTTTCATCTGCTCGATTTATGCTCGACATGTATAGCTTGACTTCTAAGCTTGGATGTACACTTCGTGGTTCATTTGACAAAATTCTGTTTTTTATTACAGTATGTATAGAAAGACATGAAATTGGACATCCTTTGATGTGGTTCTGACCTTTTTCCGCCATCCGATAGGCACTCAAAAGTTGGCGTCATTGTTTTATGAAACAATGTATATGGTGCATGTGGGCCTGGGAGCATTGGATATATCCAATTACGCTGGATATAAAATGTTTACACACCCGTGTTCAAACATCAAATATAATAATATATTTAGTCATTTTTCACCATTAATGTGACCTATACCTCTGGTGCCACACCACCGGGCCGCGGGCCGCTTTGGACCGGGCCCCGGCGGGCCCGCACGGTTGAAAGAAAGAAAAAAAAACGTACTGTACTTCCGGTTAATTGATTATCCTAGACTTAAAAATATTTTATTTTGAAACGTGACCGGATTCTCTCTGTTTATGACGGACTCTTGACGCATGTCAAGATGCTAATTATCTCAGTCGCGTAGCGCTAATGCTAATCGACAAGTTAGCAAAATGAGTAAAAAAACTGAGATATTTGGAAAGTTTCTTTGCAACGAAGAAAAGGCCAAGTGATGACTCAACACAGGAGCCTATGACCAAGAAGAAAAAGAAAGGTGCATGGACTTACAGCTACAGGTGATTCCCACGCATGATGGCCCGCTCTGCGGCGAGCGGCTCTTAATTTAGCGTTTTGGTGAGTGAATTACTCATGGACTTTAGGTTTGTTCTGTGATGCCTTGTTGTGTTTGCGGCGCCCTCCTTAAATCTATCTATCTCTTAAATGTGCCAATAATAAAATAAATGTGAAAAATATTGATAATAAAATATTGATTGTTGAAGGTACGAAATGACCTCATGTGTGTGTGTCCGTCGGCAGAGTCCAGCGTCAAGTCGGTGGTGTGCTCCAACGAGGCGCTCTTCTACTTCGTCTTCTTCTACCCGTTCCCCATCTTCGGCATGCTCCTCATCGCCCTGCTGCTGGTGCGCTTCAAGAGCCGCAACAACAGCAAGAGCCAGGAGGGCAAAAACGGCGCCCCCCTCCTGTGGATCAAGGAACCGCACCTCAGCTACTCGCCCACCTGTCTGGACCCGCCCGCGCTCAGCCTGCACCCCGGCTCCGTCGACTAGAGCCGGGCCAGGACTCCGCTTCGGGGATTCCCCCGTCCGTCGCTCACTGCTGTCCTGAACCATCAGTCGCTCGGCTGCCTGATTATTCTGTGTGTGCGTGAGTGTCATTTTTGTGTGTCTCCGTGTGAAATTTTCAGCAAACTTTTGAAGAGAAGGAACTCTCAGCATTGATTGGATCCCCCCCCCCCCCCTTTTGAGAAAAAAAACAAAAAGCTCGACAGTCCTGATCCAAGAGCAGCCTGGCCTACTAAGTTGGTTGCCATGGCGATGCGCCGAGCCCACTGACTCCATAGCTGGCGACTTGGCAGCCTCGCCAAGGGACAAAGGAAAGGTCCACCTGGCCCTGCGAAGAATTTGGCCCACTGAAGCAAGTCCTGGAGCACCATTTTCACACTGCGGGGAAACAAACAAAACTAACATTGACTACTCCACATCCTGCCGAGGATCTTCTCCATCACTTGCCAAGACGTCCTAATTCCCCGAGCTGATTGGTCCAAAAGCGGCTCGGCTCGTAAAGGCGTCCGCTTACCTCCTGCTGTGGACGTTTTTACTCTCAATTGAAAATTACACGGCGGGAATTAAAACCTAGCGCATTTCCTTTGAATTTGTTCCGTGCTATTGTGTTCAAAAGATATGTGAAAAATGACTTTTTACTCTGAATGGAAGTAGTGTGTACATACTGTAAGACACACACACACACACACAGATGCGTGGGTGGTGCAAAATGTGTTTGTTTTAAAGAGTTTTCTATTTATTGTTTTATACTTGTTTGCATAGCTGTTTGTTTGTTTTTTTTGCTTTGAAATTCTCCGCTGCTTGCGTTACCTGGCAACTGCACTGAGCAGACGATGCCAGCCGGCTGCGTGATGGCGAGCGCCCGCTTGGAGATTCTTCATTTCCGGCCAAATGAATTGAGGGCGAGTCCGACTTGTGGCTTTACGTGTGCGACATTCAGAAAAGACAAACAAAACAAAAAAAAGCCTCTTGCTCACTTTCAAGTTTATTTTGTGACGCTTTGCCTCAGAAGGATTTTTTTTTTTTGCGTATTTTTTTTGTTTTTTTTCTTCAAAAGGTGGCTCACTCAACATGCCTCCTAAAACGAGGCAGAAGGGAAAAATTGCATCGCCTTCCCGAGAATGCAAGAGACAGAAAAGACTGACACTTGAACCCTTTCACTGCCAGACTGGACCTAAAATGAGAGGAGGGGGGGGATAGAAATAGAAATGAAACCCCGCCCCCAACAAGCCCCTCCCCCTCCTCCAACTTTGTCGTCTCAGTCGTGTCAACATGTATATTGCATGACAAAACCGCAGGAGACATTTTAGATGTTTTGTAAACTTGGAACTCTCCTGAGCGTCGTGTTTGTGTGACAGAGCGCCGCCCCGAACCCCCGCTGGACTTCCTGAGCCTCGTTAGTTACCCCCTCCCCCACAACACCACACACAAATGAACATGTAATGTTTGCTAATACAGGGGGGGTCCTTTGTGTATGAGTTAGCGTAAGAAAATCTGATCCAGGTTTTATATTTATGGTCTAGAAGTTTTTTTTCATACAAATATTGACTGTAATGAAGACTTTACTACTGTGCTATAGCTTACAGTAGTTTTTTTTTTTTTTTTGATAGAGCTATGGCATAAACTGAGGACCCCCTAAACACTATATTGATGCTGTCCAATGAAAATTGTGTATGGTAAAATATCCAAGTGTGATTTGTATGAAGTAGACTATATGGCGATACGGCTCACAATCTTATACAATGTTGTCTCAAGAATTTAGTAGGAAGTGGTACGAAAAGTTGGCACTGTGCAATTCGATCAACTTATACCACAAGCTGAAGGAGTACAACCTGAACTATTGGGAAAAAATTTAAGTTGCTGACCCCTGCGAAGTATTCGAGCAACCATATATTGTGAGGCTTCACTAACGCAAACTGTATATTTTTTGGGTGGAACTACAAAATCATGGTGCGATTGTCAAGCAGAAAAGCAAACGGAAAAGGATATTTTGGAAGCAATGAACGATCACGCCACATACGCCATGCATTTTTGCAACAGAGGCTCTCCACGCTTTGCTTTTTAGACATGGGTACATATTAAATATGTATAGTTGTATATACAATACTGTACTGGTAATATTTTCTACAATTTCCAAGTGACTCTTTGTGAGCTGCAACAGTGCATTGCATTCGTACCAAATCCTACTAAATTGTGACTTCGTGGTTTTTTGTTTTTGTTTTTGTTTTTTGGGGGTGATTTTTTAACAGAAATAACGATGTGGACATCATTTGAATGCCGCGTTCATACAAAATGGACACTAAGTAGTACAAAATCATCCAATCTACCTTGAGAGTGTGTTTCTAACATGGTCACGCAAGCCTCCACAATGGCAGCTTCACATCCAATTAGAAAAAAAACAATTAGCAAATCACAACTATTCCACAGTGGCCTCCATGTGGGATTCGTTCATGCAACCAAAGCACATTTTTCCGACACGCACACATACAGTATGTCGAGTGTTATTGTTCTACAAGACGAGAACACACAGCTATTAACGAGTAGTTGATTTCCCTTTGTGT
The DNA here is from genome assembly GCF_054856555.1 of Leptonotus elevatus. Taxonomy (NCBI): domain Eukaryota; kingdom Metazoa; phylum Chordata; class Actinopteri; order Syngnathiformes; family Syngnathidae; genus Leptonotus; species Leptonotus elevatus. Next base: position 11,459,683 of record NC_141250.1, on the reverse strand, counting down.
GCATGTAAGCTGCCGCGTGAAGGTTTGCAAGGTGCTTAGGAACGTCGCCTCCTTAAATTTCAATGAAATGTGATTGTGTTCGTCCTCCCCAAGCAGCTGCATTTCATGCAGCTTGGAATCCCCCCGTGGCCAGGAAGCGAAGGACCGCCACCATTGCCGGAGCTGTACAGACGCGCGATCTGACTGGTGGTTTCTGTAGTAATAGTCCTACTATTAAATTAACAAGGATGACGAGTAGCATCCCTAGCTGCCTCCGAGGGTCCCTTTGAGACGGTGTCGTAGCTGCCTTTGTGAGGGCTGCATGTGTCCACTGTTTGCTGGCTCCACCCACCATTTAGCTGTCCAAAATAGTTTGTGGTGATCTTTTCAGTTCAGCCAGTGATGTATTTTTTTTTTTTTTTTATATCACTATGGTTTGTTGGTTTTTTATTTAATTTTATTTTGTTCTTCTGTCCAATAGTTGCCATTGTGACCATTAAAAAGGCACTTTGCTATTGTCGGTTTATTGCAATAAAAATACTTACTGAGACGATTGATTTCTTTCAAGCACAAAACAATGATCCACTTTTTCCACATGTACTATGTATGCTGTGTATAGATGGTTATATTTAAAGTTAATTAAACAATAAATAAAAAAAGGTGAATTAACAAAATATACACAGCAATATTTCATACAGTAAAATTACAGAGGTAGTGAATTCTATTTATGGTATACATCTTAATTAAAAGTAACAAATCCACAAAATAATGCATATAATCTATTTTAATTTTTGGGTCATAATACAAATTGTTACAATTAAGTGCAAATTATGCAGGTAGATATAATTATTTTTTTAAATAGCATGAATAATAAATAAGCGAGGTAAAATTACATTAAGTTAATAAAATAGATTTTTACAAAAAGTTATTTCATATTACTATGAATGAGAGTCAAATGCCAAATTAACCACAATAAATAAAAGATTAATTTTCTGTTCATCACAGAGCCATTTTAAAAAAAAATGCATTTTACTATTTTGTGAGTTTGTATTATTTGTGATGTGCTTTATATGCATATCAAGTTATTTTATCTTTAAAATAAATATATATATATATATATATATATATATATATATATATATATATATACTAAAAAACTTTATAACCCACAAACAAAATCTGAAGAAATGGCTTTCCTAAAAAAAAAAAATGTTTTTAATGAAAACTAATATTCTTAAAACAGTCAAATAAATAACAGAACCCTTACACTGTATGATTCCTAAAGCTGTGTAAATTGACATTAAATAATGTGAAATAATAAAATTTCATTTTAATGTCAGAGGGATTAAAAGCTCTGCAGGCTTTAGCGTGTTGCTGTCCCACCTGGGTGGCATGTGACCTTTGAACTAAACACTAAACATCAGAGTTGGTGGGGGTTTCGGGGTGGGGGGTGTCTGGGGGATTGGGGACTTGGGGGCGGCTGGGGCTGGGTTGGGGTGGATGGCAGGGGTGGATGGGGGGCGGGGGGTCGTGGGGGGTGCGGGGGTTGGGGGCCGGTGGGGTACCTGGCGGGCCTGCGGTGCCCCGTCCTGCTGCGTTGGGTCGGGGGCGCGGGCCGTGTTGGGGTGGGGGGCGCTCCTGCTCCTGGGTTTGCTCTCCGGCCGGTGGCCCTGGCGGGGCCCGGGGGTCGTCCTTTGGCGCTGCCGCGGCCTGGGGGGCCCTGAGGTGTTGCACTTGCTCTGTCCTGGCGGGGGTCGACGGCTCCCCTCTTTGGTGGAGATTTTCATGCATGCCAGATCCACCACACCAGCATCTACCGAAACTCAGACACAATCTGCTTCCTCCTCAGGTCATTGAATCGGTGGAGGCTGGTGTCTGTGGATCTCACTCGGCTTCGTCTGTCCTTCCTTCCTTCCCTCAGTCTCTCCTTCGGTCTCTTGAGGTCTCCCTGATTATTTTTTTTTGGGGGGGATTTGTTGGAATTTAGATGTTTCTTGGGTTGGGGAAGAATTCTGGTGGGTGGCCCGGTGGGTGGTGTCTGGTCGGTGCTGGATTTCACCTTCCTTGGTTTTCTTTGGTCCCCTCGGGTCCCCTCGGGTCTCTTGACGGCGGTGTTCGGTTTAGGTGAACGGTATGGGATTTTTTCTAATAGGTTTTTGGTGAGCTAACAAATACACGCACGCACGCACGCACACACGCACGCACGCACATACACGTACTCACCCACATACAAAAAATAATAATAATATGTATATATATATATATTTAAAATAAATAATAATTAAAAAATAAAAAATAAAGAGCAATGATGATGAAATTTCCGAATGAACAATACTGAGCTCTTTATATAAGAAAAAAAAATAAAATAAACATCAGAGTTAAGGAGTTGCACATGGGGAGAAAGAAAATGACAATATATATATATATTGTATACTGTATGTATTTCTTTCCTGATGGCTCCCACTGAAGCCAAGAGCAAACGCACACCACCTGTTCATACATCACAGTGCCAGGACAGGAAAATAGCAAGCACCGGAACATCAATCATCCGTACTGTACATACTTGTATAAAACATGGCGTGGTTGTTCCGGTTGTAGATTTGAGGCCCTGCTGGAGATTTGGAGCAGCTCCTGACAAAAATCTCTCGAGATTGAAAGGAAGACTCACATTTAAATCTAGCAGTCATTTAAATGCTTGTGTTACTGTGAGCCCGAGCCAACTCGCAACTTCAGGATGGAGGAAAAAACAACAGAATTGTCCCTTTCAGTGCTTTCAGTCTTTTTGTCCCACTTTTCTCCGGTTGTCTTGAGCAAACACAAGAGGAGAGAGCTTCAGTTAGCAATCGTGACAACACTCACTTCTGCTCAACTAATAGATATTAGATAAATGCCTCCCCTCAAATAAATGCCCTCAGAGTATATTTGGCATTTATGTAAGTGAGCAACAACCTCCCATCTATGCCAATGTGATAGAAGCAGTGCCAATTAAGTGCTTATCCTTAAGCAAATAAACACCTTACCTCAAATAAGCACATACATAATACTGATACTTTTTAACTCATTGACGGCTATTGACGTCAAAAATTCATTTGAACTATTTCTATTAGTTTAACATTTCTTCCACTTTTGTTAACAAGAGTATGACTAGAAATGTTTTATTGTACATTTAGAACAGATATAAAATTTATGATTAATCGTGAGTTAACTATTGAAGTCATGCGATTAATTACAATTGAACATTTTACTCGCCTGACGGGATTAAATAAAATAAAAGATTATTAAAAATTAAGAGCGTCAGGCGATTAAAAATTTTCATCGTCATGAATTGACTTCACGAGTTAACTCACGATTAATCACAAGTTTTATATCTGTTCTAAATATACAATAAAAAATTCTAGGTTTTCATACTCTTCTTAACAAAAATGGGGGGGGGGGTTTAAACTAATAGAAATAGTTCAAATTAATATTTGACAACTATAACCGTCAATGGCAGTGAATGAGTTAATAATACTGTACTAGTTTACATACTACTTCACATTATAGCAACCAACAATCCCATATCTTCTCCACTATTATCAAGCCATGCCTCTGCTAATCGCCTCGTACCTCAAATGAAAGCGCATCTCAAGTAAGTACCAGCAGTTTATGTCAGTAACTTATTTAAGAAACCGACATCATCCATTCTGCTCCACTATAATTGATGCCATTCTTTATTGAAGGACCTTGTATTATACCAAATAATGCCTCACCTCAAATAAATTCCTAAAATATATTCTGAAATACCCAGATACCCTTACCTCACCGCCCCGAAACAAATAAATGCCTCACCGCAAATAATAATAATAATAATCCTCATGTATATGGCAAATAATTGGCTCATCTCAAATAAATTCCCAAGTGGATCTACTGTTCATTTAAGCTACCAACACTCTCACTTTGTGCCACTATAATAAATGTTGTGCTGGTACTTGAAAGAATAGACACCTGACCTCAAATAAATGCCTGCAGAGCTCCACTTTTCATTGATGTGATCAACACCCTTCCTCCTCTTCCATAATAATTGACTTACCTAAATAATTTGCCACGTACCTGAGCAAATAAATACCACACCTCAATAAAAACCCACAACGCTCTACTTTGCATTCAAGTGACCAACACTTTCTCTTCTTCCACTATATTAAATGCTGCGCCTCAGTTGATCACCTTGTACTTAAAATGGATGCCTCGCCTCAAATCAGGGCTCCACTTTGCATTGAAAATAACAATATATATTGTAATATATACCTTAATCACCTTATACTTGTACAAATAAGTGCCTCGCCTAAAATAAATACCTGCCAAGGCTCACTTTGCATCAAAGTAACCAAAACATTCCCATCATTTACTGACGGGAACAGATTACGGAAAGCCGGCAAGCGATGTGTTGCGGATGATGCGGGCTTGACGCCCTGTTAGACTTTTGTAAGAAAGCAAGGCGCTTTGTGAACTGTGAGTCACATCGTGATGCAAGCGTGAGTCAATACGAGGGAGAAATTCTGCTCAGTCCAAGTTGAGCATTCACGAGAGCGTCAGAGCGGCGCTTTTCCAAACGAGGCGTTCAAAAGAGGCAGAAGGAGAAACGCGATATTGACGCAACATCGCCGTCCGGCGAGCTCGCCGGCGCCCGAGAGAGAATAATGGAATCACAAGGGGAAAAGTTTGCCCGTCATCGTGCTGGAAACAGAAAGTAGATGTATGTAACGATTTGCACTAAACACAAACACGGCTGACTCTCACTTGCTTTTCTCATTTTTCTAAGACGGCCTGCCAGTTGTTGACGAAGCCATCTGCTGGAAGAGAACACAGAAAATTGATTGGAAAAGGCAAGAATAAACTCGCAAGGTAGTCAACAAATATTCTCTCTCTGTATCTTGTGGCTCTGAAAAAAATCTATTGTCAAATCCCAAACAGCTTTGAAATGAGGTCTTATTGTATAATAGAAAAGTACAAAGACGAATATGGCCACAAAGAAAAGAAAAGTAGATAAAAAATAATATTCACCCTTTTCTCATAATATTTATTTTTTTATTCTTTTTTTTTATTTGGACATAATTGTAGTATAATTAAAACAAAAAAATCATTACACAACTTAAATATTACAAATATATTCTCATAAAATTGTATTTATGGATTCCTGTTCATAATATTATTCATTCTTTTAAAAGAAAAATAATTGTAATGTTAACACTTGTTTCTGGTAAAATTATTATATTCATTCTTGACTTTCATTTTTGTAATGTCAAGACTTTATTGTAGTATTATTTAATATTTTTATTTAAGAATAAAATCTCATAAAATGATGCACTTATTTGCATAAAGTTCTAAACTGTACCTCGTAAATGGACTTTTTTCTTTTAAATTGTGACAAATTCTCTTAATGTGGCAATTTTATGTATTTTTCATCAAACATCAAATTTTTTCTCCTATTATTTATCGTTGTCAAAAAACTAAAAAATTCTTGCAATATTAGGATTTATTCTAGTAGAATTAAGTGACTTTTTGCCGTAATATTTTATTTCAATGCATTCATTCTTGTTCTATAAAGACTTTATTTTATTTTTTTTAATTACAACTTTTTTATTGACTTTAATAAAGGTATGCTAGTTGCTGAAACATGTTGACTTTAAATCCCACCTTTTTCTCATATTATTTATTGTTTATAAAAATTTGGGCTTGGTTAAAATGAGACCCCATCCCACCTCCCTGACTGTATCAGAAATTGAGCTGATTGAGAACGTCAGCATTGATTTGGCAAATGTTTTACATTAAGTTAGCTAGCGTGCTAGCTATGCCTTCACCCCAAAAATGCATCTTCCTTTTGGATAGTTTACTGACATGGCTGTGATTCAGAAAAAGGCAAAAGTGCAACAATTGTCCCCGACTCCCAGCATGGCCACTTTAGAGTGCCTCATTGTCAGCTGTGAGTGTACGTAATGGAGAAAATGCAGAAAGAGCGGCGGAAAAAACTAAAAAGTCCAAAAGACACAAAAAACACTTTTCTTCAAATGCAAAAACTTTGTTCTCTTTTTGAACTTGTATTTTTTTGTGTGCTCCAACCAAGGCTATTTAGTTTAGTTAACTAACGATAAAACTAAAATTAAAAAAACATTTTTTCCGTTTTAGTCTTTGGGTAATTAATTTAATGCTGCGCCTTTGGGAAAGATTTTAAATGTGATTTCAAGTAGATTTATTTTGATATTAACCGGAATAAGGACGTTTGAAAGTGTGTCACACAAAAGTGACTTCATCTAGCAGCATTAGCCAATAGAAAAGCACCTTCATGGTGTTTTGTAAATATTGTAATACACTTTCTTTCTTTTTTACTAAAACTAATACTAAAACTAAACATTTCTGAAATAACTAAAACTAATGAAAACTAAATTTTATGTTTGCAAAACTAACTAAAACTAACTACAATTATAGCAAAAATGTCGTTCGTAATAGTCTTTGGGTAATTAATTTAATGCATGCGCCTTTGGGGGTGATTTTAAATGTGATTTCAAGTAATTTATTTTAAAATTAACCGAAATAAGGACGTTTGAAAATGTGTCACACAAAAGTGACTTAATCTAGCAGCAGCAGCCAATAGAAAAGCACCTTCATGGTGTTTCGTAAAATTTGTAATACACTTCTTTTTTTTTTAACTAAAACTAATACTGAAACTAACTCAAACTAAACTAAAACTAAACATTTAAAACTAATAAAAACTAACAGAACTACCGTGAAAACTAATTATAAAACTAAATTTAAAAAAACAAAACTCAAAACAAAATAAAAACCAACTAAAATGAAAAATTCCAAAACTATAATATCCCTGGCTCCAACATAAAAGCAGCCTCTTTGCATTTCCCGATCATCCGTGTGAGATTGCATTTTTAAAGCGGCCAAAGATGTTCACTTTCAGTCGGATCTGTCGTGACCCACCGTTGAGCTCGCGAACCGGAGCCTTGCTTTCAACTGCGGCGGACATTCAAACAAACAAGAATGGTCCCGCAAGCATGTATAATGCATTCCAAACACGCACAAACATTTACCAACAAACTGAAATACCCTCTTCCACATTCATAATTGATACGACTAAATATGTTTGTGTGTGCGTCAGAGCGGGATTAACCTGCGAAGGTTGTGACATTTACTCCCGCCGCTTGTTCCCCAAAGTCTCACGATTGAACTGGAGAGTTAATTACCTTCCAGGCTTTCATTGTTCTTTTTGCTCTGAGAACACACACGGGTCCATGCCAGCTAACAGGTGGAATTACCTCGGAGAGAGGTGCCTAATTTATTTAGACGAGACCTTCGTTTTTGTTTTTTTTATCTTTACCCTTGAAGTTGTCACATGATAAACAAGCAGAGAAGAAGAATCTGAAGGAGAATGTTGCATGTTAGTGTTGGCAATCCCGTTGGATTCATTTGATTGCTACAGAAATGTTTTACTGGTACAGTCCACTTGCATCAAGGCCATGTGGGCCATCTGGCAACCAGTCGCGGTGCAACGTCGGACCGCATATCTAAGAAGATGCTGCTGTTTTGGTTAGCAAATGAAAAAATTAAATATTGTGTAGTTAATGGCACCAAGGTTAACAAAATTAGCAAAAGTGGCAATTTCAAAAACAGACACTATTTGAGGAAATGCGGCAGATGGCGATTATTTACGAGCTTCGATAAGTTGACTTTTTTTAATTTGAAGTTAACATCTAATGTGTGCACTTTTCACTTCTGCCGTCTATTTGTCTTGAGATGTTGATGCATCTATAACTAATTGAGGGTTAGGCATCTCTTCGAGAGATGGTCGCTTTCAATTAGCAAAGGAAAAGTGAACTCATCCTTGTCGTCCATGTGTGTGCATGATGGCTTGTGTGAACAGAGTTACAATAATGACACTTATATGCTGTTTTGGACCTCAAAAAGGAAATTAATTATTTATTTGAGGGAGGTGTTTATTATTAATTCGAACACATCACGACATAGGACAAACATAATGAAAATTAATTAGTTGACCAGTCGATTTAATTGGCCAGTATTAGCTAAGTTGCAAAAATTCAGTTTTGCCTTCTTTTTTTTTTTGACATTTTCAAACATAATGAAAATGATAATGACTCAAAGCCCCCCCCCCCCCCCCCCCCCGGAAAAAAATCAACCAATTTGTCTAACTAGTTAGGTTTCCATCCGCCCATTTGTATTCGAATTGTGAAAATAAAAATGAATGGAAACACTAGAAAATCAAATAAGGGCCCAAAATTTGCACACCAAAAAAGTTTTTACGCCTCGATTTTAAAACGTATCGAAAAAAAGGAAAATGCGAATTCTGGCTATGGAAAAAGGTTTTTGCGAATAAACACAGCCACGACCGGATACACGTCGCACGTTTTAACCAGATATTACGTCACACGCACGCTTGTTGTCACAAAGCAATGGCGGACGACAAAGTAAAGGTATGTTTGGGGGAAGGACGAAACTTTTGGGGATTAATTAAAGAAGCGAATGTTAATGCAATTTTAGATGGGAAACAGCAAATAAACGCTACGGTTTTATCCAGAGTTACAAACGCAAACTCATAGACGTCATCGCATGGCGCAGTTGCTTCCTGGTCTTCGTCTTCTTCTTCTTTTAAATTACTGGTGGATCACATCTCTTTGGTGTATACCGCCATCTACAGCGGCGGAGTCCCATCTCAATATTCGCATAAGAGCAGAATAGATGGGAAATGGGCATAAGTCGCATGTCTGTTTTGCGCATTTTCAGTAAATACACTTAAAAAATTCGAAAATTCTGTTAAATAAAAAACACAACTGATGTAAGCTTTAGAGACCAGAAAATATTTGATTTTATTCATTATAATTAACTCATTCACTGCCATAAATTCTTCTTTTTTTTTTTTTAAAGATTATTAAAAATTAGGATCAATAGGCGATTATTTTTTTAATTGTAATTAATCACATGACTTCACTAGTTAGCTCACAATTAATCACAAATTCTATATGTTCTAAATGTACAATTAAAAAAATTCTAGGTTTTCATACTCCTGTTAACTTAAGTGGAAAAAAAATGTTAAACTATTTTTTTACTCATTGACTAAGTGATGTTTATAGCCTTTAACGGCAGTGAATGAATTAAAAAAAGAAAGAAAGAAAATATTATTAAAAATTCGGGGCGTATTTAAAGTTTTTAATCGTAATTACTCGCATGACTTCACTAGTTAACTCACAGTTAATCACAAATTTTATGTACAAAACTAAATGCACAATAAAAAAATCTAGATTTTCAACAAAAGTGGATTTTTTTTAAACTAATAGAAATACTTCAAATTAATTTTTGACGTTTATAGCCGTCAATGGCAGTAAATGAGTTAATTAGCTGATTAATCGGCTATCAGAATTTTCTCCAGCCAAACATCGGAATCTGCCCCACCCCCCCTCCCAAATATCCAAACATATCAGGCAGGCCTAGTATACACAAATTATTTAGTATAAGTTTGCTCCTGTTCCCGACTGTCGTTGAGAAGCTTTTGTGTACACAATCCATGACGAGTTCCATCCATTTTGCACAGCTGCTTATGTGTACCTGGACATCAGCGTCATCGTTCCCATCATTCACAACAGCACTTGGCCGCGGGGCAAGACCGCGAGTCTTTTGTTATGAATTTTGCACACGTCGTATTTTGATTGTTAATACGCTCACGCGCGCTCAATCACAAGCGAGGGCGGCGACAACAGCGGCGGCGGCAGCGAGTTCATCATCTCCTCTGGGATGCCGAGTAATTATGACGGAGAAAGCGAAGGCAAAGATCCGCCTAATATTCCTTTAGTGCTGAAGAACAGAGGAGGGAGGCACGCGGAGAGATATTTAATATAATGCTGGAATGGAATGAAGAAGGGTGAAAGGGAATGAATGCAGGGGGGAATAGATGCAAAAAGTGGCAGAGAGAGGAAAGAAGACGATGCAGTAAGTCTTGCCTCCTGGGAGCCAGCGCGACTTCAAACAGCCTCTTTTCATTAGTTCGCTGCATATTTGACGACTTCTCATACTTCCCACAGCCCTCGTGCGAATATGGTGAAACTCACTGTCGAGTTTCGGAGCGCGGGTCAACTGCGCACATGTTGGTTTAACTTCGATTTTTTGGGTTTTTTTGGGGGGGGGTTCACATGAGGAGATTTCCCCTCCAAGTGATTTATTATTGATATACATGACGTAAGTAAGAGTCCACAATCCACTGTTATTTCATAGAACATCACATCCTGAGGGACGGGATGAAATACGAGTGACGTCATGTATTGTTTGGCACAAAATAAGAAAAGCTATTCAACAATTGAGATAAAAGAAAAACATTGGGAAATAAATGTTGGCACAAAGTGGCGTACTATATTTTAAAAGTGCCTTTAACTCATTCGCTGCCATTGAATTCAAATTAATTTGAACTATTTCTTTCGGTTTCACTTTTTTTTCCCACTTTTGTTAACAAGAGTATGAAAACCTAAAAAAAGAAAAAAAAAGGGAATTGTACATTTAGAACAGATATAAAATTCGTGATTAATCTTGAGTTAGTCATGTGATTAATTACAATAAAATAATAATAATCGCCTGATGCTGCTAATTAAAAAGAAGAAGAAAAGATTAGTAAAAATTAGGGGCGTGAGACGATTTTTTTTTTAAATTGTAATTAATCGCATGACTTCAATAGTTAACTCACAAATGTTATATCTGTTGTAAATGTACAATAAAAAAAATTCTAGGTTTTCATACTCTTGCTAACAAAAGTGGAAAAAAAAAGTGAAACTAATAGAAATAGTTCAAATGAATTTTTGACGTTTATAGCCATTAATGGCAGTGAATGAGTTAACATGCTTGTCTATAATTTTATTTCTAATCTCCTGAGACAGCTATCTCTTTCACTTCCTCTGGTCCATGTTTAATGTGGCACACAACATGTTACCAACACACACAAAAAACACTTGTCACCCTTTAAATTGGCTGAGAAAACAACAAATTTGAGTATATGTATAAATTAGGGGTGTCAGACGAATACAATTTTGAATCGTAATTAATCGCATGACTTCAATAGTTAACTCACGATTAATCACAAATGTTATATCTGTTCTAAATGCACAATAAAATGTACAATTATTTGTTTTCATACTCTTGTTAACATAATGGAGGGGGGGGGGGGCGTTATTGGGAAAAATGTTAAACTGAAAGAAATATGCAGTATTTTTTTGTAATTTTATAATAATTCTTAAAATTAAAGTTAAAATTTAAAAGATTACTTAAAAACAAGTGTGATATTGATTTGAGGTAATATTTCTGCCACTAGATGGCATAATTGCATATCTAATGTTTAACATGAAGTAACTTGTGAAATTCAGCACATTTTTAAAATGACCCCAGTCTCCACAAATATATGCATTATTATTCAACTTATTACTGCTCAATTTTGACGTGTCTGCTGATTTGCAACTAGAACTCCCCCAGTACAGGCTTTCCAAGTAGGGGCGGTCATTAACTCATTCACTGCCATTGACGACTATAGACGTAAAAAAATCATGTGAACTATTTCTATTAGTTTAACATTTTTTCATTTAATGTAATTTTTTTTATGAAAACCTAGAATTTTTTTATTGTACATTTATACCAGATATAAAATGAGCATGCGATTAATTATGATTAAATGGCCCTTATTTTTAATATATTTTTTTAATTAGGCCCATCAGGCGAATTTTAATTGTAATTATTCACATGACTTTACTAGTTAACTAGCGATTAATCAACAATTTTATATCTGTTCTAAATTTACAAAAAAAAATTCTAGGTTTTTCATACTGTTGTTAGTATATGTGGATTTTTTTTAAACTAATCGAAATAGTTCAAATTAATTTTTGACGTCTATAGCCGTTAATGGCAGTGAATGAGAATGAAAGAAATAGTGGTGTTAAAGGAACTTCAAATTAACGCACTCATTTTGACACCCCTAATATAAATACATACAATAAACAACAAAATATGAATTATAAAGATTTCTTTTTTTTTTTAAGTTATGAAAGTGAATGTGGTTTTATGACTCATCAAATCAATACTTATGTCTCCGGCTTGAGGCACATTTCTTTCCAGTAAGGGCACTCTGACTAAGAGTCATTCAAGTAATAGCATACATAATATAATGGCGTTAAGCAGAGGGCGTCATTAGCAAACTTTTAGAGCGTGTCTCTCGTCAAATTTGGTGTGGCAGCTCTTTGTGTGTGCGGGATTTCGAAGAGAGATTCTTTGAGGTGAAACTCACCACTCAGGGACTCCATTAAGTGACACGCACTGAGACGTGGCACCAAATCCGTCCGTCCCGTCTTCCGCATGTGACGGAAGAAGGCATCTACTTAAAAGTGAGTTCTTTGTGGGAGAGGAACAGAGACGTTTTTGAGGTGACCTCCGCCAAGGCTTATACTGTGTCGTATTTGTTTATGCTAGCCGCTACGTCCTGGTTGACAGTTCTCATACATTCCCGGTTGTGCTTTATTGAGATCCACAATAAAATCCAATATGTATTGTTTTAAATTCCCTGATAAGTATTTCTTTTGGCTTTATTCTTGTAAAGTTAGAACTTTTTCTTCCTGGAAAATCACAACTTGTTCTTGTGAAATTCTGATTTCATTCTTGTAAAATTTTGACTATCCTCATAATATGGTGGCTTTATTCATAAAAAAAAGTGACCATTATGATAAATCACAATTGCCTTCTCTGAAAATTATGTCTTCAGTCTTGTAAAATTATACCCATATTTTATTTTTTATAAAACAATAACTTTATTTTCATGAAATTCATATTTTTTTAATACCATTATTCTTTTATTCTCATAAAATTCTGTTTATTCACATTATATTATGGCTTCATTCTCAGAAAGGCAATTTATTTTCAGAAATGATGGTAATATTCCTTTTATTTTGTTTATATTTATATTATATTGTTGTTGTGAAATTAAGATTTTATTATTGTCAAATTTGGACTTTATTCTCAAGAATTATGATACAATTCTTGTCAAATGTATTTTTGATTTATACCCCCCCAAAAAAACAATTTTATTCTTGAAATATTAGAATTCTTGAAAAAGTCTGACTTTATTTCCATATTACAGCTATGTATATTTTTATTTAAAAAATACTTTATTTTTGTAAATTAGAATTGAATATAAAATTAAATTTTTATTGCTGTAAAATTTTGATTTTACTTCAGTATAATTCTTGCTTAACATGAAGCAAGGACTTTAATCTTGTGAAATTCTGACTTTATTCTTGTAAAATTCTCGTAAAAATTCTGACTTTACTCCCATATTATAGCTACATATATTTTCATTAAAAAAAAAAACCTAATTCTTATCAATTAGAATTGTATGCTTGTAAAACTAATATTTTCGTAAGATTCTTGTACAATTTTGATGAAAGAAGGAGGTTTTTTTGGGGGGGGGGGTGAAATTATGGTTTTATTCTTGTAAAATTATTATTTTAATTCTTGTAAAATACTATTATAGCTTCATTCTGGTCAAATTAAGACCTGATTCTGATTTTAAAGCTTTATTCTCATAAAATGTTTATCTTTTCACCTAATGATTATTTTTATTCCTATATTATTTTTATTTTATTTTTCATGTGCAAAATAAAAAAATTAATGATGATGATGATCATTAGGGCTTTTTTGTTAACATTCCTAGTTTATTTTCACAATATTATTTTATACTCTCTGATATAACAACTTTCCTGTTAAAAAAAACTAATATCTCATAACATTTCATCTTCTTTTTTTTTCGTCACAATGTTACAACTTTGGCAATAGTACACCCTTATTTGTGTGAAGCCCTTTCCCTTGAAGTTGCATCAGTTTTCTTGTCATTTATTTGAGTAAGCGGACATTTTTCTTCTGTTTTTCTCACTCTAGTCTCATAATATGACTTCTTTCTGGAAGAATGATGACTTTGTTGCGCAATATTGAGCTATGAGGGAAAATAAAAGTGCAGATTATGTGTGCAAATGACAGCACCTGAGGATGCGGTTGCCATGGCAGCAGGAAGTTTCTCTCTCTCTCTCTCTCTCTCTCTCTCTCTCTCTCTCTCTCTCTCTCTCTCTCTCTCTCTCTCTCTCTCTCTCTCTCTCTCTCTCTCTCTCTCTCGCTCTCTCTCTCTCTCTCTCTCTCTCCTGTGACTCCAAGGTACAAGTCGGTTGCATGTACCTGCGACTCGCTTCGGCTTCTGACATTTGCACGCGTGCCACTGGCAATCAGCTGCACAGAGGAAGAAATGGAGCAGTAACAGGAGACATACAGGATTGTACGTATGCATGTAAATGATGGAAAGAGTTGGTGTTAGGCACTGACAGCTTCTTTCCTGCCAGTGACACATCGAGTCTGCTTGCAGAACATGAGTCGCCATACATTAGCCCCGCAATCGCTCGCATGGGGATTCCACTTTAAATATTCACCGATGTAACATACAAATATGTAATGACGAGAGACCGCTTTCAGCCGATGGCATGTGACGTTTAAAAAAAAAAAAAAAAAAACAGATTGAAGCATCAATAATTGAACGGCGCCTCACAGACGCGTGGCTGCATTATTGAGCGCGAGTTTGAAGCGTGTCGCCAGTGATTCTCATCGACAGCGGGGGCCCGTCCTCGGCGTAAGACGCGGGGACTCTTACCGTCAGGCTTCTTGGCCCACATTCCAGGCAGGTGCGAGATTACGTATCGATCGCGGGCGACCTTCAATCAACTTCTGCAAACAAGCAAAATGGTGAGTGATGAGCTCGACGCGGCCGTACAAGTATGTCGTTGCTTGACCCTTGGCAAATTTGAAATTATGTTCATGCGACACTGGCTTAAGGAGAAGGATGGCATCACTTGGGCGCTTCACTGTTTTCATATATAGCGACCATCTCTATATCTGCAGAGTGATGAGGGGACGATTACTAGTTTGACCTTACCGTGTTTTTGAGAAGTTTCAATAACCGCTAATACTGGCTGTCACCAATAATGAGCTGCTCTTTATTTATTTTTTTAAGGGACTTCTAAGCAGTGCACAAAGTGATTGGCCGCTAGCAAAGTTACATAAACGAGCTGCATCTTTGAAGTTAATCACCTCCAATGTACTCCCCCCCTCCCTTTTCTTCTCAGTGATCAGAGGGGGAACGAAGGCCGGTTAGATGAAAGAGACACGGTTATAGTTAAACAGATGCCTTCTGATTAATGTGCATTTTCCTTTAAAAAAGAAAAGAAAAAATGGTGCCCGTGTGTACTAGTTAGCCCCAAGGTAAACATGAGTAGCCAATGGGTCAGATCTAAAAAATAACTTCACGGAAGAATGTTAACATTATTTATTTGACTTTTCATGGCACAAGTTTCTTAATGTATCAAATAATACTCTATACTTAAAAATATATATTCTGTAATTTTTTTTAGTTTTTCATCAACAGTCAGCTAGTCCTCTTATTAGCTGACATTATTTTGGTTAAATTACAACTTCATTTTGACAAATGCATACTTTTCCTGAAAATATTAAAACGTTACTTCCTGCAAAATTCCCTCATAAAAATGAGTGAATATATGACATTATTCATTCAAAATTAATAAGTCTTTTTCTCTAAATATTCCAACTTTATTCTGGTAAATTTACATTTTTCTTGTATAATAAATTGCAGTTATTTTATTCCAACTTACAGTAATATTTTTTGTGTGTGTGTAAAATTGCAACATTTTTCTTGTAGTAAATTATACTTTGCTCTCGGGTACCACCAACATTAAAGAAAAGTAGTGCAATAGCCATCAAACGATAATTTTCTTTTCTAAAAAGCATATTTAATATAATTTTAAGACAGTCAGTCACGCTATACAATTTGAACATTAACACTGCATTTAAATACTAGCAAAAAATACTTAATGATCTAATTGTAAGATTCCTTATAGATTACATGCAAATGTGTTCTTAAAAACAACTGAACGCAGGCTTCTTCCTTTTCTGTCTGGCTTATAAAATGTGCACTTTTAAAGTCTTTATTTGTATCTCTGCCCATTTTCTTGTCACTATTGTGTTCAATTGCATATCCTGTTTTAAATGTGTTATTTTGTGCTCATCTTTTAATTTGGCGATTCTTCCACGCACCACAAGTGAATCACTGTTTTAGAAAATAACATAACTGCCAGTGACTGCATTCATGCAGCAGGTACAATTTTTTCTTTGGAACCCCCTAATTTGCCATCACTTGTATGAAAATGAAAATGTATTTTTGTTTGAATGGCTTGTTTGTGGATTTAATACACCGCTGTCAAATTCCACCAGAAAAAAAACCCCTCCACACTTGAAAATTACATTGAAGGCTTTTTTAATTAACAAAAACAACTCCCACAGATGATTGCCAGAAATGTGTGTATATACACAGTATATAGAAAAGGCTTTTTTATTTTTTTACTTGCACTTCCGAGTAGGTAAAAAACTATTTTCAGGAATGTTTTACGGTCCGGGCTTCTTTCACATAATTGTGATGGTCGGTCCACCAGAGGTCATCAAAAGACCCTCTCAGCGGTCAAGAGAGCGTTTCTGGATGGCTTCCGCCACGACGGTGCGTAGGAGGCTGATGACGGAGCGAGGGTCGTCGCTGCCAATCACGGCGCTGCCCGATACGATCATGTTGGCGCCGGCCTACGAGAGACAGGAAGGAGATTTGGTAAGATTTGGGCAACAGTGGATGAGATTCTCGGCGTGCTGTGTGTCACTGCTCACCTCCGCACACTTGTAAATGGAGTCGGGGCCCACGCCGCCGTCAACCTCAATGTCCAGCGAGGGGAAATCGCGCCTCAGTGTTCTCACCTGTACACACACACACAGGATTTTTTTTTTTAACATGTTATACAATAACTGCATGTCTATTTTTCAGGAAAATTGTCGTCTTAAATTTTATTCCCCTCATAATATAAAAATCTTATTACATTTTTTTTTCTTCTAATATGATTTTGTTCTGGTAAACAACTTTGTTCATTTAAATGTATGCCTTTTTTTGAACGTAAAATTGTGACACCATACAATAATTTTGGTGTAAAAAAACCCAAACATGTTTATTCTCATAATATAGGGCCTTTTCTCCATTAGTACAACTTTTGAAATCAAAATAAAAAAATTTGCACCTATTTATTCTGAATATTCACACCTTTTTCTTATATCTTGATTTTACTCTGGCAGTATCATTGATTTAGTCTAATAAAATTGTGCAAATTTTCTCCTAAAAGTCTCATAATTTTAACTATTTCACACATAATAAAAACATTTTGGTAGAATGTTCTTTTTTCTTCTTCTTTTTTTTGTTGAGAGAGAGTGATGTTTTTTTCTTATAACGTTGCAACCTAATTCATGAAACCATTTCCTCGTAATATTACAACTTCATTCAGCTTTACAGTACTCATGTGAAATGTAATGTAATTTTCTCAGAATATTACACCTGTAGTTTTGGGGGAAAAACAAAACAACAAAATTATATGTAAATAAATAAATAAATAAATAAATAAATAAATATATATATATATATATATATATATATATATATATATATATATATATATATATATATATATATATATATATATATATATACACACACATGTATGCATTTTTTAATAAAAGAAGAAATTAGAGTAAATATTTTCCCCTCCACTGAATATTACAAATTCATTCAGCTTTACAGTACTCATGTAAAATGTAATGTATTTTCTCAGAATATTACACCTGTAGTTTTGGGGGGAAAACAAAACAACAAAATTATATAAGTATGCATTTTTTCATAAAAGAAGAAATTAGAGTAAATATTTTCCCCTCCACTGAATATTACAGCTTCATTCTAGTAAAATTACCAAGTTTTGCTTCCTTCATAATATTACAACTTTATTGTAGTTAAATTGACAGCCTTTCTTTCTCTGAATATTACAACCTGCAGTTGTGCTATGTGATATACTGTATCACAATACAATATAAAAATGCCAATTGTACAACATAACCCTCTCATTTATATCATTATTTTTTTATGTGTTATTTAGATACATTCCTACACCCATGTAGCAATCAAGGTGTGTGTGTGGGGGGGGGGGGGGTGTCTCCCCTAAAGTCACTCTTTGGCTGGCAAAAATTCCCGCACTTTTCCCATCTTCTCTTGGAGCGCACACTGACTCCATTTATTGAACTCAGCTAAACCACAACAATCACCTATTTATTCTGTCTCGAGAGCCATCTTGTGTTGCTGACAGTACCTTAGGCATCATGTCCTCCATGAACTTCTGTCCTCCGAAGCCAGGCTCAACAGTCATGACCAGAGCCATGTCAATCTGGTTGGCCCATGGTGCCAGCATTTCAACGGTAGTGCCGGGCTTGATGGCCAAACCCACCTGCACACAGTCACCACGAGAGATCAGTTAAATCTGTGATAAATTGCATTTCGTCATGATTAATTAATTTTTACTACAAAACCATTTTTTTGTGTGAAAAATAACAATCTGACATTTTATTGCACAGCCCATTTAACGTATTGTTGCGTCTCACCTTCATGCCACTCTCACGGATTTCTTTGATGAGGTTCCCTGGGTTGCTGGTGGCCTCCAGATGGAACGTATACTGGTTAGCTCCTGCTGCAGCCATGGGCTTCACCCACTGCTCCGGCCTCGACACCATCATATGCATGTCTGCAACAGCCACACAATCATGATCATTCACTTGCAAGTTTTGATTGACATCGTTAACATAGGGAGCTTTAATTTATATTCTCACCAAAGAAAGGGTCTTTGCCTACTGACTTTCGCAGGCACTCCACCATGGTGTGCCCAAAGGTGATATTGGGGACAAAATGGCTACAAAAAAGAAGGAAATTAATTTGCAGCATCAGGTAGGGAGGGAGAGAGAGAGCGAGAACTATTCAAAATAAGTGACGAGCAAGAACAACAAAAAATAAACATGAGAATAATTTGAAATTAAAATGTCTTAAACCAACATTAATTTCCTGAGTTTTGTTAAAAAAAAGAAGAAAAAATAAGTCTAGTTTACTTTTTAGCATAGACTGTTGCCCTCGAGCACGAGACTTCAGGCTAGCTGTTAGCATGCTAGCTAAACTAGCTGTAAAGAAGTAACAAAGCTGACCCGTCCATGACGTCGAGGTGCAAATAGTCTGCCCCACACTCCATCATCCGCACGCACTCACTGCTCAGACATGACAAGTCACTGCTCAGGATGGACGGGCCAATTTTAGCACTGTACGGCATGATGACAATTTTGACTGCTCACAGGCACCGAAGTAAGCGAGGTAATGTTTACAAGCAGACAGCCAACAGCAACTTCCGGTACAGATCGGCAAAACGCACCCTTTGTAGATATTTTTTTTAAATAAGCCCTTTTATTTCCTCTATATTGTTATAAATAGACAATTTAATTAATATTACTAGTGTATTATTATTTTTATTTAATTAGTAGGAAAATAAAACAGTTTAAAAGTGCAACAGATTGAGTTTTGTTCTTCTTTTACCTTAAAGGGGAGCAGGAAATGCAGCTTAGTGTCAGCGGATAACTTGAGAAATGTGAACTCAAATGGGCAAGCGCTTTACTTCCGCCTTTAAAAAAAGAAGAAGCTAGTAACCGTTCCTCGGCGCTTGATGGCGCACTTCTCCGTTATTCCAGAGGAAATAAGAAATCATTTATTGACACTCTCACTCAGTATAGTAGCCTTCTAATCTTTTATTTATTTATTTATTTAACAAGCCATATGATGACCCCCATTAGAAAAAAAGGGAAAAGGTAATTCCAGCAAGACAATATATATATATATATATATATATATATATATATATATATATATATATATATATATATATATATATATATATATATATATATATATATATATATATATATATATATATATATATATATATGTGTACATATTGTTTATACTTGCATTGACATAAGGACACATTACCAAACACTCCTCCTCCAGCTCCTCAGAAACAAATTGTTAGAAAATTCTAATCTGCAGGTCTGCTTACTTTTTGGCTTTATCACGTGGGCTTGTGGGTGTTTCTCCATGATAATGCCTCTTGCATAATAGTAGCCTATATCAGACAGAAAACCAAGTCCATGAAAACCAAGTCTTTGTATACAAAGCCAAATATTCCATAATATGATCTCTTTAAATCTTTTCTGTGAGGTCTAAAAAAGAAAAAAAGAAAAGGGATGTTGTTTAAAAAAAAATCTGTTTTGTTGCTTAATTAATGTTTGTCAGACAGCGGTGTATTGACTTATTTTCATTCTAGAGAAAGCTTCCACTAGAGCTTTATTCTCACCCCATTTTGAAGCCATTTGAACACATCCACAAAACACATGTTGTCTGTTTTGATTCAAGCAAAAGGCTGCTGAGCCTTTTTTGTTTTTTGTTTTATAAAAAGCCTTCGTGCGCCTTCCCACGCTGAGTAAACACAATCTGACATTTATGAGTTTTGCCCGCCTTTTGCATTACCGCTGCAGTGATGGAAACACATGGTGGCATGCGAGAGATGATCTTTGAAATTCGGAGACTGCAGAATTGGAATAGGTTGGTGACAAATACAAGACGGGCCTCGAGAGGCTGCAGGTCGTAAATGCGATGCATGCAGACTCGAAGAGAGCCTTTGAAGAACAGGACAAACAAGGAAAGTAGATAAAAACAGCCCCCACTCTTCTGGGAAGACTTTATATAAGATGTTGGAGATATGGAACCTTTTCTCCATTGGTGAAGTCAGAGGTCACTAATGTTGGATTTGGCTCACCATCTCCGCGCCGGCTCATCTCCTAGGTGTCTCTCGTTCAGTGCCTCTCACCAGGTGCATCCAAGCAATGTACACGTTATAAATGATGAACTCTGTAGGTACTTGTCATTGTGAACTATGCTCCACTACTTCAATGCATTTTGCCTGAAATTAGCCATTCTTCATTTTCCCCCAAGCTGCTGCGCCTCCGTGGCCCAATACTTTTGTCCATTTTCTGCAACTCTTATCCTGTTCACGGTCACACTGAAAAGTACACCAAATTCACAACAAAATTAGAAAATAATTTTCCTTTCCTTGAAAAAAACCCTCATCCCCATAATATAATTTTATTCTTGTAATTTTATGAAATTTTATCTCAAAATAACACAGTATTATTTACAATAGCGTAAAAGAATATAACTTTTTTCTCAATATCACAATTAAAAAATATGGATGTCCCGATTTATTGTATTATTTTAAATTATTTTATTATTATTTTTATCATTATTATTTGTTTATGTATTTATTTTTACAAGATTGCAACTTCTTTTTAGCATGGGCCAGCCAAATAGTTTCTATGGAACTGAGTACTGTTCCTAATATTTTGGCTTTACCATATGAATGCACAATGTGCTACTAGTAACATCTCATAAAGTATTCTCCAATCTCAAGCATGCATTATGTTGTTTTATGGTAGACACCTGTTATTTCTTATCAAGTCCATGTTTTCATTTGAAAGTCTGCACACTCCACATGCCTCCCTGTGGGGGGGTGAGAAGTGTGGGTGTGTGTGTGGGGGGGGGGGGTGCTAGAAAACAAAGAAACCCCTGAGCTGAGTAGTCCAAAAATGTACTGGATTGCATGCAAAGGTGACGCATTGCAAGCCTTTTATCTTATCTGAACACACTCCTCACCTTTTCTAGTAAACATCTGCAATCTTATTCACACTCTTTCCAATGCCTTTAATCTCCATACCAGATCTCTTTATTATTTTTTTCCTCTCCAACTATTATTATGATGATTTATTTTTATTTTTTTATCATCATAAGGAAGGAGGTTAGAGCAGGACATGGAGTGCAGCTTGCAGGATGCTCACAGCCTTTTCTTTATTGCTCATTGTTGCTGTTTTCCTGAGGAGACTGATATGAACATTTGTTTAAAAAACACACACACAAAAAATGTGATTGAAAGTTTAAACACATGTAATAAACCTTAAAATGAACGATGTGCAATTCAAGTCGCTAAAGGTGTGATTTACAAGTGAAGAGTTGGGAAATGAGATGTAAAGTTTGTAATAAAAAACAGGAGATTAAAGAGGTCAGGCGGGCCCGGCACAGATGTACGATGTGGATTTATTTGCTTCATTAAGGTGCGCAGGAGTTTCAATGTTGGGTGTAAATTCTCCCTTTCACGTTTCTGAATGATACTAATGAGCCGGCGGATGAAAGTTTCATCGTTAAACGTGTTCCTACTCGGTCCACAGTCATCTGTAAAGGTAATTTATTTTAGTATTTTTAATCAATTCCAATTTTACAATAGCTTGTGAGTATTCTTTTTCTTTTTTCCTTTTTCAAATATTCGGATGAAGTAAGACATATTATGAAATTAAACACTTGCATACTATAAAGTCTTAGGACCAAACTAAAAACTAAAAAATCAACAACAACACACACACAGTGGGGTACAGCAAGTTAAAAGTGACCCAGCGTGCTGTTTTTTGGGGGGGTACAGCTGTTGCTTGGATTATTATTTTGTCTTGAGTTGAGAGCAAAAATTTGAGTTACAAACGTTAGCAATTGTGGCAGTAACTTTCACAAAGAAGCAGTTTGGCACATTGTGAAAAAAATATCTTAAATAAAGATGCCAAGTGCTTCCTTTAAGCTGTTTATTGGCACTCCTAGTTGAAGTTAACTTTAAAACTACACAAAAAAAATTGAATAAACATTGCGTATTTAATTAAAGACCACAAAAGTGTGTTTTACAAAAGTTTGATAGCTTGATGCTAACACACAATGCAAAATGCCTTTGATGGGTAACAACTATGGAGGACCAAAAGTGTCAAAAGTCAATAATAATAATAATTTATTATAAATAATTGACTAAATACGTAAATAAATAAATTACTAAAAGTGAAAATAAAAACGGATATAAAAATGTAATTAAAAAATTTGATAAAAATAAATAAATATAAGTGGGATGAAAAACAATATATATATATATATATATATATAAACATTTGTATTTAATTTTTGAATTATATTTTTCTATCCGTTTGTATTTTCACTTTCATTTATTTATTTAAAATTTTGGCAGTTTTGGTCCATACTGCCAGGGCGAAATGTTATTCAAATGAGAGGGCGGTCCTAAGCGTGTCTTGGGTTGGACTCTGTCGTTGCAAACTGCCTTTCATTGGTCGAGTGAGCGCGAACAAGGAAGTCTCACCGACTTGCATGGAGAGCTCCATCAATGGACAATCTGGTCCACTGTCACCTCGAATTGTCGAGCAACTCAAGTCGCAAGGTGTGGTAATAATAATAATAATAATAATAATAATAATAATAATAATAATAATAATAATAATAATAATAATAATAATTTGTTGTTTTTATTTCCATTAATATTATTTTTTAAATGTAATTTCCGAAGGATATTTTTTTATATCCGTTTTTATTTTTTTTGTCTTTTAGTCATTTATTTATTTAGTAATTTATTTATTTTGAATTTGGGCAGTTTTAGCCACACTAGCCCTAGCAACACATGCAGACAGAGCATATGACAGTTCTCACAGACATATATTCTTAATATCTTTGCAGTTTACTTTAGATGTTTATTTTTTTCTGTTTCATCATCAAATCTGTGTATTATTTCTGTATGTATTATGCTGATTCCTGGTGGCCATGACGCACACAATAGAGGATCAGAACAATGTTCATTAAATTATCATGATGCACAAACTTTCTTAATAATTAATTAATTTGAATCTATTCAATTATGTTATTAG
Source organism: Leptonotus elevatus (assembly GCF_054856555.1). Classification (NCBI taxonomy): domain Eukaryota; kingdom Metazoa; phylum Chordata; class Actinopteri; order Syngnathiformes; family Syngnathidae; genus Leptonotus; species Leptonotus elevatus. The sequence continues at coordinate 11,435,887 of NC_141250.1, read as the reverse complement.
TATTGTGTTTTTATAAAGTGCAATAGTGTAGAGCGCTATTTTTCTTAGTTAAAATTACACCACAACATTTTCTGAGAAAGGACAGTAAGAGCAAGGATAGTTTCCCTGATATGTGGCCCCTACATTTTTTCCATATGGAGCTGTTCCCTCTATAGAAATAAGCGTGTGGTAAATCGATGGCAAGCTCAGTTCTGTCTACAAAAAGCTCAACAATCCATTGTGGAATTCGTGGCTGTGTTGATTCCATGGAGGAAAGAATTCCTTTGTACGGTATGCTTGTGCATGTTTCTCAAGAAGTGGACTCTGGATTGGTTTATCTGACCTATCACCTTTGCAGTAGAAGGACAGGAACCGGTACAAGAGACACTGTTGTTTTCTTTTTCCTGCAGCAGCTGATTATTGAGAACGCGGTGCAGCTTCAACTTGGGCTGCATTATCTTGACTGAGCGCTTCCACCTGCTTTCCTGCCAGCAGTTGATTGCAGCCTCCCTTCAGGCCAAATAGCAGGTTTGGCTTGTGATGCTCGCAAGGAGAGTGTTTTGGAACGCGTGTCCTTGCAGCTTGGCTCTTCCTGGCCCTTAGATGTCACATTCTTGAAAGGAAAAACAAGAAAGAGGTGTGTGTATGGTGTATCCCTTTAATGTGTAGACTCCATTGGGATGTATTTAATAACGGAAAATGTTCAATCCAGACAATCACATTTGAAAAATGACGGGTGGGAGTAAGAAATATAAATAATGAATATGGATCATTGTCCATCACCATTGCATGATTCTCTGACTTTGAGCAAAACAGTCTGCCTCAAGTTGCCATGGAAACGACACATTGACTATGACTTGCAAATGCTGCCATGCAAAAATAATTTGATAAAAATATCCGACTAAATCTGTTAATGTGCTTAAAGAATGCATTGTGTGACCACTCGTAACTAGCATTCGTACCTCAAATCGTCTTTCCCGATTGAAACGAAGAGGAATGCCATTCATTTGTTCCAGCTTTTCCAAAAATTAAAACAAAAAAACATATTTGTGATATTTAATATACTGATAATAAGGAAAAGTAAAACTCTATGTGGTAATTAATTTAAAATAATATTAATATATATATGCATACAGTAATTACAGTACATTAATTAAATAGAATGTAGAGAATGAGACTTCGCTTCAACTCTGTGGTCATTATACTGCTCCATACATAATATCATCAGACATACGAATATACATGGAGAAAAATCAGCGAATGAGTCATTCTTTGCAGAGGATAAAGAATAGATGCCTGCAAGTATTGTTATGTTTCTGTCTACATGTTTTGTTCCAGCATTAGTTCACCAGCGTGACACTGATGCTATTCTTTAGCCTGCCTACGGTGTTTGCTATTACGAGTTAGCATTAGCATTAAGCTAATCATTTAAAGGCGAAGTTTAAATACATGTAAACATGTAATTCTCTTTGTTTATTGTTTAGTTTGACTGTAAACCTCAAATGGCATTGCAACAAACGAGAAGTCTCTTTTTTTGTGTGTGTGAAAAATTGCTCACTATCTGCCAAACTGTTGCGTGTTGTAAAGTGAGTTGAGTTCACTGTCACCATGCAGTTTGCACTCACAAGTAAAATACAAAAAAATAAAAGAAAATTTTGGACAAATGATGTATTTGTATCCCGAAAAACTCACAGTAGTGTAAAAATTCTTTATTATAGGGGAACATATTATGTGTACAAAAATACAAGGTGTCACTTGATAGTTGACCTAATTTAAATAATATTGCCCACCCATGACTTGGCAGCTACACAGGTGAAGATCCATCATTATCAAACTATGGCCGCACTCCATGGACCCACTATTATAGTCCAAGTCATAGGAGAAAATGCAGTGTTATTGAGGACCTGAGTCGAGATTCAAACTCAGGACTTTTTGACTGTGAGGCAGGCCCAATGAAAGCATGTGACTACCGTTTACACAGAGAATAAAAAAGAAAGAAAGGCTGCATCACCCCTATGCACCACAAATATGGAAATTAAATCGGGGACTTGAACAAGGCACTGATTCACCAAATGCTTGATATGCGACAGTTTCATCGGTCACAACATTATGACTTGGAAAATTTTAATCAGCTTAGCTTCATGAAATGAGCGAAGGTTGAAACAACTCTGATTATAAAGCAGTGCAGCCACATAATCCTGTGAACTCAATCACTCTCTACAATAATAAGCATATTGTTTAAACAATACCTCTCTGATGATCAGTATCAATCCACCTGAGTATTATAATCTTTGTAAAGACAGGATTCCTGAAACCGGTCTTGCATTGGATCTCAATTGATTGTGCTCATTTTGTGGCTGGCTGGTGTACTGTTTAACATACAAATTGTGTTATGCATCATCCCTTGGTGGAATCCATATTTCTTTTTGGAATCCTTTTTCTTGCCCCTCACGCTTGCACTTTTCTCTGTCATGACAGTGACCGCAGCACACTTCAGAGGCCACCAAACAACAACCATTTCCTGCATAGGACCTCGAGGGGACAATTGCAGCCTTTCAGAGGTCATAATTTAGCAGGAGGAGGACACTTCACTCACTTGAGAGGGCCGAGCCATGAGAGCAAAGGCACCAGTGACATTTCCAATGAGCCGTTAACAGTCGAGAGATACACGCTGTCCACCATTTTAGGTGAGTTCATTCCTGAGCAAAGCTTCATTTCTTGACTTCATAAAAATTCAAATCCACCAGATTAGACTTTTAATAATTCGTTGATGCAAAGGAGATTGTCGGATCAAAAGAAAAACCGAGGCGGATTTAATATTTTTCTCACAACATGCACATTCTCATAGACTGCAGGGGCTTGCTTTTATGAAAACAGCTAGCTCAGCTCTATGAAATTATTATTACAGGTCAGATGGAGACATGTTTTCATCTACTTTATTTATATGTTATAATTATGTATTTACACCATGTGGGTCACGGTGCCTCTGCTTGTTTTTGTGTATTTTATAACCTACGAAGCCATTGCACAAGCTATTATTAAAAAAGATAATGTTTTCTTCTTTTTTTTTGGGGTATATTTTAGGTGGAAAAGAAACAAAAAAAGTGGCAAAGGATTGTCATTGAAAGAAAGAAACTGTTTAGTGCAGAGATCTTGGGTTCAATTCCGGGCTCTGGAATTGACTTTGAATGCTAAAAATGTAATTGAATGATAATAATAATAATAATAATAATAATAATAATAATAATAATAATAATAATAATAATAATACTAAAAAAAAAAAATAATAATAATAATTGAATTAGATAATAATACCCTTTGTAAAAGTACAAAACAATACGGAAAATAAATTGGACTGGTTGGAGAATTTGTGGCCATCGGATAGACAAAAAAAAAAAAAAAAAAAAAAAAGCATCACGCATCCATTAATTGCAATACCATACGGATTAAGTTTATTGTATGAATCCAGATGCATAAAGCCCTTGATGACGTCATCATCTATATTGCTCATCCTTATACAGGCAGCTAACAGCTCCTCTGAAGTCATTCCTATGCCTGCGCTCATAAAAAAGATGACTTCATCCCTATAATATTACGACTCCAGTCTGAAAATATGCAATGTTGTATCTCGGAAATGTCAAAAACATTTATTAGTCAAAAATCTATATTCTCACAATATTGCATTTCATTTAAAAAATACACCAACACACAACTTTTTTTCCAAAAATTATGTCACTTTACTCTAAAAAATATACGTTAATCTACAATTTATACAATTTACAAAATATATACTATTGTTTTTTTTCTTCACCATATATGTCTTTTTTCTTTTTCAATTATGACTTTAAATTTAAAAATAAATAACTTTAGCTGAAAATTATACAACCTTTTATCTTGGAAATATACAACTTTATTCTCTCAATATTAATCACTTGTTAAATTAAAAACTATAGTAACAGACTTTTTTTCTCTCGAAAATGTGAATTAGCCTATTACTTTTTCTCAGAAATATGCATTTTTATCCTCGTCACATACAATTTTTATTGCAAAAAAGAGAGTCGTTTTTCCATTCAAAGTTAGAAATTCTCAAATAAATGACTTTAATCTAAAATATATATGACATGTTCTGAAAGATTACCCCATCGTAAAGAAGCTCATTTTTAAACATTCAAACTTAAACAAATAATGTCAGGTGAGCATGCGACTGTTGGCCCACTGTGTACTGCATGAGCGCATTAGCGTTCTTCAGGTGTGGTGCAGAAAATGACCCAATTTAATTGAAGTGATGCCACAAATAGGGATTTACTGTAAATAATGCATTCTTTTTCAACCCTCTATACCAGCGACATATAGTGACTTTCCGAACTATTCAATGCTCTTTCGCAAGATGGCAGGAAGGAGATAATTAACCTATCCACTTTTTATGACATTGGTTGTCATGATATAAAAATAAAAATATAGAGTAAAATATGTATGTACCTTGGCTCAATAAAGGTTGAAAAATGCTGTGTTAGATTTGTATTCCATTGGAAATCAGGTTATGTGAATACTAGAGAGAGCACTTTTAATCAAATGTGCCGGACACCGAATGATTCAAACTGAATGGTGAAGTTTGGGGAACAATTTATCATGCGTGCTAAGGCATTTTTCATGTGAAATCTATTAGGCAGTAAAAGAAATAAAGAGGGAATCATATATTTCAACCAAGCATGTGGTCCAAGTTTGTCTCCTTCTGACCCTGTCTGGTGATTCCAACAGCTGTCGGACCCACTGTGGAGAGCGCTAAAGTGCAGAGGAGGATCAACGAATTCCCTCAACTCTTCGTCGGCAGTGAAGAGCAGTTAGTGATTTCGCTTGCTGCACATTATTAAAATGAATAGTGTGATTAATGCAATATATTTTTTTGTGATTAATCAATGAGATAACGCTTTAACTTCTATAAATAATAAAATAAAATGAAAAAATAACATTTGCACATCCAAAAATTGGAATCGACTCTCATGCAGAAAAACATTCATGTCATCTCCAAGCTGGAAGAGACCGACACAGTAACTCTTGTTGACATTTTGTCTTCATACGTCCGTGAGGTTAAACGCCCTCTTGATGAGAGTTGACAATAACACTTCTCCAGGAAGGAAGGGAGGACGCGAACCCGTACTGCCGTGGCAGTGAATGATGTAAATGCTGATTTGATCTGGCATTGGAGAGGCTTGTCAGAGCATTGATGAACAGCAATGAAAATTATTTATGCGCGTAAGTGTACCAATCTGTTAGAAAAATCTGAATCAATCACGTCTTGGCTTCCACTTGGTGTTCCGAGTCATTAGAAAAACGGCATGTCGAAAGGCTCGGTCGGATATTCAAATAAACATTTTACTGTTAGCAGCGGAGTAAGAATATAGCGGTTATTAGCTGAAACCTATGATAGAATTCAAACGATTTATGCATAAATATAATTAAATGAAATAGAGCTGTCAAACTATAATTTTTTTGTCAGATTAATCACATTTGAGAATTTTGATCAATCACGATTAATCACTTCATTAAAAAGGCATTTTATCAACATTTTGAAGAGCACCTGTTATGTGTCTTCAACATGTTTTCATCCACTGCACATTCTCATCCTCCTCTTTTTCAATCAATTAATTACTTGCATCATTCAAAATGGGGGAAAAAATGACCCTAATATTCTGACATGAACAAATATTCTGAATGTCATACAACAACATTTATTAAATGTTTTACTTTAATGCATTTAGTTATGTTTATTGCTCAAACACAACCTGTGCTACCTTTAACGTCGCATCCGCTGTCAAGCTAAAGGATCATCTGCGGTCAAAATGAATAGTGTGATTAATGCAATATATTTTTTTGTGATTAATCAATGAGATAACGCTTTAACTTCTATAAATAATAAAATAAAATAAAAAAATAAAATTAAAAATATTATAATAACACTCGTAAACTTTTTCTTTTTCTTTTTTTACAAAAGGCAAAAACGATTTAATGGATGGATGAAAACGTGTGAATTTTGCTACTTAATTCATATTCCACAAACACACTATAAATCAGAATCCCATGTTCAGACTAGTGAGGGTGCCCAGAACAAATAAGACACATTTTCACTTTACTTCCCCCACTTGGTTGTACTTAAATCATCAACTATAACTTTTGACAGTGACTTGCTGTTATCAGGGGAAAATGTCGAGTACATCCAATGCTCAAGCGACATTTTTTGGAAGACGCACATCCTGACCTTGGGTCGCTCTACTAGCAATTAACCTCCCACAGAGAATGGGCGGAAGTCAGAGCGGTGGAGTGATGGGTTACAGCCCTCTTGAGAGGAGAGGACCTAGCAGACAGCACTCCCAGGTTTTATTGCGGGGCACTGGACTTTAAGTGTTTTCGTTTAGACTTTAGTATCCCTTTGAGGCTTTCCCCAACTCTTTTATTCCTTCTTTTCTGCCGGTTGGCAGTGTAAAAGGCTAATATTGACTTTGCAGATGCTTTTTTTGTTTAACACTTGAGGCTTTAGTGGACGTTGGCCTCTTTTGAGTGGCCCAGCAGTGGCTCCTGGCACAGAGCCCAGTGTGTGTCAATGGACATAGAGCTCATCACGTGGACGGGAGTGGAAAAGGTCGTCTATCCTACAGAGAGAGACAAAGCGAGGGAGACGCTGTCTATTTCTGGGTCAAAGTGCATGCAGAACCCAATACGGTGAAGTTATGATGTCATTCATCACGCTATCTGTGAAAGGCAAATAAAAGAGATCGCGGGGATTAATTTGGTTTCTCGCTTGGCCTCTTCCAGCAGCCTGAGGAAAGTACAAAAAGAAAATATAGGATGATGGTGCTGGGAGGAGAAAAATATGGATCACAATTGAAAATCCTCACCAACACCCAACTAATCTCTTTCAGGCAATACACGAGCGCTGTTTCCCAGGCTGGGTGTTCCCTCACTGAGGTCAGCACTAGAGGTTGGAGGTGGTTCATCAGGGTGTGTCGTTTTTCTGATCGCGCGCATTCATGACTCAAAAGAGATACAATGAACGTGCGACGCAGAAAATCTTGATTTATAGCTCTCGTTCGCCTGCCAAGTGTGAAACGGATGGACCGACAACTGATCAAATTCTCATCCGTCTGCTCGACGTGAGATCAGCTTGGCCAAAAATGCTGCAAAAGAGGCGGAAGTGAGTGACCCCGCAGTGTCTGAAGGTGAAACCATTTGCCAACTGGAACAAGCAAAGCTCGTTAATTAGCAGATTATAGCTGGCCTGTTTAATCTGTACAAAAACACCGCAATTCACATACCAGACCATTTCTTGGACAGGAACAATGACTTCACTGTAGTTAATGCTGGTTGCCCAGCAACAGGTCTCATAGGCCAAGGAAGAATTCATAAATATTCGCCTTTTTATTATTATTATTATTTTAATAAGTGAACCTTTCCCATGAGTTTTTTTTTCTAACAAATAACAATAATATATGTGGTCACAACTCTTGCACGAGATTAACACATTAACACTTTGCAGAATGTGTCTGAACTTTTGGATGTAATAATTGGTTAAGTAGGGTGACAATATTTTGATAAAAAGAAAAAAAGAGGACACTTGGCTTCGAGGCCTCCAGGTTTGAGATACGATGATGCTGACAATGAAGTTTACTCAAAAATGCCATACATTTTAAATATAATGTGACGTATGAAAATAAAACAAAAAACATAACTTCCTTTTGAAGTCTTACTTAACAAATGAATAAATAATGACAATGTCCAAAGCCAAACCTTCATTTGCTCCCAGAATCGACTTTATTCTCTTTTTTTTTTAGTTGGACAGGCGGGAATGGAACACGCAGCGCGACCACGTCTCAGGGTTGCGAGCGCAGAGCACTACCAGTGAGTTAAAATCCTGGGCCGCAGACATAACCTAAGACCTTTGAACTCTCAGTAAGGTATGTGGGAAAAAAAGACCTAGTTTTTTTCTTTTAAAAATATAAAATTATTTTAAAATAACTAATAAAAAGATGCACTCATAAAACCCCCCTTTACACCTCGCAGTCGACTTAGAAGCAGTCCGCAGCCTTCTAGTCAGTGCACTCTGCCTCTCATTTGGCCCACAATGAAAATAGGACAATTTCATGAATTTCCAACCCACCTGGACAGGAAGCAAAGAAAGTGGACATCCGGGCAAAAGAGGACATCTGGTCACTCGAGCTTGTGCCAGTTTTGCAGCAATAACCTCACCCGAACATTTTCTATATTTGCAGATCTGACATGCACAAAAACAAAAACTGTTTCAATTCAGCAATATTCTCTGGCTGCCTGTAGTGAATTGCTCTTTTGAGGTCAAGTCACACTATGGCTGAGGTAAGGATTTGTCCTTTTGCATTCCCCATCTTCTGTTCTGTTTACTTCAACTGGCAGGCAGATGGTCTCCTGCAAAATGTCCCGATAAACATTTTCCATTCCATGACAGAGATGCATCCAGGCTCTGAGGTGACCAAGTAGTCCCAAGTAGTACTTCACAGTTGGGATGAAGTTTTGATGGTAGCCTACTGTGCCCCCCCCCCCCCCCCCCCCCCCACATAGCATTGTGATCCTTCAAAACAACTCAACTTTGGTTTCATATGTCCACCCAATAGTTTGTACACTGTGTCACATCCAGGAATTATTTTGCAAGCTTCAAGGATGTAGCAATGCTTTTTGTAAAGATGGGATTAATAAAGTACAGCTCTAAATGAAGATAAGTAAGATACCAAGGAAGCTATTTATGTTGCTGTGAGGTCAATAAAGTGCCGTTTTAAATGAAGCTAATATGCAGTAGCTACCTAGCTAGCTGCATGATTAATGAAGCACATCTGTATAAAAAGCTTTAAAAGAAGACAGGCTAGCTATGTGATTATAAGAAGATACAACAGCTACCTAGCTAGCTACATTATCATTCAATAAATCAAATGTATTTATAAAACACTTTGAAAACGACAGCTGGGGAACAAAATGTTGCACAAGATGAATTAAATGTGATTACATAAAACATTAGGAACCAAATCAGCCATAAAAAAAGTGAAATTTTATTGAGGGAGAATGGTATTAATAATGAACATCTATATCTACATATGTATCTATCAATCATGCAAACAAAGATAAGTTAGCCAAAACGTTCATAAAGACAGATTGCTTTTTAAGTCGTATATTTCCAAAAGCATCTGCTTCTGGCCTGTTGAGTAACACGTGTCATGCAACATTGGCAGAACATGGCTATCCTCTGTCTCTGCTGTGTCTGCACCTCACCCATAACAAGCCCATAATCAAGAGCACAACACAATCTGGCATGACACGTGCGGATTTATGGAGCTAAAGTCTTTTGACAGTCACTAAATTGTACTTGTGCATTCCTGCACTATTGAGACACCCATGGATCCCTGGCAGGAATTCCCCTTCACTCACTGTCTGTTTTCTTGGGGAGGTGAGGATGAGGTCAACCTCGCCATTGAGAATTCCATTCACTATTTCATTAGGGTAATTATTTAATAACACGGGATTAACAATTTACCTTGTGGAATGTGTCAAAACAGTTTTTAAGGCGGTAGCTTTGCACTCTTTGTTAATATAATAAATACCAGATGGAAAAAGGAATGCATTTGCCATTCAGGCTAAGTTATCGTTTTGTCTTTGCTTCCAGGTGGATTTACAGATATGGCATTTTTATTAGAAAAATGAATAACAGTGTGGCACCTACCACATACCAGGGAAAGTATAGTGCCGCCTTTCTTGGCCTCAATCTCTTTTAAAATGGAATTATACAAACGTGCACACAAAATGCTATTCATGTCTAATTAATTAAAAAAATTTACCACAACTACATTGACACAATTGTTTATGCTCCATCATTTTTTGTTTTTTAATAAATAGGGTTTGGTTGGTTACTTGATTGTGTAATTTCACACTTGATGGTTGAGCAGGTGTGCAAGGGACCCCATTATTTGATTAACAAGCATTTAAAAAGACAAACTTCTATAATAGAATTTTGTTCCAAATAATAGCTGTTTGTTGTCGTTGGGATTTTGGGCTTTCATGGGTTGCCCCAACGAGTCACTGGCATGATTTGTTTCGCACCGTTTTTACGCTGGATGCTTGTCATGATGACATTTATTTATTTTTTTGCCAAGGTCAAAATCCCTACACAATAGTTTTTAATTCAATGAACTGTGAACACTGCACATCATTTTCTAACTTAAAACATGAAGAAAAATGCACTCATTTTAAATATTATTTTACAGAAAATGAAAAAAAAAATTGGGCTGTTGAAAAAATAGCTCCCCGTGTTTTCTTTATAAATTCAAATATTTACTGTATTAACTGAAAAATCGTACCGATTTAGCATTCCTGTTAATCCCCAAACTAATATTCATTGAATTCAGTAATATTGGACTGGTGTTATTTAAAACACAATAGTGTCCCCTTTAAATGTAAAATAAAAGACAACAAATGTATCTTTTCTCACCGCAGCATCATCTGTTGAATCAGTTGAAGCACTACCCCTGATGCAGATACAGATTTGGGTGGAATCCAAAAAGTTAGTGATGTCAGGGGACTGCAGGTGTGGGGGTCACAGGGGTGTCCTTCCTGGTTTTCCTCATCAGTCATTCCTGAGGTGCACATCATGTCCAGATGTTCCTGCACGTAAGGGTGCATACCATGGTAGCTACCTTTCTTCTGCTGCATGCGAATGTGACTCCTCGAGAATGCCGAGAGTAGAGAGTTCACCGTCGGTTAGTTCGAAGTCAACACACCATTCAGATTTATAAATATACAGTCGTCGGCAAGGCCGTCATGTCAGCCAGCGATGTTATGACTCTCCGTCTGAAAAGTCAGCCTTGACCTCCACGCCAGACTCGAGTTATTCGAGCACTTCTAACTTTTGTCTTAAAAGTCATCCCCTGCAGTTTCAGCACGACAAGAAAAATCAAGTCACGTGACCCTGATGCCGGAGGGAGAGAAAGGCAAGTTTACTTATGTAGAACTGCTATTTTACTTGGCGAGTCCTAATTGTCAAATCTGAGTTAGCAGTTATGACAACAAAAACTAAATCCCGAAACCCAAAGTGATATCCTTCTTATTTATTAGCCATTATCCATCCATCTATTTGCGGTAGTGCTCACAATTCAGCATATGGTCATTTATGCTCCAAGTTTGTGGAAATATTTCACCAAAAATGAAATGGGTAGCACGCTATGCTATGCTAGGCTACGCAACACAAGATGAGATCAGCCAGGGAATTTTTACAGTAAATTCCAAATGTTATGTCTTCAAAGGTATTCAGTTTTACAGGTTTCACCGTACTGTACAGTACCGTAGTTTTCTTTGTTTTTTTGTATGCCACCATCTTTTTCATATAAAACGACCACAGGTTGAGGGAACTGGCATTTATGAGAATATAAAAAGAATAAGAATTTACAGTGATGTTCACACTGTTACTCACGCTGTATATCATGAGCCACTTTACTTTTTGGCTCTTTTACAAATCAGCCAAAGGGGCTGCGCGGAAACACTGAAGCTGATTAATTATTCAGGTAAAACAAGGCCACCTGATGATTTTACAGCGCGGTGTGAGAAGATCTAAAACGGACTTGTCACCCGCTGGCATCACATGCACGGCACTTGCACGCATTGCCCCGTCACGCGCGATGTGCAGGCGGCACATTTTACTGCACGGAAAAACTAGCGTACACCATCTGCGCAACACAAGTCCTGAATCACGGGTGAAGAATTTGCAAGAAAATCTTTGGGTGAGATCTGCTTTTCCATTTACGAGGCCACCTACTCAGCACTATTTATACCAATATAATCCCCATTGTGGGAAGAGCCTAGGAGCAAAGTAGGAGATTTTTATTAAGAAGGTGGATTAAAAGTGGAAAATCATTAAACAGTTTGCAGACTATGCAAAAAGGGCACCTGTTTTTTCTTCTGAGTGACTTTAATACTGCCATTCATGTGTGTAAGTTTCCACCAGTGGTGGAAAGTAAAGTACAAATATTTTGTAACCTTACTAAAGCATATTCTTTAACGGGGAAGTCACCCACCCCCAATTTTTTTTGACAATATATGATAACATGCTCTATGCAGCCCCAAATACGTTATTTTGGTTAATATTGTATTAGTGGAATATAAGTTAACCAGCAAAATCCAGCAGTTGTTATCATTATCAGGATGCGGCCATTTTGCTGTTTGCTGTCGAGTGAAAATGACATCATTGTTGCTCAAGTCTCTGGTAACAACCAATCACAGCTCAGCTTCAGAAAACAGGTGAGCTGTGATTGTTCGTTGCCTGAGCCCTGAGTAACATTGATGTCATCTTAAGTCGACAGCAAGTGACAAAATGGCCGCCCCTGAGATGGATAAAAACGGCTGAATTTTGCTGCTTAACTCATACTCCACAAATGTAATATTAATCAAAATGACATGTTTAGACTAGCTTCACCTATTTCATGGTGTAAATAAAAGTTTGACCCTCGTTCTATATTGCCGAGATACCCTCGTCGGTGTGACAAAAATCACCACCACACATTAACAGAAGCCCAGAGGTGTTGATTCAGACAGATTTTATGTGTATACATCCAGACTTTATCTCGTGTGTATTTCTGAGTGAAAAACTTTGGACTATCCCTTTAAGTATTTGCACTGTTGGATGTTGCTCATTATAAGAATGATGGGTGGCAAATTTGTTGTCGTGCCAGCCGAACAACCACAAGCTCTTCTCAAACGAATCTGAAAAACCACATATAGGTGAGTTTTGCAGTTAGTTATCACGAGCTATTTTAGGATTTGTTGTTAATAGTCATCAATAGTAGCACACTGTTTTGATTGCATAAAGTGTGATGCTAACATTAGCTAGCTGTTTTTTTTTTTGCTTCTCAGTCAAAGCGTTATGACAGTTAATGAAAGAGTGATTAAGCGTGCAGTTTTTTGTTTTGTGCCAAGTTATCAAAATGTGTTTTGTCGGTAAACATGTACTTTTACTTTCAACTTTTGTACTTGAGTTAGGCCTGCATTTCAGAATAAAACGACCGTGTGTGTTTTTAACATACTTAGCCAATAAAGATGATTGTGATTCTGAAAAGGAACTGAATAAGCTCTTTCTACTTTTAACTTTTTTTCTCTATTTTTAGTTTGTTCTACCTTTATTTGTTTATTTATTTATTTATTTATTTAATGTATTTATTTACACAATTAGGCCTACTAATACATGTACTTCTTCTTAGCTACGGAGTGTGGCTACTTCTTCCACCGCTAGTTTCCACCCTCTCAAATCTCATTGTGCCCAGTTTTGTGGCCTGGTGTGGATCAGGCTCGCTGCATGTGTGTATCCCAGATAAAGACCCCCGTACCCCCTTGGTGGGCCCAGGTGATGGATGACGAGTGGAAGCCGCGAAGCTGTAGTTTACTCTGTTGGAGCAGCTACCACACTGTTACTGATGATGGATGTTTCAGAGTGCGTGTGTGCAGATAATGTCTAGAGAGAATGAGTGACGGCTTACCTGTGTGTGCGTGTTTACGCATGTGTCGCGTTCCAGATGTTAATATGGCATTATTGATTACAAGGTGACTAGCTAGTGAGGGGAAGCTATTTAACATTGTAGCAAAAAAGGGGTGAAACACACACCGACACACCTCCTACCTTAAATGTGTGTTTGTTTGACCCCCTCACCGCTCGTCTAGAATTACAGGAGCATGCACCAAGTCTAAGGTCAGGATGGAGAGCCTAGTTTAAGTTGCAGACTTTCGCTATCCCGCTGCGACCTCAATGAAAATAATCATCCATCAGTCTGCAGGTAAGAGAAAGAGATTGAACAAAAAGCTGATTCAGGACAAAACCAGGACTGTATTTTATGATTATTCATGGGTGAGGCAGTTCATATTTCAGATGAAAAGCCACTTCACAGTTTGAAGTCGGGGATTTAAAATGATCCTCTCAGTGCCCTTGTGAGGGTTCGCCTCAGCATTCACTTCACTGTGCGAGAGGAGCAATTTTAAGAGTCTAAGAAGAAGTGACACTAAAATGAATTACCTTTCAAAGTCATGTTTTCTGGTCTGCTGTCAATATGGGCAAATGTGAATAAAAAGACCAATATGTAATTAGCCCAATAGTTAAATGGAATTTAGAGATTCGTCTGGAAAGATTCCATCTGACCATATTCATACCTGTAGCCTACATCCCTGGGCAGAATGATGACCTAGCGGTTAGCATGTACCCTTAAGTCAAATTGATAATTGGGATTCACTCAAGGGAGTTCTTCACATTATCAATCTGGAACTTCACTCGGCAGATTCGTTCGGGAAAGGAGGGACATTCTCTACAATACTTCAGGCTGATTGGACGATGCGGCATCTTGTGCACGTTTGTTTTGACCAATCACGGCAACGAATGAAAATGTCATCTTCGGTCCCGTCTTAGGTAAAAAAAAAAAAGCGCAAACATATTTACCAGATAAAAATGCACAAAGCGCCTCTCGCTGTTCAACATTCAACAAGGAAACGGAGAGTAATTCTGCAAGAACAGAATTAATTGTAGCGTCCATTCATCTGTTAGGTTTGTTCCCCCCCCACACTCTTTTTACAGGCTTTTTGTGTTAAAAGGGTATATTGACTAGCACCCAATCCAGGGTCTTGTCTAAATATCGCACAAAGCCAGCTGTGGTAGACAAAAGCAACAGGATAAGATTTATAGAAAATGTACAAATTAACCACAGACATCGTTTTTTTTCTTCTTCTCGCTATTGCTGCCACTTGAGTACGTGTCACAACGTAAGCTGCCGATGAGTTCAACAAAGAGGAAGAATGTAACAATAAAAGACAACAATAGACTACAGAATTGTATAGTTTTACTCATAAAAGCCAGTCCCGCTGAATTCGTACTAAGATAAGTTATTTTGGTACCTACACAACTTCCATCCAGCCTTTTTATAAACCGAGTCTATCCATGCTAGCTTCAGGTGAAAGGCCGACTACACCTCGAACTGGTTGCCAGTCAATCACAGGGCGCATATGAAAACAGAAAACCATTCACACTGTCAATGAGTGGGAATTGACCCCACGTACTGTAAATCAAGTGGGTGAACCACTCCATCTATCATAAGTGACCGACCTTGACAACAGCACTTTGTTTCGGCTGCGGCTGCTATAAAAGCACTATATAAATACAGTTGGATTGACTTGAAAAACAAGGAACACAATGCAAAGGGCTGTCCTTGCTTGTGCAATAAATTACCTGCACAGTATACAGAGGGTCCTCAGTTTATGACTCCATCCCAACGGTCACTGTTGCTTGTGCCAGCTTTGCAGCAATAACCTCACCCGAACATTTTCTATATTTGCAGATCTGACATGCACAACGCTCTGGAGGAATTTTGGACCATTCCACAAAAACTGTTTCAATTCAGCAATATTCTCTGGCTGCCTGTAGTGAATTGCTCTTTTGAGGTCATGCCACACTATGGCTGAGGTAAGGATTTGTCCTTTTGCATTCCCCATCTTCAACTGGCAGGCAGATGGTCTCCTGCAAAATGTCCCGATAAACATTTTCCATTCCATGACAGAGATGCATCCAGGCTCTGAGGTGACCAAGTAGTCCCAAACCATGATGCTCCCCTCCACTACACTTCACAGTTGAGATGAAGTTTTGATGGTAGCCTACTGCGCTTTTTGTAAAGATGGGATTAATAAAATACAGCTCTAAATGACCTTGACAACCGACCTTGACAACCGACCTTGACAACAGCACTTTGTTACGGCTGCGGCTGCTATTAAAGCACTATATAAATACAGTTGGATTGACTTGGAAAACAAGGAACACAATGCAAAGGGTTGTCCTTGCTTGTGCAATAAATTACCTGCACAGTATGCAGAGGGTCCTCAGTTTATGACTCCATCCCAACATATGAGGTTTCAACGTTACAAACCCAATGAACCAGTTTGTGAGCCACACAGCACAAGAAGGAACACTCCTGACGTACTTACTGCTTTTTCATTTGATTGTTCTATATTGGCTAAGAAGTGTTTTTATACAACTATACGCTTTAACTATGACTTTACAATTGTGTTAGCGTTAGGTTATCGATTGACTATGTTGTGTTGACAACTTCTGTTATGTTGCCGTCACGTATGTCCAAATTGGTGTTGCTGCCGTACGATCTAAACTCAAGAATCAAGAACCCCTGGTACACACGGGTTGCTAGCAATGAGTACGGAAGCGTGCAACTGCCAGTGGAGTAAACCATTTTGACTGGTATGTCGTTCATATGTGCGGCAAAGTCGTTTGAACAGCTTCATAAAGTCGTTCGAACATATTGATAGAGTCGTTTAAACACCTTGGTAAAATGTAGGTCCAAAAAATATAAAACAAAAGCTAAAAAGATAGCATTTTTCCTAAAATGCCAATTGCGCATGAGCGAGTCAATACTCCATAGCATTATGGGAAAAATGTTATATTCTTTAGCTTACATTTCACCAATATGTTCGAATGATCCAACGACTTTGTCAATACCTTCATGCGATTGTGCAAAAAAGCTTGAATGACTTTGCAGTGCGTTCCAACAACTTAAGTCATACGTTCACACGACATAGCCCAGTTCAAAATTCTTTACTCCACATTGACAGTTTTACGCTTCCGTAACTGTGTATAATGGCTGACGCTGACTGTACTATCATACCAAGTGGGGAATTGGGACTTAAATAGAAACACAAGCCGCAGCGAAGTAGAAGAATAAATGCCAACTGAGGCGATTGAATCTCAAAAAGGTCCCGAAAAGTGGATTCATCCAGACAAAGAAACACATCTGGTCACCTCCAGTCGATTGGATCAGTTGCACCTCAATTAAGCAAAACATTGGCGCAATCCCCCCCCCCCCCCCCCCCATCTTCAAATATGTGCTGTCCCATGGCGATGCGGCTCGGCGCTAATCACTATATTAGCTGTTCAAAGTGACCTGTACGGCTAGGTTAATCCTACATCTTTCTGCTATTTGCGAACAATGAAATAGCTGCAGCTGTGACAACACTGACAAGTGAAGGCAAATAAAGCCGGTAATAGATATGCGGCGGAGACTCAACACCACGGTGGGGGTGACGAGCGGACAGCGGAGGACAAACGGCCCAGTTCAGCTTCTGGAAATCTATTCATAACCAAAAAGGGCCAGAGGGGGAATATAACCCTTGCCGTGTTTTTTCACTTGGTCAATTGTGCGGGTGAACGCTGAGACTGGGTGTCAAAGCTATACACGCACACACATTGGGCGTGTTGCCCTTCGGCTTCCCCCAACATTAGTCGCTCCACGCCCTCCTCACCCGGAAATGGCAGCTTCCTCCCCCCATTCATCTCGCGCTGATTTGTTTTATTTCTCAGGAGCTGTTTTACAAACTCATTTGTCAAGCCCTGTGAAACGGTGCCTAGCAAAACAGCGGAGAGGAAACTCTCGCCGGTGGGCCGAAACGGATCAGAGGAACATCAGAGCCATGTAACGACTGGAGACAACCTCGGCAGTGGCGACTTTTTGGTCTCAGAATGTAAAGCAGACGGTCAAATGTAGTTCAACATCTACACGTGTGTGTTTTCGGGTAGCTGCTCCAAAAGCCTGCTCGTTAGCAAATTTACAATGTATCGTGTCATTATAACAAGAGTAAAAGTTAAAGGAAGAAGTTTCCGTTTCAGGACTGCTACGAAGAGCAAGATGAGTACCTCTTGTTCGTTGAATGACATACATTCATTTGCCTCAGGGTGTGACTTGTGTCCGTTTCCCCGTGAGAGAAAACACCCAGTAAAGTGATACTAGTCCAAACTATCTGTCCTCTATTCACAACCAAAAGTGAAAGCATTCAATGAGCAACGAGATACAATATGACTTCATTTTGTGAAGTCATTTCAAACAAATACAATTGAAGTAAGACGTGTTTACCTCCCCAAAATGTGTTTTCTTGTTTTCTGAAAATGTTCAAATTAGGGGTGTCAAAAATAGTGTGTTAATTTTGAGTTAATTCAAAGTTCCTTTAATGCCACAAACTTTTTTAAATACACAATTAATGGGAATTCCAGCTGCAACGCAGCAGACACGTCCACGTCAAAATTGAGCAGTAATACATTTAATAATAATGCATAATGGGTTACTTGATGTGAAAGATTAGATAGCTCTTAACATTTGTTGCCTTTGACAAGTATACTTGTCAATTATTTTTTTTTCCATCGGGGCTAGATGGGGGAGAATCTGATCATGCTCCACTGTAAGTGTCAAACTTTTTATGTTTTTTTTTTAAATGCTAGAGCATCAAGAAAGCTTTGATGCAGCCTTAACTGCACAAAACGATTGATTGGTACTTATTACACAACCCACCAGCAGGTGGCAGCAGAGTAGAAGAGATTAACCAGGGCCATGTTGCAAACAAGCTGATTTACCCACAGTTCTAAGCAGATTTGTGAATAATGATGAAACTTAGCCATATTCTCATGCTAATTGCTGCAAAACGGAAATAGATAGAAATGTACTTTTTTTTCCTGATGAAAGAAAATACTCGAATTCCATGTTTTTATAGCAATAGAACACAATATTCTGTGGGCCTTGCAAAATCGGTCAAAATTCAGTAAAACAGCTGGGAGTGAAGGCGATTGCTTCAGTGAAAATGGCTGGGAGTGAATTAGTTAAAGTTGTACGATTAAAAAACATTTAATCGCCTGATACCCCTAATTCAGGGGGGGGGGGGGGGGTTCTCTGCTCCAGGGCCATCTTTAAATGTTAACTGTTACAGGCAATATTTGAAGTAACATTTTTCAAACTCAGTCATTGAATGCGGTGATCGATAATTGCCAAGAGCCTCTTACACTCTCTCCTTATTCTCGCCTGTTTCCTCTTCTTTGTGATTTTCCACTTCTTCCTTGACAATCATGGCAGGTTTCTGTGGTTCAATAAAAAAATAATACAGTGCAGTATGTTGAATGCGGAGCATCAAAACCTGATACAGGGTGGGTCACAGTTGTTCTGTTGCAGGATGCCGGTTGTTGTGCGGTACTTTACGGCTTGGTGTGCGACCAAGTTGCCGACTGCAATTTTTTCACATGGTTTACCTCAATAGGTTTGGCTGCATCGCTTGTTGTGTGGTTGGCCAAAGATGCCTGGGAACTATTACGATTTTACGGAAAAAAAAGCCAAATGTACGTCCTTTTAGAATAAATACGAGGACAAATTTATTCTAAAAGGATGTGCTGAATGTGTTCTTGTGAAAGGCTTCTGCTTAATCAAAACCTGCTTAGTGTTGGATTTCACAAGAGCTTGACTTCCTGGGAAGTCTGATAAATGTGTCATCTCTTACAAAAAGACGAAATACTTCCAAAGCAAGATGTTTATGAAGCTTATTAAAGCAGGTTCACGCACTCTGTTTTTTTCTGAATGAACACGCGTGAGTTTTTTGCTCTTTTTTTCACCCCCAGTGAAATTCCAGAGTGTGACCCCAGACTTGAACCAAGGAGGACATTTGTCTGCGTTCGACTTAATTGCAGACAAAACAGCTCTTGAGGTTGATGGGGTTTTCGTCACTTTGGGAAAACATATCAATCTTTTGCTGGAGAAGAAAAAAATAACGCATTGTCTTTCTATCATTATGTCAGTGCAAGCAAAATAAGCCAACATTGTTTTATCACAGTCACGGCACTATACTAGGCGGGGCTATTGCCCCTTCAAAAATATGTGATAAAGACTCAGTATTGTACTTTACATGTCATTATTTTTTTTAAATTCCCTTAATAAAGTTTGGAAACACAACTCGTTACTTCCTCCTCTTGGCTGACACTTTTCGGATGTTTGATCATCTTCACTGACACCCGCCGATTTGATCATGAGTTCACAGTGTCCGACAAAACGCAGGATGAATGGACAGGTGTGTAGTCTAAACACTTTGCCGGCAGCTTTGGCAAGAAATGTGAAAAGAATCAGCAACCCTGTGTGGAAACCTTTAACGCTCAGGTGGGCCCATCTACGCTATACAGTTACATTCTGCAAAGCTGGAAAAGATTAAGTTTTTGTACTCTCCAAAAGTCATGGGATGGTTTTACGAGGTCTTGAACCCCACATCCCCCCCCCCCCCCATCAGATGGTTGAGCATCAGAGAAAACAGCAGGAATCCTTACTCAATGACTGAGGGTTGTCTTTGGAACACAGTGTGTCTGTTTTGACTGGAGATGGATGTATTGTGCACTTTTACTATGCCTATTGTCGCAACAGAGGTTGTATTTTAATGCTGACTGTTACTCATGTTATACTGAACAAAAATACAAATGCAAAAGGTTTCGTTTTTTGCTCACATTTTTCCAGAGCTAAGAAACCTATTTATCTCGAATTTTGTACACACATCTGTTTAAATCTGTGTTGGTGAGCACTTCATATCAAGATGCTGATTAGACAGCATGATTATTGCGCAAGAGTGTCTTAGGTTGCCCATAATGAAAGGCCACTCTAAAATGTGTAGTTTTATCACAAAGCCAACGTCACAGATGTTTCTCACAGAAGAAATGTCCAACAGATCTGAAAATGTTTCTCTAGCCTCTCCAGGGGACTTTCAGACAATAAGGCAGTACACCAGCCCAGGAGCTCAATTATAATATTGGTGGACCAGCCAGGACACCTATAACGTTATTGTTCACACTTTGTCGCAGACGATGATTAACGCTCATTTAAGGACATCACGATATAATGGCAGCATGGTGGTGGTTAGCTATGGAGGACCAAAAGTGCAGAAATTCAAAATGACTAAATAAATAAATAAAGGACTAAAAGTGAAATAAAAACGGATACAAATATATATTTAATTTGAAAAAAAGTATATATATATATATATATATATATATATATATATATATATATATATATATTTATATATATATGTATTAAATGTTTGATTAATATTTTTTATATTAGTTTTTATTTTCACTTTTGAAAGGCAGACATGCTATGGAGAACCAAAACTGCCAAAAATATTTTTTTATATCTGTTTTTATGTTCACTTTTAGTCGTTTATTTATTTATTTAGTCATTTATCTATTTTTAATTTCGGCAGTTTCGGTCCATACTGCCAGGTCGAAATGTTATTCAAACGAGGGGGCGGTCCTAAGCGTGTCTTGGGTTGGTCGAGCAACTCAAGTCGCAAGTTGTGGCGACAGTGGACAAGATAGTCGTTCATTGCTGGAGCTCTGCAGGCAAGCCGGCGAGACTTCCTTCTTTGCCGAGCAGCTCACTCGACCAATGAAAGGCAGTTTGCGACGGTTTTGGAATGTTGGAGAAGGTCAGAGTAGCTGGAGTAAACCCACACAAGCACAGCGACAACACGCAAACTCCACACTGGAAGGCCAGAACCGAGATTCAAAACAGGGACTTATCAACTGTAAGGCAGACATGCTGACCATTAGACCCCCCCCTTTAGTTATATTGCAATATTTTTTTCCCATGTTACCTGAATGCTTTCATAATAAATTTAATCTTATATATGTATAGTATAAACGCCACATTTTCCACCCTAATGTTTAAAAGCCAGTAAATTCCCCCCCTGATTCTCTCCTTTGGTTTCATCTGGTAACACATCATTAAAATAACTTCACACGTGTGATCGACGTGTTTCATTTCTGCCGTCTCCACTCCAATGTAGCGAAGACGTTGCGCACACAATCGCACAAGGAGAACTTATCAACTGCACCACAGGTAGGTTAAAGTAAAGATTTGAACTGTGAAGCAGGCAGTCAATCCATAAATGCCATATTGTTATCAAAGAGTGAAAATATATTTAATACTACAATCATAATGTAAAAATGTGTAAAAGGGAACATTATTGCACATGATTTTCCAAACAATCGACACACTAACTGTGTGTGCGTGTGTGCGTGTGTTTGTGAATAAGGAATATGGATATAATTAACTGACTATATGTTCACATGAATGTATACATTTTTAGGTGACCACCACAGGGACATTTTTTCAAAGAACTCTTTAAAAACACATTGGATTTGTACCCTAGAGGGTATTTTGCGAGTCTCAAGCAGATACTTTAGTGTGCATGCACCACTGGTTCGCAAAGTCTCAAAATGTGTGGTCAAATAATTATTTAGGTTCATTTTACTTTTCGTTTTTCGTTGTGTTTAAATACGCTGTGACAACACTAAAGCTGAGATTGTTTGGGCATATATTGGAGGAAGACCTACCCACCATTTTTTTTACAGAGTAGGGGAAAAATATTCAAAATTTCATTTAAGAATGGTTTAACCCAACTATTCTAGAACATTTACAAATTATAATACAAACAATGCATTAAAAAAATCAATGTATTTGATTTCAAGTGAAGTGAAAACTGTCATTACAAAAGTAACTATTCCAATAATTGAATTTATGTTTGTTATGGCAGGTGAAGTGTGGATTTCCATCAGATTTGAATGATCTGATCCAGTTTTGAGTAACTTCTCTATTATTATATTTTCATTTAAACTGAACATCTGCCCAACATGTGCCCCTCGCTTTTGCTCCTGTGCTGACAACAAACCCAGCCTTTCTTTATTTTCCAAAACCTCCTCATGAGATTCCTTCCCAAGTCTTCATTATTAATTCAAGAGTTTTTAATTTGCTTGAAGTGGGAGCAGAGCGAGCCTTAAAGTCTGGATATGCGCCAGCAACAATAAATAAATTACAGCTTCACATGTATGCGCTCGCCTGTGTTTAAACCCAGATGCTTTAAATTACTCCACACCGGTTCATCGTTCATACACAGTATCAGTGAGCCGTGAAGCCACGGTCCATTAATGGGTTTCATCCCCGGCCAATTAACCTCGCCCGTTAAATCTTGCCCAAACAGACAGGCCCATTAAGAATGTGATGAAAGTATATGAAGTAGCTGCTACATAAAATATCTATAGGCTGAATTTCAGTGTCCAGTGTTTGGCTGAGTCCAGAAACCACAAAAAAATAAAAATAAAAATAGCCAGTGCTGTTCAGACTTGGAAAATGGATTACTAGTATTCATCCGCACAGACTTATTTTTCCTAGTGATTTCACACAGAAATGTTTCGTCTGATGTTCACACGAAATCCTCTCGCCATCTGCCTGCACACGCAGTAAAAGTAGCACATTTACAAGTTTTGTACGTTGGATTGGAAAACAACATTTACATACACTGAAGCAGGAACTGGCCTTATAATGGTCCTCTTATTGTCTTACTTAGAGTCCTGACACATTATATTGACCTAATTTGCGCCCAAATGAAATGGTTTCTTTCTTTCTTTTCATGCTACTAACAGACAAAACAAACAGGGGGGCGTTAGTAAAAACATACTTTAATAGCAAGTGGCTTAGCTACTACCTAAAATAATATTCAAGTTCTCAGGGCTTTCCTCCCATAGGCAAGGAGGACTACGTGCAGGCACTTGGATGGGTTTTTTCTCTTTTCATTCACTAGGTTTGGATAAATACGTTCACAGTTTTTTTGTTTTACTGTTGTGATACTGAGAAGATGAGTTTCATTTCACGAGAGTGATGGGGAAAAGATAATGGCATTTTTTCCAAGTTATACTCTTGATACATTATTTTTATTCTTGATTTTTGTCTTTAAATTTGAATTTTGTATTTCATAGAATTCTGCTGATTATTTTGCATTTATCTCTCATATTTTTGCTAGCCCAAATACTTCTAAAAATAGCTCGCCATTGATGGGTTAGCATGATTTCCTCCCAATGTTGTAGAAGCAATCATTTAAAAACTTAAAGAGATATCTAGGAATAAATTGTTGTATAATGATATTTATCCTTTTCCTACCTTGTTAAATCATTGCTGATGCTTAATGTGATATTAAGTATTTAATTGATCCATAAACTGCCTCTCTGTCGAGGTTGGTGACCCCTGGTCTGGATAGTCTATACAGTGCATTATTATAAAATCAGTATGATTTAATTTTATTTTATTTTGTGTGAATAGTCTTCAGATTTGGGAAATCATTGAGAGACCTAACCCATCATTTCTTTATTTTTTTATTTGTATTTTTATTTTTTTAAAGAAACAGATTACAATACCAAAAATCTACCTTAAAAAAAAAGTGTAGCCCCAATTGTTTTCACTTTGTTGACATCATTCTGTTTTCCTTTTATTTTATTTCCTTTTATTTTATTTTAGGTGAAATCATCAATGTGTGGAATGTCACCGACCCAAGAGTGTGACACATACTGTATTGTATATGTGTTTATTATTTGTCTCTTTGTGTCTGATTATGTGATGTTTTAAAAAAATATATATATTTAATATATATATTTTTTAAATTTCTTACTATACTCTCATGTAGTTTCATGATTGACTTTGTAAAGCCTTGCTTCAAGTCTTTGTTTACTGTGCGCATGAATATTCAAAAAACTCAGATTCATACACAAAAAATGAGCACAGGACGTTGCACATCAACAAACAAAGGTTTTTCGGTGTGAGAGTGAATCAGCGCGCACGAAACAAAAAAGAACGGCTTGAAGAAGCTGAGGCATGAGGTCAAAGCAGCAGGTGGTGTCTGGTCTGCTTTTGAAAAAGGGGGGGGGGGTATCACATGGTCTGAGGGGGTGAGGAAGTGGTGACCTCTACACAGTAGGCGCGCTGGAAGGTCAGGAGGGCGACGCATGGAGGAAAGAAGCTGGACAGCGTAAGAAAGGCATCGTCGACACGTCGCTTACACGCTGCTTCCTCCGCGCGAGGACCACCGCTGGTGCTAACAGCTGCTGGCGAGGTCGGTAGCGCACCAAGAAGCTGCTGAGCACATTTTTTTGAAAACACCTTCGAGGCTTCAAAGAGGAAGTTGTTTGTGTATATTATTTCCCCTTGAAGTCATTCCAAAAGAGGAATAATGTGATGACAGCCATAGAATAGGAAATGGAATTCCGCAGAAGTCTCCGTCCTGGCTGGTCAGTACAATATGGCGAACGCCACAATAAGTTGGTATCAATAGTTAAAGCTCTGAATGTACGCTAGAAAGATTCTGGGTTCGAATCTCAACTTTGATCTTTTTGTGTGGAGTTTGCATGTTCTCACTGCACTTGTGTGGGTTTTCTCCAGCTTCCGCCCGCATTCCAAAAAACATGCATGTTAGGTTCATTGAAGATTCTAAATCAAGGATGTCAAACGCTTTCATCGGGGGCCACATCATGGTTATGGCTGCCCTGAGGGAGGGAAACCACATACAGTACATAAATCTGTAATTGCTGCTGGCGTGAGGCCAAAAATCACGGTTGGATACGTACCTTGGTCTCATATTTTTGAAATTTGAAATTCAACACCAGCGTCTTGAATATGTTCTTTTTTTTAAAGTAGCAACAAAAGTTTGTCTTCGGCTTTCTTTTTTTAATGGCAATGACATCAGCATGCCAGAAGCTGAGCTACATGTGGTCGGTCTCTGTTTACAGATGAGGTGTGTGATTAAAACAGCAGGCAATTACACAACTTGTCCCTTTCGTGCACTGTAAACCCTGAGTTAGTTCGACTCAAAAAGTTTGAGGAAACCATTTGCAATGATACATTTGAGTTTAATACAGTAATTCAAACAAGCTAAAGAGGAAGTCAAACATTTTCTTTACAATTATACTGTATATTCCATGCACCCCTATGGGGTAGATGCCACCGACTTCCGGGTTTTACACATCAGCGCCGTTTCCGGCCACTGCTGGCCGCGTTCCAACACTCGCACCCCCACCTCTGCGTCCCCCGATGAGCGGAAGCGCGTCTCAGCTATCTGAAATGCTTCGGACACTGAGATAGACACTACACACTCGCAGCCTTGCACCCGTCGACGGGAATGCGCAACCGAGGGGCACAAAGGCGGAAGCGCAAGTACTGGGACGCGGCCCACACGTCGCAAACCGGAAATGGAAACAACGTTGATGGGTGAAAACCCGGAAGTCGGAAGTCCCGCCTCCTCCGTGGCATATAGTCAATATGATACTTTGATTAATATTTCATTTTGGAATATGCAGACAGAAACAAAGTAATGGCTGATTAATGTTGTTATTCTTATTTTTTATATGACTAACATTTCAAAAGTAAAACAAGTTATTTGAATTTTTTTTTATCAGTAGGCCTCCTTAAAAACAACTGAGTTACTGCTGCTAATTTTTGAGTTAGGTTAATTTTGTAAAGGTTTAAGTTACGTTAACTTAATTTCTTTTTTTTAGATGTACAGTACTGGTTTACAGTGTGAGTGATATGATTTCCTTTTGCATTGAAAAAAGTATGTGGAGGGCCACAACTCTCCCGTGCACGGGCCTTGGGTTTGACACCTGTGCTATAATTGACATTTTGCTAATATGTGCCATGTGACTGGATAATGACTAGCCAAGAGTGTACCCAGTCTCTCACCATAAATCGGCTGGGATAGGCTCCTGCTGATTCACAACCCTAATGAGAAAAAGTGGCAGTAGATTCAAAAAACAACAAATAAAAAAACAACATTTTATTACCAACAGTATGTAAAGGCCCAATTTTTGGTCCAGCTGCTTAACAGACAACGCACGTGTGCCTAATCAATCTATTTCCATTGCGCAATTAGTGCAACTTCATAGTCCTCCTCTCACCAATCTTCTTCTTTACTGAACTTTCCGTCGGAGTAGGGGGAAGGTCTATGGGCGGGGGTCCAAGCTGCTGATTAGCGGAAAGACTGAAGCACTCCGCACAGACGGGATGATTGCTAGGAGGTCATCTGCAGGGTCATCGCATATCATGAGGACAACAGTGGCAGGGTGTTGACACTGCGAGGTTTTAAAGAAACATCGGAGAGGAAAAGAGTCTTGGCAAAGTTAATGTCAAACAAGACTTACACACCTTGGAAATCTTCTATCCCTTCTTGAGGGGATGCAATATTGATGTATTTTTCGATACGCAAATTGTTGATGGATGTTTGTTGTTAGAAAGGGCAGCATCGGTATTCACTTTCCCATGCAGTGTGCTACATTTGTTATTGAGGTACTGTTTACAAGGGAGATGATTCTAACGGCAATTAAATTCACTGTAAAGCGATGATAAATGTCTTTGAATTAATTTGACGCATCAAACAGAAGTGTTTTGAATATATTCTATAAGGTCTTTTCTTGTTTTCACCAATTATTTTCAAATATATATTTTAAAACAAATCTCACTGAATTCACTTTACAAGGTCTCACACCTTTAATTTGTACTCATTAATATAAAATAAATTAAAAAGTTGCCCATTTTCAAGACAGTTGTAAAGTTATAACAAATTCATGTTTTTTTATGAGAAAAAGAGTTGCAATATAGTCTTTTTTTTATGAAAAAAAGTAATAATCTTTAAAAGAACAGACAATCTTACAAGAAAAAAAATACTATTTTCCCAAGATATAATAATATTATGATAATAAAGTCCAAGTTTAACAAGGCAAGAAAGTCATATTTAACATTACAATTTTATTTATTCACTAAATACAGTATTATTCTTTTAATATTACACCATTCAGGGAAAAAAGCTTTATTATTTGCACACAAAAAATAGGATATGACTTTTATCCTTTTTTTTTTGTACTGTAGTTGAAATAATACAACTTTTGTTCACAAAAAATTACTTTTTTTTTCAAGCAAGGATGTCCGATTTATATAATACAGTATGTCATAATCATATCAGAGCTTTTAATTGGCCGATGCTAAGTAAGGCAGGAGTAAGGTGATTGGTTTAGCATTTTTGTTTTATCTGCACACCAGTCCCCATTTGTAGGTATGCACTTTAAAAAAAAAAGGATAATATATTGTAAATTAATTAGAAGACCACCGGGGGACCCCGGTTTGAGAACCGCAGCCAAAGAGGATATATGAAGATATAAAGTTATTATGACAGCAGCCAAGTACGGAGACAAAATATTTTCAATATGTTTAATATATTTGACAGAACTTTTTTTTTCAAAAGCAAAGGGAGGCCTGCGCCGTTGTAGAAACGTTCCACTCCGCACACACAATCACATGACATCATGTCGGCATAATTATGAAATGATATCTCCTTGCATTCGATGGCAGCTGAGACCAAAAAAAATGCCAACACAAACACACATTCACAAGACAAACCGCATTAATTTGGTCTTCTAATCAACACTTTGTAGTTACATATCACAACTGCTGCCTGCACTCGAGCAGTAAAGCTATTCGTTTATATTATTTGGTAGTAAAAGTCGGCAAGTGTGTGCATGTGTGGCCCTGATGTGCTGATGCAGCAGGATTAATTCCACAAATTAGAAATAGTGTCACAGACAGCTATTTGTCACACTCAATCGGCTTACAGTCGAAGCCTTCAGACAACGTGAAACTAAAGAGATAATTGGTTTATTACGTCTCCATTTTCCCAGCCAGTAGGATGTAGCTTTTGACTTCTGCGGGAAAAAGGTCAAATGATGGTATTTATTGGCTAATGCTTGAATGGGAAGTGTTGGAAACGTGACTCTGTTTATGGCCCTATCCCCACACAATACTAGCTTGCTTTGCCAAAGCTGGCTCTAAGAATAAACTCACCTGCCGAGCACAGTCATCTAAAACCAGATAATATGTGCGTAATGAGATGGGAATGAGGTCATTTTATATATGGAACGGCTATAGCCACACATATCCTGGCACAGCTATACTTAAGTCGCAAGCTAATGGAAGGCGAATGCAGAGGGCTAAATAGCAGGTAGTAGGATTTTATGTCTGATAATAGACTTCATAAGGTAACTTATATAAACATGTGTTTAATTTTAGCACACACATCCCAGCATGGCAATGCTGAAGTAGTTGGCTAGCGAAAAAAGGCTAAGAACGTGACAAACTAGCAGTTGGTAGCCTTTGAGGTCTGACAAGTGGCTTTGGACGGTAACTACGAACACATGCATAGGCTTCTCTTCAGCACAGCATAACACAACTAGAGACATAAGCTAGCAGAAAAGACTAGTGAGGAATGCTAACTGGAAGTTACCATTAGGTCCTATGGGATAACTATGCAGCTTAGCAGAAAAAGGGTTTGTTAGCAGTTAGCAGCTATTTATGTTTGATAAGTACTTAATAAGTAATGGTTTCATTTTAGCGCACATCAGAATTCAGCAATGCTTAAAGACAGGCTAACTAGCGGTGAGCATGCAGCTTTATTGAATTCTAGGAGAATAATAAGGCAAATATGAACACATATTGGTTTTGGTCAATTTAGCACATATATCACAGGACAACAACGTTAAAGATGAATGGCTTGTAGAAAACACTAGGAAAGCAGGCTAAATAGCAGTAAGCGTTGTTTTTTTTTGTCTGATAAAAGGCTTAAAGTTACTATGACAAACATATCAAAGCAAGACAATGTTAAAGATGCAGGCTACCTAGCATTAGCAGCTTAGCAGACACACCATAGCGCAGCAATACCAAGGGCACAGGGTAACGGAAAAAGGTGTATATGAAGCAGGTGATCAACCTTTTGCGCAAGGTTTCATAAGGTAACTAACGTGTAATGGTTTCATGTGACTACACATAACTGTGAGGCAATGCAATGCTAGAAACAGAGATTAACAAGCAGTTCACAGCCTAGCGCACACATGGTAAGGATTCCTTAAAAAGACTAGCAAAGCAGGACAACTATCAGCAGCCTTTCATTTGATAATCAGAGGTTTCATAAGCTATATATGCACACGTGTAATGGTTTCATTCCTGTACACATTCCATAGCCCATCCATGCTAAAGATGCAGGCTTGGGGAAAAAAAACTAAACAATGCAAAAAATAAAAACGCAAGCGTAGTAATGCTGGCATCATACACTCATTAAAAAGGCTAGCAAAGCAGGCTAACTAGCATTTATGTCTGAAAAGAACCTTCAGAAGGTATATTTGAAAACAAGCGGTACAATTATACCACTTGACTCATTTACATGCCATCTGGAGATTGCATCAATTGTAACAGCAAGTCTCAACAGATATGAACAAACACATGTCATCAAACATGTTTCTTCTTTGGTTGAAGGATTCAACTGAGGTGACGCCATGAGGTTTTCATACCTAGCGTGTGAGAGCAGGACTTGAACAAGGAGCCAGTCAGTGGGCACACAAAGTATGAGGCAGAAGTGAGTGCAGTAGAGCAGTGTGTGAGTGACAATTCAAGTGAGTATAAATAGATTGATTAAACATACCATTTCGCTAATACAGTTCTAGCAATGCCCACTACATCTCTCGAAACACATGCACACAAACATACACTAATGCAGTGATTCCCATCCACTGAGCAGTGACACATTAATGCCGAAAAATAATTTCTTGTCGATGAATAATGTATCTTTTTCTCATCTACAGTTTGGGTGGTGTTTCCTGTGAGATTTTTCTCATGTAAAATATGTGCCTTGGCCCAATGAATGTTGGGAAACACTACATTAAGCAACCTTACAAATATAAGGCTTGGATACATTGGTTTGGCTTTACAAATCGCTAACCACGTATATAGATATACATATGAGATTTTACTAATAAAACTGCTTTCTAAGTGCTTTTTATCAGTCCAGCGATAGTGATACGCTCCTGTCCACAGGATTTCTCGATATTGTTGCAGAAAATGTCTGTAAATGTCATTTAATGTCAAATATGACGACTGTTGTTGGTGGACGGAATTTCAATCACAAAGCTTTAATGGAGAGCTCCTCATATCTGCGGCGGATTGTCAACGGCGACAGCGGAGTACTCCGCGTCGGAAACGTTAGATGTCTCGATTAGGCGCGCTAGGCCAGTCCGCGTGGAGTACTTGAAGATGAAGGCTTTCATGAGGTCGTAGCGGTAGTTCCGGTTGATGAAATTGTAGAGGATGGGGTTGAAGCAGCAGTGCAGCAAAGACAGGCACTGGGTGAGGTGCATGGCCACATACAGGAAATTCTCCAGGCCGCAGGTAAGAGGCACCATACCCATCTGGGAGAGCGAGTCCACCAGCAGCACGGAGTGGTACGGCACCCAGCAACCTAGGAACACAACGATGTAGGCCAGGATCACCCTGCGGCTTACGCGACGTTCCTGCTCCACTGTGGTGGACGATGGCGAGGACGTGCAAGTGAAGGCTCTGGCTAGCAACGCGTAAAAGAATGTGATCACAGGGAATGGAAGGACGAAGCCCAAGAGAATAAAGCTCAGCTGGACGCCCACCATCCACTTCACCTCCGGGTACACGGGTCCACAGAGCATGCGGTCCCCGTGCGAGGCCTTCACTGTGCTTAGGAAGTATGTGTCTGGCAAAGAGGCCACCAGAGCCAGAAGCCAGACTCCGATACACACCATGCGGCGGATCAGCTTCCTGCGTGCACCGCCCTGGTTCTCCCGGTGGCGTGTCACGCTCAGATAGCGGTCCACGCTCATGCACGCCAGGAAGAAGATGCTCCCGAAGAGGTTGACGGAGAAGAGCAGGTGCGTGAGTTTGCACGCCACCTCGCCAAAGGGCCAGTGGCCATGCTGGGCCAGCGAGCTCACCCACACGGGCAGGGTGGCGCACACGCACAGGTCTGCCACGGCCAGGTGGGCGATGTACGTGTGGGTCTCGTGGCGAGGGGTGGAGTCCCGCTGGGCGCGAACATTCACCCACAGGACCAGAGCGTTGGCCGCCAGGCCCACCACAAAGATGAAAGTGTAGAGGACACACATGGAGTGGAAGAGGGCGCTGCGGTTGAACGCCGTGAGGCACACGGTGGTGCCCACGCTGGAAATGTTGGAAAAGGTGTCGGAGAAGTTGAGATAGCCCATGGACTCCCACAGGTCCTCCATCTCGCTGGTGCTCAGACTCATCTCAACAACCGCAGGGAGTTCCGCAAACCGCAGACACACTGAGGAATCCTGCAAAAAGAAGACATGACCTCATCATTATTGCAAATGTTTTAATCTAGCTCTAGAAGTCAAATCAGTGCCACCAAGGGCAATTTGGACACCTTCAGAGACTGTATGGAAGGTCCTTGGTTTACAACGGACATAAAACATTTTGACATGTCATCACCCATGGTATGGTTGTCTTCACAATAACATGAGCACAATAATATATAGAAATCACTTGAAAGAAATGTAAATAGACAGTCCAAGAACATCTGTCTGAATGGCAGGTGCGAAATGAAGGGTAGCATGGAGACTTTATTACGCTCATACAGAGTCATATTTACTTGGAAAAACCTAGGAAAGTCTTTTCACTCAGAAATTCCAAGTACATTTTAAAAGGAGAATTTTGAGTAAATTTTACCAGATTATTTAAAAAAAATTAAGTTATTCAAGCGTTGAAGAATGAACTAATTACCTTCAGCTTGGGAGCCACTCTATCACCTGAGCCATTCCACCCATGTTGTTTGCCTGCTTTATATTATTATGTAAATATTTCTCTCTCTCTCTCTCTCTTTTCCAGGTGTGCTGTTTTAAATGTTTTAAATAGGATGTTTGTGTTTTGAACTCCTGTTTCTATGTTTGTGTCATACTGAGCACAATAATACTGCTTGGAGGAGTTGTGCCATCGTGGAAGTCTGTGTGGACCAAAATGTTTTAACAGCGCACCCCACTGCAAGGAGATACAGCACTTATCCACAAACAAATGAATGAATAAAGTGAAGTCAGTGTTTCGCCTCACTGTCTGGCTCCTGGATGCAGGTTTTAGTTTCATCAAGCAGCATGAGCTCATAAAATCACCTGTGGTCTGCCAACTGACTGAAGAATCTTAATGTTGTTAACTTGTTCAAACGTGGCTTTCAGCCTTTAATAAAGTCCGTCTGTCGTCGTGTCTGCTGTCAATATGATTGATGCGCCGTCGAGGGGCGTGAGGGCGTGTGGTTGCAAACAAGTGTTTACATTAGCTCCTTGGGCGCAGTACAGATTAGCTATAAGGAAGCAGCATGGAGAAACCCAAACAGTGTATTTCCGGAGCGTTCCTGGCATTCCAAAATAAAGCACGGGTCACTTTGGGGGGGAAACCTGATGCCACTTTAAAGAATGTTTTCCCATAACGTGCCTGAAGAAGTAAAGAAGAAATCCTGTTTCTTTTTGTTCTTCTTGCAAGGTCGCAGAGGAGCTGTCGCCATGCAGATGATCAAAGAGAAGGCAGCTCGTAACCTTGAACACGTCATTTTTACAACATCTGAAGCTAATAACGACGGAACGCTATATCCACAACATTTCAAATAGTTGCACAACTGCAGTGATGGAATTAACAAGCACTATGAGGAGACCATCCATATACAGCAAAAAAAAAAAATTTAAAATCTGCACTTTAAAACCTCCGATGCTTTGTCGGATGAAATATTTCCTAATTTCCTGCAGCTCGGCATCAGAGAATATTACTCCAAATAAAATAAGACTTGAAAGTTCCGCTACTGGTCTATATATCACTTAATGGTTCAGGATCCTTAATACATTAAAGAAATGTTCATGGTATTTTAAACCAGTAGGCCTCTGAGGTCAGCAGACTCGGGTCAATTAGTTCTAAGCAAACATGATGAAGCAGCATTTAGCTGTTATGCTGCACACAAATGGAACAAGATGCCAACAGCTGAAGAATAGTGAAGAACGAACTATAAATGGTTTTAAGTCCAATCTTTTATTTCTGTACTTGTTTTTTTTACATGCTTTTAAATGTATTTTTTAATCATGTAAAGCACATTGTGTATGAAAAGTGCTATATTAAGAAAGGTGCATTACCTTGCCTTTACCAAACTGTCAAAAATGTACAGGAATGAATATGATTGAGAGCTCACGGGTGACATAAAAGACAGTGTGGCATGCTAATAATTCGGCACGCTCCTTTAGAATGAGGCAAGCCTATAGTGACATATTTGGGCCAAATTGCTGCACTGGCTTCACAGTGTGCTGCGATGTCTCTCTCGGCTCCTCCAACGAGCCGCCCGCCGCGATGTGAGAGGTCGGCCGGGGAGCGGGTGGGGGTTTTGTAGAAGGGGAGACGGATCAAAACCAGAGCACGACTGCCTTAACCCCGCTTAATGCCCCACAGTGACCTGTACACCCACGGAGGGGAACTGTGTGCCGAGATCAGCGGGGGGGCTTGACACCATGCAAAATGCCTCCCCTCCGCGTTGTAAACGGAGGGCCGATGACCACCATGGTGACAGGTTGAAATGTGACTGCCTTAAGACATCTCTGAACCCGCGCCTCTTTTTTTAACTAAATAAAAACATTCCACAGCTCCTGGAGACATTTTAGGATCACATCACACACAATAATAATGACTTTTCACCCATTTGACACAACTTAAACACACGTTCTCCACTCAGTTTCAGCAGCCATGTGCCATTCAAAGCAACTATTTGCCAATCGTACAGCTGCAAGCATTTTGCTTTTGCTTTAATCATTAGCTACTCCACTTGGAAATGTCTCAAGTCACATTTGCCCTAAATCCATCAGTAGTAAAGTACGGAAATAAAACTGGCAGTGGCTAGCTGGGTAATGTAACATCAGAGATAACGTTACAAATCACTAACCAGAACTGCTGTCAGTGTAAAGTGTTTACTACTATTATTATAGAGGATTTGGGGAGTTATTAGGCTTGTAAATCATATAAGAATTCTCATTTCCGATAAACATTTTACCACTATTTAACTGAACGCTTCTCCTGTGATACAATGTAATGTGTTGTTCCATGCTCGGTTTTTTAATTTAACTTGACAGCAGATAGGGCCATTCTTTGCAACAGGGAGATTTTCAATGCAGAGATAATCTCTCACAATGGCCTCCAATTCCCTCATATTATATGGAAAATACCTGAGCCAGGTAGCCCGGCAGGCTTCAAGCTAATTAGCCCCTTAACACCCACAGCCATCAGATAAAACACACTCACACACACAGAAAGCAGAATCTTTAGTTCGGCACCTTGGTAGCTTCTTTCTTTATTTTTGTTCTTCAATCATGAAAAATGGCATACATGTATCCAATTAAGAAAAAAATTAATTTAAAGGGCATTGATTTTTGCTTGGAAGCTTGAAAACAGCATGCTGCACACAGTCTGCAACATCTTTGAATCAACAAATAACATTTAATTAACCAAAAATCAGTGCAAAATCAGCACCTCCTTTTGTAGTTATTTAATGTTCATTTTAGTTCTTAAGTATTGTAATAATGGCTTATATCTACTTTATTAAGCAAAAAAGAAGAGGGGTGAATCTAAAGGGTATAGGGATTTTTTTCTTGAAGGCATAATAACAGCAATACTGATAAAGAAGAGCTTCAGTCAACATTAATAACTAAATAAATAATATATTTTAAATGAGAAAAACGATATTAAGGCACATTGTTTGATTCTTACTTTTACATATTAACCATTGACCCAATAATGTTCAATGAGTCTCTCTCTGTTGAGTGTAGTGTGACTCAGCCCTGCAAGCATCCAGTTACAAATTAGCCCAAAACAGCTTTTGTCTTTCAATACACAGACAGTAAAACGTCAATGAAGGGGTTTCATGTGCTAATGTCTCCCACAACAAGATTGGCGCAGGTGCAACATATTGTTTTGTCACAAGTTTCTGCTGTCACTAGTTCTTCTGTGAACAGTCGCCGGTGTCGTTATTGTTAAATCCGAGCCAGTTTGTCTCAGACTAAACACAACACAATGTAATTGTTGATTTGTATCAGCGCATTGGAGGCAAAGTACTCTTATCAGACACAACTAATGGATGGGGGAAAGAAAGACAATGGCAGTAATTCGGCGTAGAAACCATGCAAACAGCCTCTTTTACATTTTATTATTTGTTATGTCTCGGAGGGAAAACGCTCAAACAGTGTCATAAAAACGGACATGTTCATCAAAGAGATGTTCTTAAAACGGCGTAAAAAAAAAAAAAAAAAGTCTCAACTCTCACTTCTCCCGCAGCGCGTGAACTCATCATTGCAGCTTACCTCTTTCTTTTGATCAAGTATTTCGCAGATTCTTTGCACGCTTCTCCGCTTTTCGCTTAGCTTTGCATCAAGTCCGCTAAAGTACACTTTCGGGGTCTCTCCTCCGAGTCCTCCTCGCGCGAGAATGGCTCGGTGACTCGTTGTGCACTTGCTGATACTGACAGAGAGAGCAACGCCTCCAAGGCTGGACGGGGGTTTTTTTGGGGGGGGGGGGGGGGGGGGGGCATGGTCGTCGTTGTCACGGCCGGGTTTCGGAAGGGGCCGAAGAACGTGCTTGTCCTGCTTTTTAAGAGAATAAGCACTCATGTTAAAAAACACTGGTATATATACGCACATCTGAACACTTTCATGAGAGGTGCATTGTTTGATGCACCTCTCTTGAATAGAGGTCCTCAAAGTACTCACATTCTGTACTTGATTGTCTTAAAAAAAAAAAAGGAAAATAAATAGTACGGTAAATTAAACTAAGTCAAAAGATTCAGTGCAGACTTTGAAATGTACTTTTGTACAGAAGTATTTTTTCTATAAGCTACTGTCAAATGAACACTATACATTTTCGCACACATGGCATAACAAACAAAAAAAATCCACATAGAAAATAGTTTTCCCTCTGTTATTAATCTCCATATTCCATTTACTGTGAAGAAAAGCTAGGTGGCATTAGCTCAGACTTGTATGCGATCAAAACATGTTCACATAGTTTAGAATTGACAAAAAATGAAAAATAGCTACTGATAATTGAAAAATATATTGCCTGTGTATTTCAGATTTGATGAAGAATATTTTTGAATGCTGGTAATACAAACCATAAACCATTCTAACCCTGCCTTCACGTGCTATGAGGGAAAGATGGACCTTACAACTTGGACACTCCTAATTACGACCGAGTTCTGTTCATGTGCTTGGGTTGTTGTCGCAAAAAAATACACATGGCAGCTGACGTAGTCTTTGCTTGTAAAACCGAACAAGTGCGGGAAATAATGAGTGGTGAAGGGCAGGACATTTAATTGTATACACTACGTAATTGTGTAAATTCTAAAATAACCTGCTAGAGGACGACAAAGCCCTTATAAATGTTAATATTTCTTGCCATTCAAAAAATCCTTTGGTGTTCTCCGCCATGTCGAAACTTGAAAGGTTCCCAGTTGTCCAGTGGAAAATGGGACATGAGGGGGGGCGTTCACGTGCAATTTTCTCCTCGACATGTGGCATTTACCATAATTTCGATACCACGTGAAGGCAGCATTAAAGCAAACAACATCAAACACCTTATTTCTTCTGTATCACTTAGTAGGGTCACAGGTACGAGTTATATGGGCATACCATTGCAAGGTATGGGCAATATAGGGCAAAAGTAATGAGACAGCATAAGAGCCTATGACCAAGAAGAAGGAGTAAGGTGCATTCACAAGCAATAGCAAGAGACCTTGCAAGGATGTACGGTGACAGGTGTTTCTCGCACATGGCCCGCTTTGCTCAATATGCAGCCAGCGGCTTTTTATTTGGCGTTATGGTGAGTTATTCATTGACTGTTGGCATATTTCAGGAGGACGCTGCTAATATGGCTACATAAAAATGTGGCTTGGCATTTTTGGCTGCTCATATCATTCATGATAAGCGTTACCACAGTGACCATTGTTGTTGTCATGTGGGAGTAAAACAAAGTAGCCAGAGATGGAAAACATGCAAACTCCACATCAGTGCAGTGAAAATATAATTTTAAAAGCAACTGCATTTTTAAGAATAGTGTCAATATAACTCTTTTTATTGTGTCAGGACTGAGAAGAAATGCAAAGACCCACTCTCATTTTTTTTTTTTTTAACGCTGTGCTTGCACACACATACCAGAAATTATGTCCTACCTAATCCATACATGCTATGTAATTATAACAAAAACATACAGGGAAAGCATTTAAGCACGATCCGCTCTCTGACATTTTGGGTTGAGGGGCCTCATCCTGGGAGTGCCTCGCCCTGCCGTCGCTTCAGAATGAAACCAGATTCAGTCAACCACATCCACGGTTGAACGGCTTCCACCTAAAACCGACCAACGGGTTAAACTCAGCAGAGCGAGCAACTGAAACGCCCTTTGAATAACGAACAACATCGGGTGAAAGTCATGTGCAAGTTTTGATTTTAATCAGAGAGTTGTTATTTCAAGTTAAGGAAAACAGTACATCTATGCAATTAATACGGGCAACAGGGTGGGGGGCGGGGGATTTAAATGTTACCCTATGATCTTTCGAGGGTGTGTGTATGGGATTGCATTTCCATCTACGTAAGTGGCGCTATTCCATATGGCTGTCATGTGCATGCCAAAGCAACAGGTGGCACTACCACCCATTTCATCATACCCTAATTTGAGACCATGAACCTGCACAATAACAAAGTTTTTAAATTTTGAAAATGTCCTTGCAACAATAAAGACCATTTGAATTAGAATTTTTATTTCGCACATGCATTCAAAAATAAAAATAAAAATTGTGAGGCCAAAACAAAAAAGAAAAAAATTAGAAGGAAAAAAAGCCATTGACGCAAACAAGAAACAAAACTTAACATCATATGAAGCAACAAGAAATAAATAAGATATAAAGTAACACCAGTAAACCCAGTCCTTGGTTAAAAGTTAGACATACGTGTTCAAAAAAAAGTAGGAAGAAGTATAAACTTTAAAACTGTTTATGTTTGAGTTTATTTGAACATGAAAAAGAGTAAAAAACTAAAACAATAACAGTAATAAACATAGAACAACAACAAAATATAATAAAATAGCTACAAAACAAATTCAACAAAGCGCACCTAACAATTAGAGAACCATTAAGACTGTTTTGAGAATGTTCAGGAAACACAAAAACTTTGAAAGAACCCTGAAGTGAAATCAACATTCGTTACATTTGCATATACTCTAAAAACAGTTGGGTTGAAACTGGACCGATCCTCTACTTTGAGTCAAGAAATTGGTCTTTTAGTGTAAAACAACTCATGAATATTGGTCAGATCCTTTACTTGGGTCAAAAAAAGCTCCTGCAGAGCTTGCTGATGAGCTTCAATATGAATCAGCTGTGTTGAACATGGGGAACCTCTAAAACATGCAGGACTCAGGCCCTCGAGGACCGGACTTTGCCACCACTGCTCTAAACAGTCTTAATTGTTATTTAAACAGTCTTAATAGTTTTCTACAAGACCATTAAGACTGTTTTGAGAACGTTTAGGAAACGTTGCGGATTTGAACGAACCCTGACGTGAAATCAACATTTGCTAGTGTTGCAAACATTCATCCCTCAGCGGGATATGGACTTTTAGTTTTTGTAGACATTTGAAAAAAAAGAAGCAGCCATGTTGTCATTTTTTGGGCAACTCTGTGTCCTTCTTGTCCCTTCGAGCCCCGCAGTTAACCCCAAAGTTTCATGGAATATTAGATAAGACTGATTAATATTATTTGCCTTGCCATATCTCGATAAGGAGCCTCACCAGTGTATATTTTGATATGTTTGAAGTGTTATCTTCGCCAGGTGTGCACCGTCCAGCTTGTTTGCCCAAGAAAGAAGTTATCGCAGAATGGTACAGGTCACTCCGCTTCCGTTTATCATGACTGAATGCGGCGATGAAATACAGCCAGCAGCCTGCTTGCCTGCTCGGTGACCTCATTAAAGAGCGGTGGAGTGAATTCAGTTTCAATGAGGCTTTTAAAGAGAGCTCCCGCTCTGCACGCATTTCCATTGTCCTCCGTATCGGGAGCATCAGGGGGATTTATAAGCCTCTCGCAGAAACATCCGCATCCCCGCACGCCGCTGCCAACCTCTGTTCTTGCACTCCCCATTCACAAAGTGGGGGCGGCGGTGGTGGGGTGGAGGTGGATTGCACTGGGAAAGCAGGTGTGTGTGCGCCGGTGTGAAGCCTGAGAAAAAGCATTCTGGCTCTTTGTCAGGAAAATGAACACAGCGGAAGACCAGAAGATTATTTTCTTGCGGCACACGTGAAGCAGCAAATGAAATGAATGAAAGGATGTAATGAATAAGCAGTTGATTTATTACAAACAAGTATTAGTAACATCCGAATTAGCACTTTAACCGCCAAAAACGTCGATTGACGTTAAGGGCACGCCCACTGTATACCGCCAATGACGCCAATTGACGTCAACTACGTTTTTTTTTCTCTCAATGGGCAGCACTGCTTTGTCAATGGGGTTGTGAAATCCCAAATCACCTACTAACTATGGCCAGCAGGTGGCAGTATTGTATCTCTTCAAATCAAATTACATGAAAACATGGTGGATCTTAGGGAAATAGAACGTTTTCAAGGATGACGTGAATGAGCAAAGCGTTTGTCACATTAAATCTAATTCACAGAGCGTCACTATACAAAAAAATAATCTTTTCACAAAAAGCTTGTTTTCTCCTTATTTTTTGCATTTTCGCACGATGTCACTCAAATTACCTGTTTTCAAATGGTGATTACTAAAGAACGGAATAAGGTAGAAACATACTTTTTTTTCTAATGAAAGAATGGAATCCAATCTTTTGTTTATGTAGTCATAGAACACAATATTCTGTTTGCCTTGAAAGATGAGTGAATTGTTGGAAATTGGCTGGCACTTTTGGGGTTGTCTTTTTGGATAACGTTTGGCAGGAAAAGGAGTTAGAAGAAGAAATAAGAATAAAGTACTATAAAAGCTTTCCTTAAAGTGACTATGAATTTTCTTTCTTCTATTATATTTTAGGTATCATCCAGACAGCTGTTCGGCAATCGGCGTTTCACATTTTCGTTTTGTTTGTTTGTTTATATACAGTAAATGTTTGCATATATGTAAATATGTACACTAAAGGCTTTTATTATGAGCAGTATACTCCCTCTTTTATACGCAGCATTTAACCAGTCACAGGAAGGCTTGAGAGGTAATCAGATCCACGTTGATGGGGTCATCTTGGGTCAAACGTCACATCAGTACATGCTAGCTTGTCAACGCTCTGTAAGTGGCACTTTTCAACAAATACCTTTCAAGCATTTAAAGATGACCTCATATGCCTGAAAACAAACCAGGAAGCCAAGCAAGCCAAGCTGGCACAAATGATTACACATTCTTGTTAACCCCTTAAAATTTCAGCCTTAAGTGTTCAATGGAAATCAAGGTGTTTTTTTGTTTTTGTGGTAAACCTGTTCCCTGCTTGGTTCGTCACCATTACATATGATCAATGTGCCTGTCTCAACAGTACGGCCAAAGCAGATTAATGCAAACGCTTTGGTTAAGGTATGACAATAAGATCAGATCTAAAAGGCATTTATTATAGAGTGATATCATAGATTTTTTTCTGAATACAGTATACATGTTTGAAGATAATGAAAATGTGTAAAGCCTGAGAATTATAAAAGGAGCACTTAGTGGCATACTTGCGCGTCTTGAATTAATTGTATAGTTTCAGCGCATTAACACCCACAATGTTTGAGAGCAGAGACAATGACTTAATTTTTTGAAGCCCCATTTCATATACTTGACAAGTTCTTTTAATCATTCAAATTTGGTAGAGTTGTTACCAACACACTTCTCTGTGGTGTGTCAAGAATTTTTGCTTTACAGGGTCTTTTCCATCAAAATACACAAATATCCATTTGCCACACTCTGGTTTAAGTCACTTGTTTTTGGTGATACTTATTGACTCATATAAGAATTTCTAATGACTTTTTCAACCCATCTAGCAACTTTTGATGTTCACGGTGTTTGAGCAAAGCCACCATTTTCCATAATACTGTACAGTATGATGTATGTTCCCTTTAACTATAACTATGAAGCATGTTTGAGCCATGTAAGCATTACATACATTAATTAACATAATATATGAATTTACATTTTTTTTATATCAATGTAATTCATGCTAATTATTAAGTTATATTCCCCCCAGAAATTATTATATATATATATTTTAATTTATTTATCTAATTGAATCAATAGATTTTTTTAAAGCACTATTTATTTATTTAAAAAAAATCTAAGAATCTATTGATTAATGTATGCATTATAAATATAATAATCATAATAATAATGACAATAATAATAACTCTACTGTACATAATTTATTCTAAAATGATTGATTATTTGATTTAAAAAATATATATATTTTACATCACATTTTAGATTAAAAAAAAATTATACCGTATCTACGAGTGACCTAGCCCAGTACAGTACAGTATAGCATAAAGGTAATTACAGCTACCCAGCGGCAACACCTGCTAGAGTGAAGGCCACTATTTGTGGCACTGTTAAACTAAATAAGTACTTGCGTACTTGTAAATGTCTTCCTCAGTACTACCATGGGTATATTTATGCAAACAACAGAAGGAAATCCCATTGCTTGTCTGCCAGTCTTGGCAGAGGAGTCTCACTTCCGTTTACTCCTGATAAGATTTCAAGTGTTTGCGTCGCAGATTTAGTCCACGTCGTTAAGCGCTAAACCCCATGAGACTGCGTTGTTCACTTTAAACACAATTGGACTTGCTATTCTTATGTGTTGGTGCTCAAAATAACACATGCTGACCTTTTGGATACATTATTACAAAGTGTTTTTCTTGAGTCATAATTTCTTTCAGCCGACAGTATTTAAATTCATTACACACATTTATAAACACAACGACCCCGAGATAAGGAGAAGGAAAAGGGTGGGTGACGGCGAGTGGGGGGTCCGTGGCGACGTCATCGAAAGAGGAGAGTGTGGGAGAGGCAGTTGAGGCGAGCAAAGGAAAAAAGATTGAGTGACTTATTGCTAATGACTTCTCTTTCTATTGTCGTCTAGCCTCCACGTCGATCGTGGGGGGTCTGACAGACTATTTTTGTGCAAATCTCTATTCATTGGATCTCCTTCTCATACACGTCTTCAAACTACCTCCTCTTCATTTTCTCCCTCACATCCCTCCTATCCTTCCTGCTTTCTTTTTTACCCATCCATACATTCATTTTCTATAGGGGTTGTCCTCATTAGGGTCGCGGGTGAGCTGGAGCCTATCCCAGCTGACATTGGACGGATTGCTAATTAATTGCAGGGTACAAATACACAAACAACCCTTCACACTCATGTTCCAAATCCAACTTATGCACAATTGACAATAGTCTTCAATTCACCACTTTTTTAGGAATGCCCGAGGAAGTCGGAGTTCATCACGCACGTGAACTTTGAGGCTTTTTTCCCCAGAGAATTTGACTTTCGCAGCATTTAATTTCCACTGTGAACTTTAATTCATTCACTGCCATTGACGGCTATAGACGTCAAAAAATAATTTTTTCCCACTTTTGTTAACAAGAGTATGAAAACCTAGATTTTTTGTTTATTGTATTAGAACAAATATAACATTTGTGATTAATCGTGAGTTAACTAGTGAAGTAATGCGATTAATTACTTAATTATTATTATTTTTTAAATGTTTTAATAATCTTTCTTTAAAAAAAAAGATTATATATATATATTTTTTTTACAAATTATTGATGTTTTTTTTTTAAAGAAAAGATTATTAAAAATTCATCAAGTATCAGGCGATTACAATTTGTAATCGTAATTCATCGCATGACTTCCCTAGTTCACTCACAATTAATCACAAATTTGATATCTGTTCTAAATGTACCCCAAAAATTCATTTCTAGGTTTTCATACTCTTGTTACAAAAATTAAAAAAGTGAAACTAATATAAATAGTTAAAAATATTAAATAGTTAATGA
The DNA here is from genome assembly GCF_054856555.1 of Leptonotus elevatus. Classification (NCBI taxonomy): domain Eukaryota; kingdom Metazoa; phylum Chordata; class Actinopteri; order Syngnathiformes; family Syngnathidae; genus Leptonotus; species Leptonotus elevatus. The sequence goes on along the minus strand of NC_141250.1, from coordinate 11,392,310 downwards.
TCATAACAGCTTGACATAAATTAATTCCGCCACCAATGAATATTTTGATTCTAAGAAAAACCTCCTTAAGTCTATATGTCTGGACTTTGGGTTTGTGTTGTCATGTAAGTTCTATTAATCACTCGTGACGCCCGGCATGCTATAAACACGGTGACCTTTTGTGTTCCTTGAGGATTTGTTCATGCAGGTGCAAGCTCAGCAGCGAGGCGGCGTCCCGCTTGAAAAATGAAGCTGTCAAGACCTTCCTGACATTGACAGAGCATCTCTCCTAATGTGTGTGTGAAACACTTGGTTGTCAAAACATGCTCGAGAGAATTTGAGCCATTATCTCTTTGACATATCTCAGAAGCTGCATTTTGTAAAAAGAAAACCACCGAAAGACACGTCCTACAATAAAGCGGCTTTATGACATTACCATAAAGAATTGTTCTTTATTTTTCTGTGCGGGAGGTAATTTCATAGAATGGTCACAGAGGAGGAGGGAAACATCAAACAAGGAAGAAGCCATAAATTGTGAGGGCCCTTGTCTCTTTAGGAACACACCAAACTACTAAGTGTTTTTTTGCATGGTGGAGTTTTGAGTGGTCACGAACTTTATCGTAAAAAAAAAAACTTCCTGTTTTTGTGCTGCAAACCCATTAATGTGAACATGGCAATGCCTTGCTAATGAGCTGGAACACACTATAACATGTAATAGCACAAAGGGGAACTAAAGAGTTGGTAATTGTATCCCACCGGGGGGTCACATTGGAGTCATAGACGTAACACCGCCGCGGATATTTTCTTTTGGGGAGTGCTGTTCGATCCTGAAATATCAATACTGGGAAATACCAGCCATTCTCATAATGGCATTCTCGGAAGAAAAAGAAAATCAATATTTGACTAAGTTAGGGAGAATAACCATTAATTTTAAACTACAGATGAAACAAAAAAGAATATATGTATAGTGATTAACACATCTGTCAACATCCAGCCTCATGAATTGCGATAAAGTAGATTCTTCTAGTTTTGCTATTTGAAAAAGGATAAAAGAATTACCGACAAAATTCAGCTTTTTATATGCAGATTTGATTGCTGGGATCTTGAGAAGTCAGAAATTAATCAAGCATAACATTCCGCTACTAAAACTTAATTTTCTGATCAGAAATGCAAGTGAATAAATAATTTGACATCAAAATCAAGAAATAATGTCATTGACCATTTTTGAAGTAAAATAAAAATAACTATTGTACATTGGGAAGTTGTGTCATACATTTTTTTTTAAATCTCTGTAGAACAAAATATATATATCACAAATTACCATGTGAAGTTTAAATAATATTGGAACTAGTTATTTTACCTATCAGTATCATATAAACAACTAGCATTACACTTTTAAAAGTAATATTGGTATCAGTAAAAAAAAAAATTCTCATATCAATAATAAAACTGATGGTATCGCCCATCCTTATACAGTATTTAAATCATGTTTGTGTTTGTTTGCAGAACTTTTCGGGAAATAGGATGCAAACCAAAACAAAAATGGAGAATTTACTTAGCTGGCATGCCAACCACTAGTCCACCATACTGCGTATAAGGTAGCATTAGCATTAGCCCAATTAACACTTCTGCAGCAGGCGCTATTATAAACAACCACATGAGAGCCCAACAAATTATCATTTTTTAATTGCTTACTTCTCCATGCAGGCATTTTCTATGCACTGAACTTCCTGACCCAATGGACCCAGGGTTTTCCACAAAGCTGCCTGACAAAAAAAGAAAAGAAAAAAAAGAACAGCAAGCATCACACAAAATAATGTCCGACGTAAAAACTACCAAACAAATCATACAAGCGACTCCTGATGAGACAAATCAAAAGTCCTTGAGATTTCAATACGAGTCAAAAATGGTGCTCAACTTCAATGTTTTTTCCTCATTCCAAATACAGTTTAAATTTTAATACCAATTTGTTTTGTTGAACAAGTGATATGATTATAAGATGCTCCCAATCGCCGTTGAACATAATCATCAGTGGCTGTAAGAGTGACAACCCCACACATAAATGTGAATTATTTTCCAATTGTGGTCACGCAGACGCTCTCTCTCCTCTTTTTTCTGTGACCTCAATGAATCTGTCAGTGCCTTCCTGCTACGCCGTTGACCGTGACCATCTGTGGCTCACTCCATTGACGATGTCTGTCATCTGTGAGGGCAGCAGTAACTCATCGACGAAGTCAAGTTCTGTTTTCCCTCAACCGTACCCATTGCATGCATTTCTTCACGCACACACACACACACACACGTCATGTCATAGAGGGATTATGTTAAAAAAAGAAAAGAAAAAAAAAGGGATAGCCATAGAAACGTCTCGCTCCAGGGGATGGTGAGAGCATCCAATATGGATTTGTGAATGACAGCATCTGTCTACAAGCTGCAAGACGGACAAGTTGTTCATCTCGTTTGGCTGCCCAGGGGTGCCGTCAAGCCAAATTAGTAATCTTATCCTCACATACCAGATGCGCGCTTGCTGACATAAAGTTCACAGGTAAGGCTGCTAACTTTCACCCCTATTGTCTTGTCATGTGTTGGGGGTAGAGAGAAGAAAAATGGTCCATCGAGCGCATTGGAATGCACTCGTGTTTTGGAGCGTTTAAGAAACTACTAGCATTACTTGGAGGTGTTGCCTTTCACACCTTTGACTCTTTTTTTTTTTCCTGCCTGCCTTTTTGACAATAAAAGTCTTCGCACAATCTCAAGGTCAAAGTGAGAAAGGCACTCGGGAGAGCACAGACCTCCACCAAGGCCAAACATTGTGAATTTGCTGAATACCAATCTTTATAGCTTCCCACTGAGCCTCTCGATTCACAACAGATTGAATAGGTTTTCCACATTCTTTCACAAAGTATCATTAAATTGTTTTTGCATAATCTTCTACATGATCACTTGACATTCTATGTCTGTGTTTAAATGGACATCGGCGTGTCATATACAGTCATTCCAGAAAATACGATTTTTGGGACATTTTGGTCACATTGATAACTACAGACGATCAGATCAACTGATCTACAGCGCCAGGCTTTGCCATGTGGAAATCTCTGAAACTAGAACCTATAATGAAAATCAAAATAATGTTTTCTAAAAGTTTTTTACTGTGGTAGTGACCTCGCTGTTGTCTGCAAAGATAAAGATATCTATCCTAAAACGGCTTTTTTTGTGAGCAGCAGACAATGGAAGCCACCCCACTGAAGGTCAATAATGACCATGTAATGGCCACGGGGACGCAATTGATCACTACAAACCATTAAGCCAGACAGAAGTACTGGGGGTCAGCATATTTATTGAGGTTATCATCTGTTCCTGTCAAAGATGGTGTTCCCCAGGGAACCGTAGTAGAGTTAGGGAAATTGTCCCCAGAAATGCTGCCTCAAGGGGAATCAATGCGAGACGGGATTTTTCTTTGTCAATCCCTGATTTATGTTCAGTACTCAATTGGAAATTTGCATCTCGTTCATTTTTGTTCAGAGTACATTCTTTAGGCTACTGATTTGTCTTCTTTGGATTTATAAAGACTTGAGCATGTGGTGGAAAGGCCCTTTTGTCTCCTTATCTTTCTAAAGTCAAATAAATCATCAATTTCAAGTAGAGCTGTCAAAATTAATTGACTAAGTAATCAAATATCAAATCGACAACTATTTTAACTTATTCACTGCCATTGACAACTTTAGACGTCAAAAATTCATTTGAACTATTTCTATTAGTTCAACATTTTTCCCACTTTTGTCAACAAGAGTATGAAAACCTAGAAAAAAGTTTTTATTGTACATTTAGAACAGATATAAAATTTGTGATTAATCATGAGTTAACTATTGAAGTCATGTGATTAATTACAATAAAAACATTTAATCGCCGACAACCAAATTTTTTATAATCTTTTCTTTTTTTAAATAATTGATTTTCCCCCAAAAAAGATTATTAAAAATTAATATTTAAAATGTTTTCTTTTCTTTTTTTAAATAATATTTTATCAAAAAAGAAAAGATTATTAAAAAATTAGGGCATCCGGCAATTATTATTTTTTTAATTGTAATTAATCGCATAACTTCAATAGTTAAATAAAACAAATTTTATATCTGGTCTAAATGTAAAAAAATAAAAATATCCTAGGTTTTCATACGCCTGTTAACAAAACTGGGATAAAATGTTAAACTAATAGTAATAGTTAAAATGAAATTTTGACGTCTATAGCTGTCAATGGCAGTAATCAAGTAATTGTTTGGAGCCATTTTTTTTATTTAAAATTGTCCCTATCCTCTGATTTCAGCATATCAACAGTAATTCATCACTGATTTCTGTAGTCTTTCTAATAACGTTTCTACAAAATGTATTAAACTGGAAATGAGTATTCCATATTTTATCAATCTTTGTTATTGTGTCAAGTGTGTTGAAAGTTTTATAAGCACAAAGTGCAAACAAACTATGACAAAAACCGACAATTTGTCATGCCCTCATTGGATCACTTTTAAAGGTGCACCGAGGCTTAAACAAGTCACTTCAATGTAAACAAAATGGCCTTCCAAATGTCCCTAGAGCTGAGCTTGCACGCAAAACCAAACACTGCCGGCTTTATTGGACGTAAACACAACTTGCAAGACGCTCAGACAAGTTCATTGAATAAATACGCCGATGGAATAACATGAGAAGGAATCTAAACTGTGATGTACAGACAGTAAGCATGCATTCAGGCTAGCTTGAGGCTGAAAATCAAGATGAGGAATAAAAGGAAAACCAGGTGGTTCCTATTGGCGGTCTGACGACGTACAGCTTTGCAGCAGTTAGGATGTGACGACCCGGGAAGCATCTGGAGTTTAGGCCTGGGTGCGCCTCAAGCTTCCAGAGTGGGGCGCTTGCTCTTAAACGCGGTTTCCACTAAGTCAATCAATCAAACTTTATTTATACAGCTCACACATTCACAAGTTTTTAGAACTGGTAGATCAAATGGCACGACAAAGCTGTCAGGAAATACCAACATCAGTGAAGAAGCCCTAACAAAAAAAATAAAACAAATCAGTAAAGTAAGAGTTCAAGTTTGTATTTTTGTTTTAACTTTTGACGCCAATATTTTCCCTTTTAGGTAAAAGGAATATCAACTCGGCCCCCTTGACCAGTCATAATTGGTATCGGCCCTAAAAAACAAAAACAAAAACATCGGTCTATCTCTAATTCACATTCACACCTGTGTGTGAAGCCACACAAGTATTCTAAAAAGAAAAGTGTTGAACCAATTTAAGATTTAACAGAGAAATTGTTGACCAACTAAACAAAATTGCTTCAAGTGGTAACACACGATTCAATTAAGTTAATCCAAAGTAATATATTAATTTAATTTAATCAATCCAAAATAAAGATATTAAAACAAATTTGCTCCCCAAAAAACGTATAAATACGTTATATTTTAAATATTGTCCCAAAGACATATTTATAAATTTTGATGTTTTTTTTTTTTTGCTAGAGCATACAAAAGGCTTTGATGCAGACTCTGAACTGAAGAGAACGGTTGAAGCAACGGCAGTTATTACAAACTTGGCCAGCAGCTGGCAGCAGAGTATAAGAGTTAACCAGGGCTACATTAAAACAAGCTGTTTTCCCCACAGTTTTAAAAAGATTTGTGAATAAAGATTCAACTTAGCTTTCAACTTCTAATGCTAATTTCTGCAAAACGGAAACAGATAGAAATATACTTTTTTTTCTTGATGAAAGAAGAGCCTTTAATCTTTCTTTTGATAGGTTTCATGTTTCCATAGCAATACAACACAATATTCTGGACCTTTCAAAATCCAGTAAAACCGCCGGGGAGCGAAGGGGGTTGCTTCAGGGGAAATGGCTGGGCGTGAATGAGTTAAGTTTAAATAATTATGAGTTCATTAAACTTAATATACATTGTATTAACTTTGAATTAACTCGGTTCAATCGTGTTACTACCCCTTGAAGCTATTTTATTAAGTTGGTTCAACAATTCTCTTTTTAGAGTGTGGGAGAAGATGCAGGTGCCAAACAATAGGCCAAGATTCAAAAACTAACTTTAGAAATGTGAGTTAGATGTGTTTACCAGTAGTCCAACCGTGCTGTCCAGAGGAATGTGATTACTCGCATCTCCAGAATAAAAGAGCTGATCACGCAGACGGGCTTAGCTTCAAAACTTTGTCGGTGTGACACATAATATGGCTGACAATTACAGATGTGGCTGAAAAAAATCGGTTTGGCTTTCAGCATGCTAGTGATAGATGCTAAAAGCGTCTTTTATGCTCTGGCAAACTGCATTTTATTGCATTTTTGTAAGTCACACTTTCATCTCTCAGGTAATAGCTGCCATTTGTAGTATTAATTAGTGACAGAGAGACATACATAAGCTATAAAAAAAAAGAAGGGAAAAAAAGACTGACGAGTAAGCAGATGTATGCAGTGTGCTGCTGGGTCAGATCTGCTTCTCATTATGGAGGTATAGAAAAGATTTTGAGAGGAGTTAAAAGGCTGCCAGTTCACTTTATCTTCTTCGACTCCCCAAGCCACCATCCTAAGCCGCCTCTCTCTGGACCTCCCAGTCCTCCTTCTGCCGGTAAATGTGATCGCTCACGTCAGGCAGCAAGGACCAGGCACTCCATACATCAGATCCTAAGTGGAAGCCTGGGTCGGCATGATTTCCATCCATCAAAACCAAAGTGGCAGGCCTTCCGTGGAAGTTTTTCCAGAGTAGGTTTTGCCTGGATACTATCAGAGGCAGTCGACCTGAATCAAGTGCCTGTCAGGGAAGGGCAACTTGAGGGAGGGGCGAGGGTTGACTTGTGAAACCGCTGGGGAGGGAGGGAGGAAGGTGAGAGGGGGTGTTGAAAAAATGCCTCTAGTGAACATTCACAACACTAATGAGCAAAAAAAGTGTGTGAAAAGTCTGCTTGCGGAAGAGGTTTCCTGTGTATTTTCACACTGAAGACGCACACAAAAGAAGGATGGAGACGAGGATGAAAAGGCCTGAAAGACACATCCTGCACCAGTTGCTTGGAAAAAAAAAGAAGGAAGGAGGCTGTGATTGTTATTATTTTTCTTTTCCTTCACACAGTTTGGACCTCGTCGAGAGAGCTAAAGCACTCCGGCTCGGCTCTAATTGTAGACTTGTTCCTCCGCAGCTGCTGATGTCTTTTTACCATTATTCCAACCAGCTGTTACGTTTGCCATCACATCCTGAGAGTTTTCTCAGGCAAGAGTGCGTCAACACTGACATTTGGTGATAATAAAAACATTCATGTGAGAGATATTCTTTCCCAGCAATTATTTGTTGCTTGGTTGGTTTTAGACAACAAAGCAAATATTCATGTGAGAAGAATTATGTGAGCTTCGTGTTGTATTTTTCATCATCATTGAAGAAACATTAAAGAACTAGTGCTTGATCGTGATTGGTTGTTCCATGCCATATCACCAATAAAAATGTGAACATTTTAACCAAGCAGATTTTAATTTTAATGAAACTTGGTGTACTTGTTGACAGTGTTCACACAACACCAAATCTCAAATTTTAGCTCAATTGGAGCAAAGGTTCGGGAGCTACGGCCCAACAAGTGTTGATATTTTCGGCAAAAAGGGGTGTGTCTGCCTTCCTTTGCCTCCTATTTCAGAAACTGCTGGGTCAATCTTCACAAAACAGATAGTTTGGGAAGTTGAAATTAATAGTTTGATATTTATAAAAAAGGAATGTGTACACAGAAAAATCGCCAGTGTTAGATTAACACTGAGTGTGAATCTGACACTTCAAAATGTTACTTTTTTCACACTTAACCAGTGTTACTCCAACACCGTATAGTGTTAAAAATCAACACTGAGTAGAGCTGAAAGTAATCTACACTGGTGTCAGTGTTAAACATTGAACTGTGCCAAACTACACTTAACGGGTGTTTAAACACTTTGGAGTGTATTGCGCTAGTGTCAGTGTTAAAAAAAAATACTCAAACTACTAATACTTTAATTTGGTAAATGCCACTTCATTTATATGGTCTTTCTCCTCCTTACAAGGCCCTCAAAGATGATGACACGACATCAGGAGCAACTGGGGGTTTGAGTATCTCGCTCAAGGATACTTTAACATAGTCACACTGACCTGGGATTGAACCCTCATCCTGAGAGTTGCGAGACGACCACTCTGGCACTGACCCAGGCCACCCCAACAACAACAACTGGATGTATCACTATTGAAATGTCGACAGCGCGCTGGAAAATTGGAAAGTTTCTCTTTCACCGGAAATGAGGGTGTGGTCAATTTAACACTCCAGTTAGTGCTATTCAGGTTACACCCAACATCCACCCAAACACTCAAGGAAATTTACTATACAATTATTGAATATGTTTGTCCTGCATGTCGTTAACAATTCAGAAGATAATGGGCCTAATCATTCACTTGTTTAACGCAGTTCTGTAAGGGCAGTAAAGTTCATCCTCAGTCTGCCATCCATCACAAATGGGGCTTCCCCAAGCCATCATGTGCATCTGTAATACATTGAATATATCCATATTTTTTTATCTGGGGGGGAATGGAGGGTACTGGTGTTATTGAGTGATTTTTTTTCTTTTGCATTTAAGCATTGGATATCATTAGTTCCTCTTTTTCCATCTAAATGAATGGAGGGTACTTTCAGATAACACTTTTCCATATAAATCTCTTGCTTCAAAAATTCACGCCCTCCCGGGTTCAAGTGTTTTTATTCATTTATCTTTCAACTACAATTAATACTTTGTAATTTTCACACAATTTATCTTTCAATTTACTTTATAAGCATTCAGCTTTCAGCATTCCCACGCAATTTCTGCAGAAATTGCACTTAGTCTAGTCTATCAAAAACGTGGAGATAGCTGTAAACGTATGAAGTGCTCTTAAATGCAATAAATCAATTATCTCGTTTTGGAAAAGATCTCTTCAAACAAAGTTGCATACCATTTTTGACAGGCTTGTCTGGAATAGCCAAGACATTGCATGCTAAACTGCTTTCTTCGATATAATCAAAACAAAAACTGACATTTTCTTGGAAAACAAGTGGTGGGTGACCTTCACTTAGCTGCACAGGAAACCGAAGACTCCAGAGGAAAAAAGCTGATAACGCAGCATGACTTTGGAGTGACGCGTCATGGGGGCGCCACTTACTGTATATAACAACATCTTTGACACCTCAGATATGGCTCCAAATACTTGGTGTGGTAATTTGAGCTTATTCGTCAACGTTTTTGAAAACCACATGCTTGGCGTGTGCTTTTGCATTCTTTGATGAGACCTGCAGTAGTCGTCAAGACATCTTTAATCTATCCATTCATTGTCTCTAGGGTTGATCCTTATTAGGGTCGATCCCGTCTGACAACGAGCAAAATATTACAACAAATTACTCGTTCACTGTGCTGCCGACAGACTTTTAAAATGGCCGGTAGGTGTGCAGAGTAAAGGATAAACTGGATGTGAGTAGCAGCCGTGCAGTTTCGGATGTCAGATTGAATTCCTCAGTCCCGTAGTGATGGCGAGCACACAATGGCCACACTGTGACACCGCGGTAAAAGAGGGGGCAAATCAGTAAATAAACTGGTCCTGGCGGCACCAGCAGCACTTCATTACAAACCTTTTCCTGCCGGCCGCTGCCTCTCGTAATATTTGTAACCGTGTCCAATTTCCTCAAGTTGTAACTGATTGCGACGATGGACGATACAATATATTTCACCTCATTTCTCAGTCAGCCTGTGTTTTTTTTTTTTTTCATATTAGCATCTCAGTCACACTTGATCTGGACTTGTGGGCCTTGCTGCGTAATAGCTGGCCTGTTGTTAACCCTGTGACATGTGGCGCAAACACAGGGGGCCATTTACTAAGCACTCAAAAACACATCTGGCTCTGCTTGACATCAATGAATCGATTTCTCAAATCGCACCTTGCTTGTAAGAAAACAAGCGTTTGCACTTTCTTAGACTTCCTTTATAGACACAGATTTCAATGGTGCACTGTTATGGTCAAGTTCCGGAGAATGCTCTGGATTTTGTTTAGTTGATAGTTTTATTTAGCTGGATTTGGTTTATTTTGGGGTAATGTACAGTCCATTCATAGATTTTCAAGCTGCCACTGTGTGCGTTTTTCAATAGCATTTGCCAGAGCAGCTTGTGTTTGACACTACTGCAAAGCTCAGACTCACAGAACTTCTTGTTTAACTTTTGGCAAGAAAGCAAATACGCTTCTCAAAAATGTCACCGCAACCTTTTTTAAGAGGTGGGGGACACACTGAATGTGGCTTTGTACGTTTGTTTGCCATCTTAAAAACTCATATAAACCTCATAAAAAGTGGCTACACATTCTACTACTATTACCACCTTCAAATATCCTAACAGAATTGTTCAGGGTCTAGAAAATTTTGCATGAATGACTTTGGATAGCCAAAAGCATAAACACCCATTACTGACATTTTAAAGTGAATTTTGGTACCATCATATTTAAATATTTCTCGTGAAAATTCAAAGAATATTGGGATGTATAATAATAATAATAATAATAATAATAATAACAATAATAATAATAACAATAATAATAATAACAATAACAATAACAATAACAATAATAATGATAATAATAATAATAATAATAATAATAATAATAATAATTTTTACAGTAATACTTTAAATTTGGTAACACCATATTTAAACATTTCTCATGAAAATGCAAAGAATCTTGGGATGTATAATAATAATAATATTAATAATAATAATAATAAAATATTTTTAAAGGGCTATTTGACTTAAAAATATCATATTTTCTCTATAATGTGATAACATCATTGTTTTTCATGAACAACTAATACCTTTAAAAACTAATTGTGTCACTTGCTGTCGACTGTAGATGACATCACCTGTACTGAGGAAAATAGGTAATGACCAATCCTGGCTCAGTTTGCTGACCAAACCTAGAAAATTGGTGAGTCGTGATTGGTCGTTACCTATTTCCTGAGCACGGTGATGTCATCTTCAGTTGACAGCAAGTAGGAAAATGTTTTTAAAGGTATTAATAGTGCATGAAAAAAAATGAAGTTATCAAAATAAATTCTGGACAAACTTTTTACAACTGAAAATGGCTCAATGAGTGAATTATCCCTTTAATTAAAAATATTGCTCAATTCACTGTTATTCATAGAGTACTTTAAAACAACTGCAGCTAAAAAAATATATATATAAAAAGGAAAAAATAAATAATGAATGAGCTGTTAATACAAAGTAGTGAATGAAAGTCATTGCAGTTCCATCCAAAAGTGTGAAACATAAGCCAGATTTGTTAAAGGAGCCGGTGGAATGTGGACAAAATTACTGTAGAGCTTTTTTTCTATGGCTGTATTATTGTTAATATTTTATGGCATGTGTTCTGTAGCGCTATATAAACATAGACAGTTGAGTTGAGTTGAATTGAGTAAACCATGTATGCTTTGGAAAAAGGGTGATGTTTATGCTCCAAGCACCATTATATTGCTAAGTTGTGAATGAGTGTACTGTATATTTGGCTTTCCAGAAAAGTAGGACTAACCTTTTCCGGCGACTGGTGAGACGGTGCCAACTTCCTGCTATTGAAGCGTCTGAAAATGGCTTTGCCTGGGTTGCATGGTGGGAGAACTGGATGGACAATGGCACAGCGAGATTGACAATAGATCAGAGACCATGGACTGGTCCCTGACATGTAAACAGTCTGCACTTCAAAACCCGGCAATTCTACGCCAACACTATGGTTTTAAGTTGTTGACAATAGTCTGTGTAAAGCCTTCTATTGCAATATCTTCAACGTGGGATTTGTTCTGCTCTTGCGACGGTCAGTTGTAACAGCATATCATTAAAAAGTCATGTCGTTTTTACATGCGATGTTTGCTGCTTGCCAACAGGATTACGGAAGCAGGAAGCTAAAGCCAAACATGTTCATGTCAGTGTATGTCTCATTTGTTCCATAACAAAATGGAAGCAACGTGCACATCCACTTGTGATATGTTGCAGAAAGCAGAAACACTTGGCCTGGCTGCAAATAGGGAGGTGAACACTTGAAACCAGATGGCGGGCAGAGATGATTTGTTCAAAGGAAGCCCCGACATGAAATTGACTCGTTCAAGCTTTCAACTTGAAACCTTAAAAATGAATTACAGACCTTTTTGGAGAGCTGAGAAGAACCAAGAGAGTCTTGTTCAGTGTATCCTTCAGATTTGGTTCCTATTGAAGACCAAACTTTGTTCTTCTCAGCCATTAAAGCATTCCTCAAGGCAGTTGAAGGGAAGACAAGGCAGATATTGAGGGTGCTGCAGCGCAGTCGAGGCCAAACAGAGCAGAAAGAGCAATAACTTTCATTTTCACTTTCTAATTAAGTAATTGTTTGGGCCTTTTGTCCACAAACAAAAACTTGAGAAAACGTCACCCAATATGGCCAAATTGAGAAACATTTGGTTGGTACATGTTTATTTGATCCGTCTTAATCAGAAGAAACACAGCTAAAACCCTGTATATTTTTGAACAAATCTGATTGACAGGCATTCACAAATGGATTGCAGCACGACAGTCCATTGTATATATCCAAGGAAGAAACCACTTCTAATTTGTGTCCACAAAAGATTCCACAAACAAACCTAAGCTAGTTTCCCAGACGTCTAATTAAGATATGGTTATTTCGGGATGAACCTAAAATGCACAATCACCATTATCAGTGAACTTAGTTTGACCTTATCTAAACTTTTGGAATGCAAAAGTCCACCAGCAAGTCTTAAATCATACATTATACCGTGCAGCTACACTGCCCAAGCCTATATTTTGACAACATAAGCTGAATAAAATGCTCCAATATAATCAAAAGTAACAGTCAGGTGTAGATGCTTTATTGTTACGTTGATAAACTTCACACTCCAGCGGCCAGCCCCCATCTGGCTATCAGGTGGCACCGCCCATTTCCATGCGGATGCCCAGAGTGAGGCCAAACTTCTCGCCAGCCTGTTCCTTCTGTACCTCTGGATTCAGCTGGAAGCCCTTCTCTTTATCAAAGCAGTCCATGGGTGAGAAACCAAGAGGGACCTCATCCAGGAGTCCATCATGGCGGCGCTCTCCTCCCGTGGAGACGTTAGACCGAGCCCAGAAGATTGGAGGTGACAGAATTTGGAAGTGGCACTAGTGCGGGATGCCATTCTGTTGGATGTACAGTACACGGTTATTAATTGAGCAAGACAGGCGATATGTGTAAAATACCTGAATTGGCCAGAGTGTTACATTCATGTCTTCATTGATGCACTGAACATTCACTCCTCAGGGCCAGTAGGACAGGACAGCAAAGCTTACTTGTTCTATTGGAAAAAATATATTTTCTACTATTCTAAATAACCAATAACTATGTGGACACTGGTGTATATAGCGGTAATGTAGACAAAGGGTCAGCAACCTTTACTGTCAAAATAGTTTTTTCTTTTGTTGGTGGAAATGTTATAGTTACTTTTTGAATGTTTTCTTTTCTGCCTTAAAAAAAAATTCTGACATATTTGCACTTCCAAAGACATTTTATGGTAATTTTCTGCCTTTCCGCTTTTGTTTTGGACATTTGATGGTTACTTTTTTGAATGTTTTCCTTTCTGCCTTTTTAATTCAATTCTCTGTCATATTTGGCATTTTGACATTTCATGGGAATTTTCAGCTTTTTCTCTTCAGTTTTTAAACATTTTTAGGCAATTTTAAAAACGTTTTAATCTAGCTTTGATCTCTTTTTTTCTGACAACTTAAAACATTTACCATCTGACAGTTGCAAATATATAATCATTCATTTTTAATTTAATGATTAATTTATCTAAAAAAAGATTTAAAAAAAATATGCAAATAATAATAATCATAATTTTCACTTCTTTTTTTTTTTTTTTAGATCCACAAGGAGCCACTGGAGAGAGCCGCGTGTGGCTCCCGAGCCGCAGGTTGCAGACCACTGCTGTAGTCTGTAGACATACACACAACAGCTGTCGAGACATGGGTAGACCATACACCACAGCAACTAGACTTTCCAAATCCCGTTAGGGGAATAAGGGACCAGTGAGTTTGATAATAGCCTATCCCACAAAATAAAATGCAAGCTTTATAGTGAGTGTTAATCAGCACACATCACGCTTACACATATGTCTATTTCCCATTCTTAGTATCCAGTGGCGGTTATTATTTTTTGTGCGAATGTGTTTTTCCCTGGACAATTCAAACCACATGAGGCCTAAGGCTAGTGCAGCATCCCCTTTGCTTGAATGCTGCCGTTTTTAATGTGAACTAGCTAACAAAAGCTAGCGCATGAAAGGCAAACACGAGCTGGCACACATCTGGAAGTCAAATCCCTCGCATGTGCCATCTATCCTGCAGCAACTGTGCATCTGCTTCATATTAGCATGCAACTTTTATGCAAGCATGCCAAGAGTTAGCCCTCCTTGTCAGGGAGGGCATGATGGGAAGCCGGCAGAGCGTTTGCTGCACTGTTCAAGATTTACAACAAATGTGCTGTTTATGACTGCATGTTTTAACAACACTCACGCCGGCACCGCATAGTGGATGGCGAGGGATCATGTGTTTTGCTCTGAGCGATACTCTCACCACGTGGGATTTGTATGTTTCCTCGCTGGTATGTTTCACACTTATTGTGTCACACTGTACAACATGAAAGAAACACGGGTGACCCGCCTGAAGGAGATCTGTTGCATGCGAGCACAGCTGCCGATCGGAGGTTATCATGTAGAAAAGTGGCGCACAGTTTTCCCATAACACATTCAGACTTAGCGTCTATGGAGAATATGAAATGTTTGCTGTAGGGACATCTTGTGGCCATTTGAAAACTTACACACACAATATCCCGGGCCTGCCTAGTGTGTTCCTTGGTGTTTATGATGCTGTTTGCTTTTCTTTTAACAGATCCCTGAGGCCATCACAGAGCAGGTGCATTTATACTGAGACTAGATCAGGGGTGTGCAACCTGTGACCATCTCCTGTGGCTCCCAGTGGATCTTAAAAAATAATAATATTTTTTAACATATGTATTTTTAATTTTTAGTTAAAATATTCTTCAATTAAATTAATCATTAAATATTTCAAAAATATCAGGATTAAAAAAAAAATCAGAAAAAGAGTGACGCAAAGGTAGAAAAAATAAATAATAAAGAAATAACTAAAAATGTCCAACAAGTGACCCTAAAATGTCCAAAAAGGAAAAGCAAAAAATGTGTATAAAATGTCCACAATATTGCTAAAAATATCAGAAAATTTATTGCAAAAAAGGCAATAAAAAATGCCCCCCAAAATGCTATAATATGCCCCCCAAAAATGTAGGAGACAGAAAATGACAATAATATGTCCATAACATTGCTAAAAATGTCAGAAATTTGACAGAAAGGCCGAAAAGTCTAAAAAATATGACTAAAACGGAAGACCAAGGTAAATGAATCGCTGTACGTATTTGTTGCTGTATTTTTTGGGGGTGTTGTGGTCAGCTCTAATCAGCTCTTGGGCCCTGAGTACATTTGACCTACACAAACACACTGTTTCCTTCCTGACAATATTCAAATGTTTTGCGGCCCCAGAGAGATTTTTACTAATTTATTTGACCTAAAATTGCTCTTTTTACAGGAAAGGTTGCTGACCCCTGGACTAGATTATGCATAGCTAGATTCTACTTATCATCATCAGTCATTTAGTTCAATTTTGGATCATTCAGAAATCACCAGGAATCACTTGGCTGCACTGAGAGAAAAGGGAGTAAATACTTTTGCGCACTTCACTTTTTTTTTTTTAAGTATAAAATCCCACGTATAAAGTCCCACTTGTTCATTCTTCACACACACAAACAAAAATCATATCTTTATGTTTGAAACCTGAAATGTGGCAAAACGTCAACAAGTTCAAGGGGGGCTAATACTTTTGCAAGGCACTGTATGAACCCAAAGTATCTCAACTCTGCGGCAGGGAAACTGTGCAGGGGTGGGCGAGGCCATACAGTATGTTTGCCAACCAATTATTGAGCCAAACACATAGGCTTTTTTTACATTAGAAATACCTCACAACGCATCACCAAACTAAAACATCACTGAAAGTATTAATGATGATACAATACAATACAATACAATACAATACAATACAACCACAAAAATGCTAATATTGTTAAATTAACAACTCTAAATACAGCTGTTAAATTGGACCTCATTAGATTGTGCAACTGTAGTAAACTAAAGATTGGAAATGCAAAATTGTCATTCTTTTTTCTTTTGTACGAACATGAAACTCCAGTGACACTGTGAGCAAACGGGGTGTTGGTAGTGGCGAGGGGCCTTTTTGCAGAACATGTGGTCCTGCGTTGACTCACGTGTTTTGGCTTTTGTGTATAGGGTGACTAAACACACCTTTATTAGCTTAAAGCATGCAAACAGCAACCTTTACCGGATGAATGTCACTGGAAAGAGTGCATGTAAACAAAACATTAGCATTTAACTGCGACCTTTAAGACAGCACTGCCTCTTATTCGAGACACTGGTTAACAGTCATGCGAGCCATGGAAAATGATCACAAACATTAAGTACATTTGCACAACATAATGAGAGTCAATACATGAGATAGATATATCAAGGTTTGCCTTTACAAAATATGCATGACGCTGATTGAGAGGCAAAGTGCTCACATCACGATTTGGAATTTTAAATTACAATTTTAAATTACAACATTTTTCTCATTAAAATGTGAGAAAAATGTTCACTCATGGAGAGGAAAAAAACAGCAGGTGTATTTCTTCTGCTTAATAAGTGTGTCAAGACTCTAGTGCAAATTCAGCTTTAATCTTTTAAAAAAAATACAAAAGGAGAGGAAAAAGCTGTGCACATCATATTCACATTTGTTTCAGGCAACAAATAATGATGTATATATATATATATACATATATATATATATATATATATATATATATATATATATATATATATATATATATATATTTATTTATTTATTTTTAAATCCGGATTTACTTTCCCTATTTTTCTTTAATTGCTGCATATCATCAAAGTGGCCGCGGCAATAACTGCATTAACTGCTGTATTTCAACAGGAAATGTGATTGCACGCGTCTTCATCCGCTTCCTCTCGCGCTTTCCTTTCCATGTGCAGTTCATCAAGCTCTTACATGTTTGTCAGCCTGGTGAGAGTCACGCTGCCAAAATCTCTTGCAGGCCTCAAAGCGATGAAGCCATGTGCGCTGAGCTGTGACGGCGAGCCGCACTCGGAGAAACACTCAAGTTTCATCGTCAGCATCCAAAGTCAATCGTCTGCTTGGCCTGCAAGAGGAAGACACGCTTGAGCGGTTCAATAACAAATGTAAGTGGGTGCGATGCAGCTGCGAGGGGAAATAACGACTGTTTTACTTGTCTAAATCAATTCCGTGCACAAGGATAAGAAGGTTTTTAGCTTCACGGCTCGCCCTACGGCCATGAGGTGTCATTTATGGTAAACAGAGGTAAAACAACAAAAAGAATGATCAGAAGGCTTAAGGAACGGTTTTGGTATTATCAACTGTGGCTTTAACTTCAATAGGATGAAAGTTTATTATTATTATTATTTGTATTGGTTAATTTTCTACATTGAACTCATTCATTCATTGTCACTGTATAGAACGCAAAACAATTCAATTATGAAACAATTATAAACCTCATTTAGAATATGCTAGTCCCCATGTGACAAAAAAAAAATCACAACATACTGTATATTACAACAGGTAAAAGAAACAACTAAATTAACTGACATTAGATATATATTCTGTAAATATTATAATTGTCGATGGATGTGTTTGGACAGAAGATTTTCTAACCTAATGCTTATCAAGTACAGGCAGGTGCTCCATCATATTTTTGGGTGCCCCTTCATCAACAATCGAAAAGGCCTCTCCGCAGCCAACAGGTCGACCTTCCCCCGCCGTGAGGCTCAGCTGCCAAGCCGGACTCTCTTTCTCTCCCTCTTCATCTTCTTTTCCAAAGAACGGGCTAGGCGACCCCCCAATCCGGGCTTTCCGCGTCTCAGACCAACGGCAGACCATTTGTAAGTGCAACTTCGCAGACATGAACCAAATTGTACAAATTGGTGCCTCGAATTGGGTTAAACAAATGTGGTTAGGTTAAATGTTAAATGAGGTTAAATGTGGGTCCCATATTGGTCGTTTCTCCTTTCCTGTTTTTCTTTTTCTTTGATTATCTTATCATTGTCCTGATAAAACTCATTTAAAAATAGATGTGGTGCTTCGAGGTTATGATTCAAAATTTATTTAAATATTAAATTTGAGTCTCCTTCAATTTATTGTTGATTTAATAATTAATTGGACAAAAGGACACTGAAAAAAGGAGGACAATCATGTTAAAAAAATTTTAATACATGTCACTGATTTCAAAAATAGGAAAGCTTTAATTGAAAATAAAACAAAAATCGTTATAAACATCACATTTGTAGACAGTGATAAATGCTGAGCTGTACAAATAGAAAAATTGTTGCTCCAGAGGTCGTAAAAAACGCTAAATAAAGACAGTGAAATTGTCACTAATTAGGCAACTGCAGGCATCTAATACTCTTTCTCCCTTTCATGCTTTCAACTTGTTTCTGTTCCCATTACGGCAAACGTAGGACAACATCATGTCTACCATAGTCTTGACAATGGGCCTCGGTGGGTGCAAGATGTGTGGTAGACGGTGCGCCAAACACATCTGCCAAGCGTCCACCAAAATAACGTCGAGATCCTTGAACATGGCGCGCAGCACGACGTCCTGCTGCAGCGTCAACCAGTCACTGTTGTACAGGCTGACGTTCCCTTTCAAGGCCTGAGGATTGGCCGTACGGACCACCACCACCGTCTCCGGGGCCCGGTCCAGGAGTCGCACCACCGCCTTGCGGATGTGCCGGAGGCGCTGTATGTACACCTGCGCGGGGAAGGTGCCGAAGTGAGCCCAGATGCCGATTGTCACCACCGTGTTGGGACCGCCGGTCAGGCTGTCCAGCTCGTTGGCGATGTAGCGCAACTCGCTGATCATGACGGGCTGGATGCGGATGGGTGGGCCGTGGAAGCGGTAGTTGAGCAGAATATTGTGGGTGCTACCCACCGCCATAAAGGGTCCCGACTTCTTTGGATTCTCAAGGTTGACTTTTTTTAAGGCTGCATGGCAGAATTAAATCAAGCAATTTAAACCTCAGTATTGTTTAAAGACTATATTGGGCTACGTTCAGGCTTTTATGTGAAGTGAGGCGAGGAAGACATTGTTTGCTTGATGCACTCGACTCACAGGGACAAACTCCCAAAATTTCCAGAACAAACAGTAATATACAGTAAGAGTACATTGTTAAATAAATTAGCTAAATCTTTATTCTCTTTTTCTACTTTTACCAGTCTTAAGTTTTTGCACATGTATCTGTACTCACTTATATATATATATAATATGCAGAGGTGGTAAATCCAGGTCCACAAAGTAAAAACCCTGCCACAGTTTGGCTTTAACCCCAATGCAAGTAAACGAGTACCTGGGGAGCTAGCTAGGGAGCTCGCGAGCTAGCATCTGGGGCTAAAGCCAAACTGTGGCAGGGTTTTTTTGTTCTTTTTTTTTACTTTCTGGACCTGGATTTGCCACTTTTGCCAATCCTGCACAATGCTATGACATGGAAGTGCTGACCTGGAAGCACACTGAGGAGGTACTCGAACCACTGCCGCATGGTGGAGTCGCCGTACATGTAAACCAACTTGTTGGTCAAACACTGAGTGATGGCATTCGCATTGTCAAAGTGCGACATGGGGACGTCTCCCAATGGCCTCCACAAGTCCTGGTAGTAGTACCCAGATGTCGCCAGCGTGACGGAATCCGGTTTTTGACTGCTGCTTTCTAGATTGACCAACACAATGATGTGAATAAATTACCAACACATCAAAAAGTAAGAATCATTAGTCTGAAGTTTTTGCAGTACCTTTCCAAGAAGGCAACACGTTGATTGTATCTGTTGTGGAAGCGTGGATGGGAACTTTGACATTCTTGCCACTGACATCAAAGAAATCAAAGAAGTAAGTTTGAATAGGTGCAACAGAAACAGGCACAATAAGATCACAATCAATGGCAGTTGAGGCGTACACAGGAATGTTCAAAATGTTATAGTATATACATCAACAGTCTCTGTCTAGTCTCTGTTTAGACTGAAAATTGGTTGCCTATCAATTTATAACTTTATAAAATAGCCTATAGGAGTAGTAATAGGCTGGTATTTGCATTATAGCCTATAAGGGATGAACTTTCCAATACCCCAATGTGATTTGTGTTCAACATCTTGTTCTGCTTGAAATCTCTTTAATCACTCATTGATTGCACAAACCTCTTAAAGAGTAAAGCTTCGTTTTTGGTGATGACGTTTTTGACGTATCCTCCCATGGCGTGATTGTATCTAGTGTTGCAGCCGAGCAATTTGGGCTTGTAGCAATACCACTGATCGCCAGAGTTAAGGTCCGTGTAGTTGCACAGTGGCCCCTTTTCTGGCGGCAGGCACATGTTGCACACCGTCCTCTCGGAATGATTGCCCCCGCGAAAGATGCTGGAGAAGTACACCCGATCAGGTCGTTTGTCCCTCAGCCGCCGCAGCACGGCGATGGCCTCGCTAGAGTGCACCATCAGGACGTTTACCTGAGCCGAGCCCGCCCACAGTAACGGGAATCGAACTGAATAAAGTCCATTTTCGTGGTCCAACACCTGCCCGGCCACACCTGCCCTTAACTTTGGGGAATGCAACCGAGCCAGCAGAAAATCGCCGCCATAGCGCTTGGGTCGGCCCTTGTAGTCACGCATTTGGACCTGCACTTCAAGCTGGTCACCCACATGCCAACTGTGGTTGCTTTGGGAGGATATAATTGTAAACAGGCTGTGGGCCGGGTCGCTCGTCTGGGACAGGTTGGGTGGTGCAGAGCCAGAAGGCGGCTGCGGCCAGGCGATGGAGTTCAATAAATTGCGTTCCTCCAATTCTTCCTCAAGGCACAGTGGCTGGCCCTGATGGAGACAGATGGTGCGCTTGGGGTAAAATGTCGTGAGGTTTTGGTTCTGGACCTTGTACGGTGGTGGCACTACATCGTACTTCCAACTCTGAGGAGATGACAAGATATGCTTTAGGATGTTACATTTGAACTAACGCTCTTTCGCAATATTTAATAATTTTTTTACATTATCCCATTATAATACAGTCAAATCCAAAATCATACCACTAGCTTAGAAAATGATGGTCAAATCACATTAATGTGCCCAAAATTTCAAGCATTTTCTATCATTCCATCAAGCTATAGTATGTAGTAACTGCCCCATCCACATATGACAAATCTACCGTAACCAGTTCTTCAAATAACATTTAAGAATGCATTACTTAACCCCTGAGCAATTATCCATCCATCCATCCATCTTCTGCAGCTTATACGAGGTTGAGTCGCAGGAGCAGCAGCTTTAGCAGGGAAGCCCAGAATTCCCTCTCCCTAGCCACTTCAACCAGCTCCTCCAGCGGGATCCCAAGGCGTTCGCAGGCCAGCCGAGAGACATAGTTTCTCCAGCGTGTCCTGGGTCGGCCCGGGGCTTCCCGCCGATGGGCCATGCCCGAAACACCTCTCCAGGGAGGCGTCCAAGAGGCATCCGAACCAGATGCCCGAGCCACCTCAACTGGCTCCTCTCAACGAGGAGTAGCAGCGGTTCTACTCCGAGTCCCTCCCGGATGACCAAGTTTCTCACCCTATCTCTAAGGGAGAGCCAGGACACCCTGCGGAGAAAACTCATTTTGGCAGCATGTATCCGGGATCTTGTTCTTTCGGTCACGGCCCACAGCTCGTGAACATAGGTGAGGGTAGGACTGTAGATTGACCAGTAAATCGAGAGCTTTGCCTTTCGGCTCAGCTCCTTCTTCACCACAACGGACCGATACAGAGTCCGCATCACTGCAGACGCTGTACCGATCCGCCTGTCGATCTCCCGCTCTATCCTGCCCTCACTCATGAACAAGACCCTTAGATACTTGAACTCCTCCACTTGGGGCAGGATCTTATCCCCGACCCGGAAAGGGCACGTCACCCGTTTCCGACTGAGGACCATGGTCTCGGATTTGGAGGTGCTGATCTTCATCCCAACTGCTTCACACTCGGCTAAGAACCGCTCCAGTGAGAGTTGGAGATCACAGCTTGATGAAGCCAACAGCAGCACCACATGATCTGCAAAAAGCAGAGATGCAATGCCAGGCCACCAAACTGGACCCCCTCAACGCCACTGCTGCGCCTAGAAATTCACAGGCCAAAAAGGCCCGATAGGACTCCTTCTTCAGCTTTACGGCATCCCCTTCGAGGATTGTCGCCACGACAGGCACCGACCATCTTACGACTACAGATCCGATTGGCCGCCTCAACATTGGAGGCGCGAAACATGGCCCACTCGGGCTCAATGTCCCCCGCCTCCCCCGGGACAAGGGAGAAGTTCTGCCGGAGGTGAGCATTGAAACTCTTTCTGACAGGGGATTCCGCCAGACGTTCCCAGCAAACCCTCACAGTACGTTCTGGTCTGTCAGGTCTGACAAGCATCTTCCCCCACCATCGGAGCCAACACACCTCCAGGTGGTGATCAGTTGACAGCTCTGACCCTCTCTTCACCCAAGTGTCCAAAACATGCGCCCGCAAATCCGATCACACGACTACGAAGTCGATCATAGAACTGCGGCCTAGGGTGTCCTGGTGCCAAGTGCACATATGGACACCAGTATGTTTGAACATGGTGTTCGTTATAGACAAACCGTGATGAGCACAGAAGTCCAATAACAAAACACCACTCGGGTTCTGATCGGGAGGGCCGTTCCTCCCAATCACGCCCCTCCAGGTCTTAATGTCATTGCCCACGTGAGCGTTGAAGTCCCCCAGCAGAACAAGGGAGTCCCCAGAGGGAGCGCTCTCCAGCAAGGACTCCAAAAAGGGTGGTGTTTTGTGGAAAACACTACTTCACCTTTATATTTTTATGCAGGATCATGAGTGGAGCAATGATGATGACATTTCTGAATGAACAATACTGAGCTCTTTAAAAAGAAGAGAAAAAAAGAAGAAAAAAAAGGAAAGAAAAGAAAGAAAAAAAAAAGAAGAAAAAAATAATAATGAGTGTTCCATTACGGCCCCAGGGCAGCTGTGAGTGTGAATCTGAGAGTGTATGAATAATGTATCCAAAAAGAGTGCGTGCCTAAAAAAAAGTGCTGTATAAATTTGGTGCATTATAACTACACACCCTCCAAGGATTCCAAAAAGGGTGGGTACTCTGAACTGCTGTTTGGTGCATATGCACAAACAGTCAGGAACCGTCCCCCCCACCCCAAGGCAGAGGGAGGCTACCCTCTCATCTACCAGGGTGAACCCCAACGTACAGGCACCAAGCCGGGGGCATCAGTATGCCCACACCTGCTCTGCGCCTCTCACCGTGGGCAACTCCAGAGTGGAAGAGAGTCCAGCCCCTCTCGAGAGGATTGGTACCAGAGCCCACGCCGTGTGTGGAAGAGAGTCAGACTATATCTAGTCAGAATTTCTCTGAATCACACACCAGCTTGGGCTCCCCCACCTCCCTAGAGGTAACATTGCATGTCCCAAGCGCTAGCTTCTGTCGTCGGGGATCGGACCACCAAAGTTCCCGCCTTTGGCTGCCACCCAGCTTGCTACGCACTCGACCTCTTTGGCCCCTCCTACAGGTGGTGAGCCCATCGGAAGAGCAATTATGTGGTCTGACAAGTATGTATGTATAATTGCTGTACTCTTCTGTTCAGCTGAATGGATGATTGCTTTCAATACATATAACTGTCGTAAAAAAAAATTGTAAGCTATAAATGCAAGGTTTCTTAGCACAAATGTATTGTTAGTGCTATTGTAAATTTGATGTATATTAAGATGTCTAATTGACTGACGTGATGTTGAAAAACATAATCTTTTGATTTAAACTTTCTGGTGCATTCAGCTAAAGGGTAAATCAATCAATCAACAATCCGATTTTTATCATAAAGGAAAGTTTTCATACTGGGAATATAATTGATGAAAGTAGGTTCTCTTGAGTTTATAATTTTGTTCTCAGTACTAAATTCAAATTATGATTGTTGTCCAATACTGTATGTTTAATAAAAAATAATTTAATATAGAAAAAGGCAAGAAGAAATAAGGTCCACTCAGATGTTATAGTCCCATTAGGTGTGTGTTTGGGGGTAGGGAAAAAGAGTTTCACTGAACATCTCACACTCTAAAATGCTTTTTAATTTAAATCTTCTTTTTTTTTTAATCAAAGAAATGTGCTTTGCTTGATCCATTTTCTTTATAATGGTACACATCTCACAAATTCTGCCAGCCTATGTAAACTAATGACAACAACTCAAGCATGTAAAATACGATGGAATAAATGTCTCTCACCTCCCCAATGGTGATGTTGTACAGCAAGAAGATGATCCCGAACAAGGTGAGAATAATGAGCACATATTTCCAAGCATTTAGAGGCATGACTGGATCGTGTTGGTTACCTGCCGTCACTGCAGTATGATAACGAGGAAGTAACCTGAGTACAAGGTCCAGCTTGTCAGTTAAGGCCTATATACACCAATCCGACGTCGGTCACATTTAGCCGACGTCGGATTGATGTATATAGGCCTTAAGGGACTGCCTCCACGGGGAGAGCCATAAAATAAACGAAAGATTATTACTATAGACTTTTACAATGATATATGCAAACATTGTAAAGCCCACATTGTTTGCATGCTTGTTGGCATTATGTTTAATTCTTCGGGGGGCATCTGAGTTTTAAATGTCCTACTTTTGCTGGTGGTTCTGAATGCATCTTGTATGAGGCAAAAACAAACAAAAGTCCAATGTTTTGCTTTTTCCTCTCTAGCGAGCTTTTATCTGTAGCTCCTCACGTTTATTGTTGCGTGTAAATGCCAATGTTCATTTTTTATCCCATTTGTTGTTGGTACACCTGTCAGTGAAGAGCGACGTGTGTGCGTGTGTGGGTGTGTGTGTGTGTGTGTGTGTGTGTGGGTGTGTGTGTGTGTGGGGGGGGGGGGGTGTGTGTGTGTGTGTGGGTGTGTGTGTGCGTGTGTGTGTGTGTGTGTGTGTGTGTGTTTCCAGGCAAATTAAGTGACGACTGATATATGTCTGCAGTATGCAAAAAGATCTTTCACACCACCCTACGCTCAAGAAAATGGAACATTGATGTAGTATTCGTGTGTAATGTATTTATGCTGAAAATATTGAATCAATGCACTTTTAAAAATGAGTCTTCACCCTACAACTCCCCTCCAATTTTAATGCACCACACAAATGGGGGGGTGGGGGGGGCGCCATCGGTTGGGGGCCGCAGTATAGAGCAGTGCTGCGGTCTCCTGTCCGTGCCCCCCCCCACCCTATCAATTTTTTTTAATGCACCACATACACTCAGTAACATGCTTGGGAGGCGGGTGGATCGGAGCGTGGGAATATCATTTCCCTCGGCTCCGGTTCACCTGCTCCTAATTTTAATGCACCCCACACCCACACACACACACACACACACTTGTATATACACTGGGTGGGGTCACATTCACGGTTTAGGGGTAGAGTTCGCCAGTCGGCGAGCTGGCGGACTCAGTAACAGGGGTTAACTTTCACAAAGAACGCTGGGGTGACGACCGGGGCCTTCCCACGCTGGGCCTGGGGTTCGGGGGTGTCGGCCGTCCTCCGGTGCCCCCATCTCCCCCCTTCTGCCCCCGGTGTTCCGTCCCTCCACACGGCGGGGGGTGGGGTGGGCGCGGCTGCCCTCTCCGCTCCGCTGTCCGGCCCCTCTTCGGCGCCGGTGCTTCGAGGTTATGATTCAAAATTAATTTAAATATTAAATTTGAGTCTCCTTCAATTTATTGTTGATTTAATAATTAATTGGACAAAAAGGACACTGAAAAAAGGAGGACAATCATGTTAAAAAAAATTAAATACATGTCACTGATTTCAAAAATAGGAAAGCTTTAATTGAAAATAAAACAAAAATCGTTATAAACGTCACATTTGTAGACAGTGATAAATGCTGAGCTGTACAAATAGAAAAATTGTTGCACCAGAGGTTGTAAAAAACGCTAAATAAAGACAGTGAAATTGTCACTAATTAGGCAACTGCAGGCATCTAATACTCTTTCTCCCTTTCATGCTTTCAACTTGTTTCTGTTCCCATTACGGCAAACGTAGGACAACATCATGTCTACCATAGTCTTGACAATGGGCCTCGGTGGCTTCGGGCAGTAGGCGGGGTATACCCTAAACTGGTTGCCAGCCAATCACAGTGCACAAAAAGACAAATAATCATTCACAACTATAGGGACCATTCAGTGTTCAATTAACCTATAATGCATGTTTGTTTTTTGTTTTTTTTATGTGTGAGGAAACTGGAGTACCCAGAGAAAATCTACGCAGGCACAGGGAGTACATGCAAACTCCAGCCAGGAAGGACAGAGCCCAGATTTGATCTTTAAATCGGCAAAAATTTACATTAATACATGTCCCCCCTCACACACACACACACACTTTATGTAAATTCTCACAAATCACACAAGTTTCTCTTCTTTTGAGTGAGCGATTGAATCATACATTTGTCCTGTTGTTTTTACAGCAAATATAGGACAACATCATTTCTACCATGGTTTTGACAATGGCCCTGGGAGGATGCAGGTTGTGAGGTTCCCGGTGCGCCAAGCACATCTGCCAAGCATCCACCAGCTTAACATTGAGACCCTTGAACATGGCGCGGAGCACGACGTCCTGCTGCAGCATCAACCAGTCGCTTTTGTACAGGCTGATGTTCCCTTTCAAGGCCTGAGGATTGGCCGTACGGACCACCACCACTGTCTCCGGGGCCCGGTCCAGGAGTCGCACCACCGCCTTGCGGATGTGCCGGAGGCGCTGTATGTACACCTGCACGGGGAAGGTGCCGAAGTGAGCCCAGATGCCGATTGTCACCACCGTGTTGGGACCGCCGGTCAGGCTGTCCAGCTCGTTGGCGATGTAGCGCAACTCGCTGATCATGACGGGCTGGATGCGGACGGGTGGGCCGTGGAAGCGGTAGTTGAGCAGAATGTTGTGGCTGCTGTCCACTGCCATAAAAGGCCCAGGCTTTTTGGGATTCTCCAGGGTGAGATTCTTTAATTCTGCAAGGGCAGAATACAATGACTGGGGGTGCAGTATTTTTCACAAAAACACTTTGTGTGGTCACAAGCACACACAAAAAAAATAATAACATTGTCATCCATAGTCACTTTAGGGCATATATAAAGGTCACAAATATCCACTTAATAGATGTGCTTCAACAACAGGCATTTTCACTTTTTCACTCTCAAAATTTTTGAATAAATAATAATTATAATAAAAAAATTTAAAAGAAAAGAAAAAAGTAATGTTCACTTTCGAAAAAAAGTTTAGTTTTTTCACTCAAAAATTATAAATAAATGTTACAAGAAGAGTTTGAGTACAGTTTACCAGTTTATTTAAAAAAGAAAAAAATACAAGGCGTAGCGGCAATCTACTGAAAAAGTGCTGCATGAGGGTCTTGAAGACGTTTCCAACGCGTTGCGCTATGTAAAAATGATATCTGCCATGGAAATACATTTGTGAACAATTTATTTATAGTCAGTTGAAGAGGTTTAAAAAAAAATACCAACAAAAAAGGCGGGTGTCCAATGACTAAAAGGGTCACACAAAAAATGCTAAAAATGCTTTCAAATGGTCACATACATACATGCACTGACGGTTGAAAAACTGTTCGGCTTCCTGTGGTTTAAAAAAACAACAACAAAAACACTGCACACCTGTGACTGCCCTATATAATGGACTGGCTGATTGCTTCACAAGCCACAGGTGTACAGGTGTCCTTAGAAACCAATTAGTGCCTCACCAAACACTCACACAAGCACACAACACAGTGCTTGTGTAAATTGGCTACAACACAAGGGTTGAGGAAGGAACCCACAAACTTCAGGTTGGGAGACGGCCACTCTACCACCTGAACCATGCCGGTCCTGGAGTGTGTTAGTATATTGATGGTGTCAGGTAGAATCCTTGTAATTCCAGTTTTTGGTCTCATTTTGGACACACCAGCAATGCAGTATAGTGGGAAACAGCAAGAGTGGCATGGCTCAGCCTCAGGTGGTAGAGTGGCTGTCTCCCAAGTTGAAGGTCATGAATTTGTTCCTCAGTGCTTGAGTTACTTTTTTTTTATACTAGTAGAATAAAATGTACTCAAAAACTTTACTAGGTTTTTCCAAGTTTGCCTGGAGACATTCCTTTTCATTATTTATCAATATTAAAAAAAAATAGATCAATAAAAATAGCCTCTCTGTTGTCTAAGTGTTTTGATATCTGACAGGCATTGAGTATTTGGGCTCTATTTTCATGATTAACGCAAATCCAGTGCGTCACTTGGCAGAATTGTGCTATGAGTGGCAGTTTATACCGGACGTTCATAATTTTGCGTATTGAAAAACAAAAACAAAAAAGGGTAATTTGCTCCATTGTGGGTGTGAATTCAGCAGACTCAATTGGTTCTTGCCATTTCCTTGGCTCAAGAGATCTCTGTGCATAAAATGAAGCAGTGATCCATGTGTGACCAGAGCATTGCCATTGAGCATGGCTGGTATGTTATTATTGTTATTGATAAACGATAGGAAATAATTCCACACAGACAGAGACTTGACATACTCCAAAGACTACATAAAATACAAGAGCTACACTGTTTACTGATCAGGTATCAATAAAGGCATTGAAGACATGAAAAATGTGTCCCATGCTAAATACCAAATAAACAGGCAAGGGAGCCCAGGATGATTCCCAGTCTTCCCACTCCCCATTGGAAGAAAATGGAACCCGATTTGTTTCATTGTAATGGAAACAAAATATCTGTTGATGATAGATTATTCCTCAAACTTCAATGGGATTATTGTTCTCACTAAAACGGATCCTTATATTAGTTCTGCTGAGCTATACAGGACTTCTTCTTTTAACTGGATTACCCTCAGCAGAACTATTGATAAGTAGGAAGCTAACTGCAAGACTGCCCTAATAGCAGAGTAAGAATCGAGATATAATGGAAATGGAAACAACAACACTACTATGACAAGTCAACTAAAGCTCTGGAAGCACATGCATGTTGTGAGAATCTACGACCAAAATGAACAGAAGGTCGGCCTACTGTTCTTCAGGGGGTTGAACCATGATCCTATGAAGCACATGTGCTCGCAGAGAACCATCGCAACCTTCTGATCAAGAATACTTTCCGAAAGACAAGTTACGGATGTGAGGATGGAAACATGTAATGTGCCGACAAAAACTGAGCATCAGATCAAAACAGTTTGAAGTTCAAATGTCATCATAAATAAAAATTTAAATGTCAAAAATGTATTTTGATGTTTATGACAGTGTGAGTCATATACTTTTAATAGAGGGATATTTTTTTAAAGAGGAATATTGCTATGCAATGTTATGTTAGTGGGTGACCAGCAGAGGGCGCTAGAGCAAATGGTTTTAGTTGGATAGGCAGTTGTAAACAGATGTGTTTTGAGTTGTGATTTGAAATGGGGGGCAGGGTGGTCAATCTATTCTGCGTTGAGGTGGTAGTGAGTTTCAAAGAAAAGAATCTGAGCAGCCGAATGCTGGTGAGACGGTTGGAGGGGACAGACATGAAAGGAGGGAAATGATCTGAGGGAGCAGGGGGGGCTTGGGGGCTGGGGGTTTGTGATCGGTCTTGAAGGCGATTTTGAATTGAATGTGTGCAAGCGCAAGCCCACTTGTTTATTAAATCCATCCATCCATTTTGTCATAAAATAAAGACATGTAATTTCTATGTTTTGCCACAAGATGGCAGCAAATATAACTCTTTGCCATTATACTACTGTACTGTATATGCAAAGCATTATCTTGTGCCTACTTAAGATAGAAAGCTGCTCAGTGGGTTATGAGTCAGAAGCGCTCACCTGGAAGCACAGAGACGAGGTACTCGAACCACTGGCGCATAGTGGAGTCACCGTACATATAGACCAACTTGTTGGTCAAACACTGAGTGATGGCAGACGTCCCAACAAACGTGCGCATGGGAATGTCGCCCAGTGACCTCCACGAGTCCTGGTAATAATACCCAGATGTCGCCAGCTTCACGGGATCCGGTTTTTGACTGCTGCTTTCTAAATTGACGACAGGCACAATAATGTGAATAAATTGCCAACTCCCCCAAAAATTTATTGTTCGTCTGAAGGTCTATACTGTAGTACCTTTCCTGGATGGTAGTACATTGATGGTATCCGTTGCGGAAGCGTGGATAGGAACTTTGACGTTCTTGCCACTGACATAAAAAAAAGTAGATATTAAACAGAAGTAACAACAATGCGCTACAACAATAAGAGATGAAAATCGCACGTATCATCCATGAACAAGGAAGAACCATCAACTTTTGTGTGAGTAGTAAAATACTGTAGATAACTTTTGAGGCAGAAAATAAGATACAATCTTCATAGGGATTGGCCACAGGTTTTTCAGGGTTCCATGACGCCTTACATGTGGAGTGCCCCAAAGCTCTATACTAGATCTGGCTTTGTTTTCCTTATATATGTTGCCAATTGGTAAAATTTTTAGAAAAATATCATAATTTCCTTTCACTGTTTTGATGACGATATAATAATACAGGTAGATATACCACTCACATCAAAAGATGACTCGGTCCAGTCTTCTCAGATCTGTCTGAAGGAAGGGAAAATTTGACTGAAATGTAATTTTCTGAACCTAAATAAGAAAAAAAATGAAGTTACTGTATTCAGTGAAACTGATGTTGACATCGAAAAATTTAGTTTGAACTAACTAATGTGAACCCAAAAACATGTAAATACGTTTTTTAATACTTTGTCCTTCACTCCCAAAAATGTATTTTTATAATTCGTATGTGTTTTTTTTTATGCTATAGCATACAGAAGGCTTAGCTTCTGACGTGAAGAGGTCGCTTCAAGCAATGGGCCATAAAGAGGGCAGCAGGTGGCAGCAGAGTACAAGAGATCAGCCAGGGCCATGTTGCAACAAGCTCTTTTTGCCAGTGTTTTCAACAGTTTTGTGAATAATGATGAAACTTAGCTATATTCTAATGCTAATTGCTGCAAAACGGAAGCAGATACAAATGTACTTTTTTTTTCCATGATGAAAGAAGAGCCTCTAATCTTTCTTTTGGAAGGTTCCATGTTTTTATAGCAATAAAACAGAATATTCTGTGGACCTTGCAAAATTAGTCAAAATACAGTAAAACAGTCGAGAGCGAAGGGGGTTGCTTCAGTGAAAATAGCTCGTAGTGAATGAGGTAATTGCTCATTTTAGTTCGAACTTATGTAATTAATTAATAATTAATTATAGTTTTTATTTTTTTATTTTCCAATACCCTAAAGTGATTTTGGGATCAACGGCTTGTTCTGTTCAAAATACTTTTGGAATGTCAAACAATCACTGAGTGTACCAACCTCTTAAAGAGTAATGCTTCCTTTTTGGTGATGAGTTTTTTGATGTAACCTCCCGTGATGTGGTTGTATCTGGTGTCGCAGCCGAGCATTTTGGGCTTGTAGCAATACCACGGCTCGCCGGTGTGAAGGTCCGTGTAGTTGCACAGCGGCCCCTGGTCTCGTGGCAGACACATGTTGCACACCGTCCTCTCGGAATGATTGCCTCGGCGAAAGACGCTGGAGAAGTACACCCGATCGGGCCGTTTGTCCCTCAGCCGCCGCAACACGCCGATGGCCTCGCTCGAGTGCACCATCAGGATGCTTACCCGAGCCGAGCCCGCCCACAGTAACGGGAATCGAACGGAATAAAGGCCGTTCTCGTGGTCCAACACCTGTCCGGCCACACCCGCCCTGTATTTTGAGGAGTGTAAACGAGCCAACAGCAAATCGCCTCCATATCGCTTGGGTCGTTCTTTGAAGTCGCGCAGTTGGACCTGCACTTCGAGCTGGTCGCCCACGTACCAATGCTGGTTGTTTTGGGAGGGAATGATTTTAAACAAACTGTGGGCCGGGTCACTTGTCTGGGACAGGTTGGGCGGTGCGGAGCCAGAGGGCGACTGCGGCCAGGCGATGGAGTCCAACAAGTCGCGTTCCTCAAGCTCCTCTTCGGGTGACGACGGCTTGCCCAGATGTGAACAGTTGTTGGGATTGTGGTGAACTTGTGGGAGGCTTTCAGACAGATTTGATGACTGGTTCCAGTTCTGGACCTTGTACAGTGCTGACACAATGTCGTACTTCCAGTTCTGAGGGAGTGACAAGATATGCGATCATCAGAGGTCATCAGATGTGCCGCAGCAAATTATGCAATTTCACTGAATTGGTCAGAAAATGTGAATAATAATCCATCCTTTGTTCATTTATCTGTACCGGTGATGTATTAGTGATAGGCAGTAAAATGTCATTCAGAAGGTACAATTAAAGTGTTGCCATTTATAAAATCTGCTGTGCACGTGTTCACCTAAACAGACCTTTATGTACACTTATGTCACCTTAAGTATATTTGTGAGCATATTCCCTTTGCTGGCTCCTACTTTAGAGTTCATTTTAAAACACATTTTTAAAACACATTTTGACTCGGCATGAGACTTGCCATTGTTTTAGTAGTTTATTGTGTTTACTGTTTGTATTATTATTTTTATTATTATTTTATTGTTTTAACTGTTTTTGTTTTTATATGACTGATTTTTATTTTATGTACAGCATTTTGTATACATCTATGTTTGTCTTTAAAGTGCTCTATACATGAAGTTGAGTGGAGTAAAGTCAACTATGTGCCTTGGTCAAATAAAGGTTGGGGAACACATTTTTAACTGACTGAGAAGCCTGGTGGCCACATTGGATTTAAAGTTGAGATCTTTTTTTTTCATTTAGTTTTCACATCAACAATTCCAAATTTCACATCAACAATCTTTATACATCTCACATATTATTACACGTCATAATTAACTTGATAAACCGACAATATATTCACATCTCTAATAAATTGAGATCAGCAAGGATCTTTTACATGACAATGAGATATAGACGGTCATACTGAACAATAACTCCTGGGGTGTATCATATAGTCCTTTTTTTATATATATATATAAATAATGAATGAGGACAAGTAACTTGTAAACGCAAATAAGCATATATATATATATATATATATATATATATATATAATGTTCAACTGTCAAACTCAACTGTACATATATATCTATATCTATAGGTGCGTTAAATTTGTTAATTTTTTATGACTTAAAATATTTCAATTAATCTTCAACTTTCACTGTATTTTTTCTCATAAAATTTTTTTTTTTATATGATCTGAAACATTGACTAACAGCAACCACCTCCATGAGTCGTCTCATGCTGATACGCATCTCGGAGGAATTTCTTTTGTTGCACTGTTGTTGCTCGTGCTGCGAGTGGTAGCCACACTGAACATTTATGTGAGACAGGAAATAGAAATCGATTGTTTGTAGAATACAAAAAAAAAACTCAATCAAAGTAAGATTTAGTTGAATCCACCAGTCATTCCATTAGATTAGCAGATGATGGGCTAAATAAGGTTAACATGGCCCAAATCTCACGCCTGTAAGTAGTTATCTAGTGTGCCATCTAAATAGACCATCTAACAACAACACTTTTAAATTCCTATGTCATTTAAAAATGTTTTGTTTTACAGCTGAGCAGTCGTCTATTGTGACGACGGACAAGTAGGCTATGTCTTATCACTGTTATCTTGGGTTGATTGTTATGGAGACAAATAACTTTACATTTACATTTCATTGTAAAGCAGAAATGTAAGGTTTCACAGCACAAATGTATTGTTGTAAACATGCCTTATATTGTGATGTCCGTGTGACTTGATGTGTTATTAAAAAATATATTTTGATAAAGTTTTTCAAGATCCTGGAACATATCAGTTGGCATTCAGCTAAAGGGGATCCTTTCAAATGAATCAGTCCATTAACAAAATAATTTTTTACCAAGAAAGAAAGCTATCATAGTGGGAATATAATTGATGTAAATTAAGTTCTTTTGAGTTTGTATTCATTTGTGCTGCACTGCAAGATTTGTGTTTTGTTCTTGCTGTTGCTGTATTGTATTTATTTGGGTTGCAATCCAATACATTTGATAGGAAATAGCTCACAATAGTTTAAAGACAATGTGAAAGGAAATTATGTGTTTATGATCAGTAAGCGTGAGTGATTGGGGGGGAAAGGAAATGCCTTATTTGAAATGCCTTATTTGAATTCCATTTTTTTTAAGTGTTGTCTAATGTGTCATGTTATCTTTAAAACATTTTACAAATTCTATCAGATTATAAATTATAGCAGGCTGTAAAGGGGGAAAAAAAGTTGTGACAAACTTCTCTCACCTCCCCAAAGTTGATGTTGCGCTGCAGGAAGATGATTCCAAACAGGGTGAGGATGATGAGGATATACTTCCAAACATTTACGGACATGGTGACCGTGGATCGATTACCTGCCGTCGCCGCAGGAAAGAAGAAATCAAGGAAGTAACCTTGCCCTTTGAAGTGCCTCCAGGGAGCGTCACAAAACGTGCGTGCGTGCGCGTGTGCGTGCGTGTGTGTGTGTACGCGTGTGGGGTACATTCAATATATTAAAAAATATGCTATTAACGCTTAAAATTGTTTGTATGCACGTTGGCATTGTTAAATTGTGTTTATTTATTTAGCGGTGTGAATTTCGAATGTCCTATTTTGACTGCCGGTTTAGAACCTAGTAGTGAGAGGCAAAACACAAAGTAAAGTCAAAGAGGGTTTTTTTTGTTCTCCTCTCAAGCATAATCATAGCTCGTGCACTTCTATTGTTGTGTGTAAATTCCAAAGTGAAGCTCTGTGC
This sequence comes from Leptonotus elevatus, assembly GCF_054856555.1. Taxonomy (NCBI): domain Eukaryota; kingdom Metazoa; phylum Chordata; class Actinopteri; order Syngnathiformes; family Syngnathidae; genus Leptonotus; species Leptonotus elevatus. The sequence goes on along the minus strand of NC_141250.1, from coordinate 11,357,365 downwards.
GTGTACGCGTGTGTGTGTTGGGGGGGGGGGGGGGGGGGTTGTTCTTTATTGTGTGTACGTGTTAGATGCATAATGTTGATTCTTTGCTAATTATGTTATTAAACCAATCTAAATTTGGTATCATTTGTTCTTTAGTTTAAGCACCCATTCTTAATTTTGAAATCCCCGGAAACATAATATTGGTTGTAATTGTTAGGCCTACAGATTATTTATAATAATTAGGTTGTAATAATTTCCTTTGTTTAACCAGGTAAGGCAGTTTATAACAGTTTATCATTTACAATGGCAACATGGAAGCAAGTTAGGGTTTAGTGCACTTCAAGGGCACTATAACAGCGGATAGTTGGAGAGATTAGTTTTCTTTATTAGCATAATCAACTCTAATCGACTGTGTTATTATTTGTTGTGTTTATTTATGGCTATAGCTATTTAGCACTTTTTCCTAATCAAAATGCTATTCACTTTTTTTAAACCTATATATCAGATTTGTTAACCTAGGTGTTCATTGTGTTCCATTTCAAATTGTCGAGAATGTACATATGCAAGTTAATTGCTTTAAACTTCACATCACTATTAAAGTCCTTCCTAATTTAGTATTCCCGCATGCCATATTAATGTGCAGTTTGCTGCTTGTTTGCATCAACATTTCACTGGAATGAAAATGTGTATCTTGTCTAATAGGGGGGGAAATACATTATGTGTCAAAAAGGCCTCGTTGTTTTTTGTTTGTACAGTTCCAGCACCCTCTGGTGGCTAATTTAAGAATGCAAATTCAAAACCAAAGCAAGCAAAAGCAAGAGCGATCTGTAGTAAACTGACCCCATTGTAACCCCATTTTAAAGGCAGTTACTTGATGATTATTAATGTGACATGCTCAAAAATTGAAACTTGACATGTTGCAGAAAGTTGAGGAAACCATTTTTGCTTTTGAAAATGATTTTTTTTTTCAGTGTTTTATAGAGAAATTGTTTTACTATTTCAGTTAATTTGCAACTTTGAACGATGTCTGGAAAAGCTCTACAGTATAAAAGACCAATTTATTAGTAGTATTGTTGGTCCCCGTTGCCAGATGATGATTCAATGAGATTCAAACCCAGAACATCTCAATTGGTCTATCCACCCCTTCTACAGTATTTATTGTAGTTGTGACCGTGAGCGCCAGACCAAAACTAGAGCTTCTGGGTTTTCGTTTTTAAATGGAGCCTATTAGCAGTCAAACGGCCCGTGTGATTTATTCCACTCCATTGCGACGTTCTGTCAAATAATTCTTAGGATTTTATAGGGGGGGGGGGGGGGCATAAAGTGGGGTGGCAGGTGTTTCTCCAGATGACCACCATCCATCTATAGCTTCTCTCTGGAGACACAAACACAGATGTAGGCCTACATGCACTCTAATGAGCCCAAAGACTCACAATGCCGACAGAAAAGCCTATAATTCAAAACTCCATCGGACATTACATTGCCATTTTATAAAATGTACATACTTGACAAGTTAGCGTAGAATCATTCACTTCCGCTTGGGTCTTTTATCTGAGGATCAGGCTGTGGATGTGAACTCACTGTTGACCTTCTCCATTAGTCTCAGGCATTATACACTGCTCCTCCTCGTGTGCTTTTATCGTGTGCATCTCTGCTGTGTGATGTGGCCTGGGGGGCCGGGGGCATTCTTCATGTTCTCAGCAGCAGCAGCAGCAGAAGAAGAAGAAAAAGAGTAACGATGTGCGCTTTGTCTACACGCTGTACACGAAGTAGGCTGGCTGCAGGGGGGGCGGCATGCTACCACATCAGAGATGACAGTGGAGGTTATGAAGGACATCGAAGGGTGATTTAGTTTAAATGTTTGAATCAGTTTGACAACAACAAAAATTAGCTTAAACCCAAGTCGATTTCTCTAAACCTTTTTGGAATAATAAAAAGAAGAGATGATAAAAGATCATCATAACATTGGCAAACAAATTATTTATTTAAAAAATGTTTACTTGTTATTTCAGAAAACTCTGAATGCATGTGAGAACAACATTAAAATGTCAATGAAGTGGACTAAATTGTGGGATGAACGATCAGTGAATGTTAGGAAAATTTGATTCCGCCCACTTTTCAAATCTAAAATTTAGAAATTCCCTATTTCCAAACTACCTTTCCTATTTAAACCGTCCGATGGAATTTATGTATTTTATTTTTCTTTCCACTTCAATCCTATGTACAGTTGACCCACTTTAATTGTCAGAATTCACATCATCCCCACCACAATTTATCAAGTATTGAGTTGTTTATTTTGCTGTCAACGTACTCTTTATATTTTTCATGTGGGAGGGTTTAATTTCATAAGTTTTACCCTTTTGTTTTTTACCAGTAAATATTGGTTTTATTTTTTGCTATTTGTAAATCTTCCTTGTTTATTGGGTTGAAATATTTACTTACCAATACGACATCCATTCTTTGAACCACCATTTTTTTTTTAAATATATATATAATGAAATTTGTTTAAAAGCACTCTCTACTGTGACTGTCTTCATTGGTATGCTACAAGTACAGTTTCTTACAGGAAACATGCAACTGTTTTACCTGATGTGTCTTGCCATCACACAATATCCTTGTGTGTTTATGTTTGGTTGATTTTGAGGGGAAAAAATGTCTTTGTTCCATTTATTAAGCATCATATATGGAAGCCCTGGTTTTTATGTTGAAAACTTGAAGAGGAGATCTTGCAATTAAATAACACAATTCCTGGATAAATAAAGGATGAGAAAACTTACTTTATTTAAATAGGCTTATACAACTATTTTTCATGTAGCCTAATTACAGCATTTGTTATTTTATTTATAACAATTTTTTGTTTAGTTTTTTTGTTTTAACAAGTCTTATATGCCTATAGGGCAGTAATAAATGTATATATATATATATCGAACAGTTTTGAAACGGCGATGCCAAGCGCATGCGCAGTACGTCCATGAGTGCAGACAGACTTCCGTATGCGTCTCGGGCAACGTCCAATGACCCAACTGTACCATCTTTAAAGGGCGCCCTCTGGCGGCACCAAACTACACCCCCCACCCCCCTAATTGAATACACTGAGTGTGTGTGCGCGTGCGTGTGCGTGTGTGCGTGTATGTACGGTGCTTCTTCCATGGTGCCTTGCGCTCCTGTCAGCAGCACAATGGCCAGGCTCGAGTAAGGGAAGAGACTTCGCCCCGCCGCGGAAGGAACGATGAGGAGGAAAGGTAGGCGCCCGATCATCAACAGTCATCTTTTCATCAATTCATGCTTCCAGTAATCCACGCGAGGCGATTCGTTCAAGTTGAACGCGGCCACGGCTGTCTTTTTACCTGCGACAAGATCAACGCGTGTGAAATCAGGACTCTGATCACGTGACACAGTGCAAAAATGCCATTTTAAATAGACACACAAAGATTGTAGTGTGATAATAGAGGATCCGGTGCAGTCCGTCAATGGCTAAAAGAAAAGGGCAGGGTGCCTCCGCTCCGTCCGTCTACACCGCTGTGCACAGCTGGATGTAGCCTTGCTTTACACGGCCTGCATGCACATGCTCCGCGCGTGGGTTATTGATCAGAGCGGTCAATCGGATCACCGCGATTGTCATCTCTTGACAGGATTTGTACTGCAGGTGTTCATGAAGAGCGGACTGGTGTAGTGTACTGGAGAATAGACCGATGCAATCATCGGTCACTCCCCTCACCCGCCCGATGTGCCATGTACTTTTATTAAAATTATTTTAAAACACGTCACCCCTAAATCTTTATTATTTAACAGAAAATCCGATTCTATAAGAACTATATCTGACTGTACAGTTGACTTGTGGATAAATAGAGGGAGCATGCATTTTGTGGGGCAAAGTATGGCCGGCGGGCCACGTACAGCAAGTTCCAGTCTTTAAAGTGGAAGTCAACTTTAAAGATTTCTTGACAGTAATATGTTATATGTGAATTCACTAGTCTAAACATGACATTCTAATTAATATTTAAGCAAAATCCAGCCGTTTTTAGCTATCTCAGGGGGCGGCCATTTTGCCACTTGCTGTCAACTGAAGATGATATCAATGTTGATCAGGGCTCAGACAACGACCAATCACAGCTCACCTGTTTTCCGAAGCTGCGCTGTATTTGGCTACCTGAGACCTGAGCAACAATGGTGTCATCTTCAGTTGACAGCAAGTGGCAAAATGGCCGCCCCATGAGATGGATAACAAATGGCTGGATTTTGCTGCGTAACTCATATTCCACTAACGCAATATTAACCAGAATGCCATATTTAGACCAGTTGGGCTGCATAGAACATATTATTGTTAAAAAAAAATATATATATATATATATATATATATAAAAGGTGAGGGGGGGGGGGGTGTAATTGACTTCCCCTTTAAGCCGACCCAGGTCAGATCCAAAGAGCGGCCATTTTGATTCCTTTTGAAATGTAAATTAAATTGTCTTTTTTTTTCATTCACTTATTTAATTGAATGTTTGGTTAGTTGATTTAGTGTAAATTATAAAAACAAGTAACATATATGAGTGTAAAAAGAGAAGGTATTGGACATATTGTTATTTTGGGCAATTGATTAAAAATAATTAATAATACAATTCTCACTGATTTTTTTAAATGTTGTTGTTCAACTTGTTATACATTAAAACAAAAAAATCTTAACTTAATCCATGATCAGCATGGCCCATGGCACACTTTAAAAAAATATTTGTATTATTATTATTTTGAGGAAATAATAATAATAATAATAATAATAATAATAATAATAATAATAATAATAATAATAATAATAATAATAATAATAATAATAATAATAAAAGCTCCAGGAAGGAAAGTAGGCAGCTCATAAGTATGAAAGGTTGGGGTGCGGGGTGGGTGGGGGATGTACAGGTGCCATGGCAACCAGGCTCCAGCATGTGATGAAGTGTGAGGCTGATCCGGGTCATTTCAGGTGCCGGAATTGCATTAATGGAATCTCACATTCCAAACCTCACTCTGACTCTCTCTTGGCACTGTTTGGAGGCTAAATGTTACTAGAGCCGAAGAACCCTGTTGCCGTTCTTATTGCTGTTGCATTTATATTTGGTTAGTGCTTCTGCCACACAAACAGAAATGTTGTGCTTTTCTTTTCCAGTGTGGAGTTTGTATGTTCGCCTCACATGGTTTGCTGTCAAATATATCCACAGCTTACGGAGATGTGACCTTACAAATCTGGATCTTGTTGCGCCTAATATTAGTACAATAGTACGCAAATAATATGCATTTTGTCTTTTGGAAAGCCGCCTGACGAGAGGATGTGCTCATGCGTGACGACGGTAGCTCCTCAGCCGCTAAATAAACACACTAATGAGTGTTTGTTTTACATTAGTGTCACTTTCGCGCTCCTCACTCTCATCCAGGCGCACTCGACCGCACGCATCCGCACTCATGCGTCACTGGACATCATGCTGTGTACTACTGTACATGTCTCAAAGGAAAACTAGCATTTTAGGTTTTTGGAGAGAGAGAGAGAGAGAGAGAGAGAGAGAGAGAGAGAGAGAGAGATTTGACATTGAGAGACCAGGAAGTGCATCACGAGTCCCACTTGGCATTATTGTTAATATTAATCTGTCCGTTTGTAAGCGATCGTTTTTCTTTCCCTGTGGCGGCCATTTTTTCCGCATGGCCTGGTTCAGTGCCACCTCTTTCCTTGGCCCACATTCCGCTTCCTCTGGCCCAGAGGTCGGTGACCGCAGGGGGGTTTAACACTTTTTAATCAAATCATCAGCTTATTCATCTAAGCGTGCGGGCGGCTACTGGGTGTGATACGAGGCCATTGTGAGCGCTGTCCCATTCAGCAAGTTGATCTTGCACATCTCCCAGTCTGATTGATTGTTATTGCTTAATTGGGGCCCCCTGCTTGCGGCGTCGCCACGGCAACAGCGGACGCTCCAGATGTCAGCCCAAATAAGACACTAAATGTAATCAAATGGCGCCACATAAGATTTTTAATACGGTGCAAGCGGTACACCTGCATAAACGTTATCGAAACATTTGCAAGCTAATATTCGGTCAATGAAATGTAATTTATTTATTCCCAGCATTCTTTTCTCTTCATCTTGTAGTGTTTCTATTGGCTGCCCTGCTATATGTGGATGTGCTTTTTCATCCAATCAGATCTGTTGCCATGTCAATCTAATCTGCCCTTCAGAATCAGTCGCCATATAAACTATATTAGCGATTGTAATCATTCTTAAATTTTAAATTCATCTCACAGGGCCAGCTAGCTAGCCTACAATGATGTCGGAATTTTTCTGCCCTATGATTGGGCGTCTAGCAAAACACATCTGTAGCGATTTTCAAACATTAGCATTTAATGTCTGCGGCACAGTTGTGTGCTGCTAAACTGTGTTTTTGTACAGTATTGATGGTTTCCAATACAACATGATATTGGTGGTATTAAGATGTGGATTAAAAATTGGATCGCCCAGGTACCATAAATTCATGAGCCGACATTGTTGCACAAGCCACAGAACACAATATGAGTTTACTTTTTCAAAATGATCACTTGAATCATTTTGTAAAGCAAGTCTAAAGACAGACTAACTCTAAAATCAGAGATGACAAACATCTTGTAAATCTGTTTAGACAATAATCTCTATATGTACAAGACTGGGCTTGTAATGGTGATAGACAGGCAGTTGCCATGGCAACGACGTAGAGACGGACAGCGTAATGAATGGTCGTGGATGGCCGAGCAACGGGCCATCAGCGTGTGCAAATGGAAAGGACGACGGGCGGGAGTCTGGACAGATTATTGGAAATGACTCGGCTGCGTGTCCACATGAGATGAATAAAACATGAGTGTCATTAAACGCACACTTGAACCTCATGCCTGCCGCAGTTGAACATCTGCGCCTTTTTTTTTGTATTTTAAATTGAATTGATTTATTTTGTATCGACAAAAAGTCAGAGTGGAACTTAATGTAAATATTATAGTCATCGGTGCTACTAGCAAGAAGCCTAGGTTAGAGCTTGAAGTTGGGTTTTGCATCACTCGCTAGGATTAAGGTTTCAAGTGAAGCTTAGCATTTTAAAGGAATTTTCAAGCTAATGTTTTCTGACAGCTTATGGTTTCAAATTAGGTTTTCTAGACAGGTTTATGATTTCAAGCCTGAGTTAGATTTTAGGTTTTCAGTTTCTAATTAACTCATTCACTGCCATTGACGACGTAAAAAAAATCATATGAACAGTTTAAAAAAAAAAAATCATTTCATTTAATTTTTTATGAAAACCTAGAATTTTTTTATTGTACATTTATAAGAGATATAAAATTATCATGTGATTAATTATGATTAAACGGCCCTTATTTTTAATATATATCTTTTTTATTAGGCCCATTAGGCGATACAAATTTCCAATTGTATTTAATCACATGACTTCACTAGTTAACTAACGATTAATCACAAATTTTATATCTGTTCTAAATTTACAATATATTTTTTTCTAGGTTTTCATACTCTTGTTAGGAAAGGTGGAAAAAAATGTGAAACTAATAGAAATAGTTTGAATTTTTGGCGTCTATAGCCGTCAATGGCAGTGAATGAGCTAAGATTTGAAGGCAGGGCTCATGTTTCAAGGTAGGATTTCAAGACAATTTTAGGGAAAGAATGTCCGGGTTTTAAGTTAAGGTTTCAAATTTGGGTATGAATTGAAACCAGGGTTTCGGAGGATTATTTTCTGTAAGTAAAAAAAAAAACCCGTTATTAAGTCAAAGTTCAAATAGCCTATCAGGTGTGACAGATTATTTATTTTTATAAGTTCATCCATGTTAAAAAAAAAAGTCAATGCATGACCTGTATGATTATATATATATATATTTTTTTAAACTTTTTGTTATTGATATTTTGAATGTAAGCTAAAAATGACTTGGTTTAAGTTAACGAAATGCAGTTGTGCAACTGTTTCTTGTTTTATTGCAGCTTGTGTTGGTGCAGCAGTGTGTGTGTGTGTGTGTGTCCGTATTTCAGGTCAGTGCGGTTGCCACGGAAGTTGTACAAAGTTGTAGTCAGTGGCTGTGGATCGCTGAGGTCTTTTATAGGCCTGTTTCCATAGCAACCTCCACAGTCCTCCCGAGGACCGCCACCAAACGTCTCACCTACTTCCCTCCACAAAGAGAAAGTGACCCCGTGAACGCCAGCGGAATGGACACCGAGTCGACCCACTCGGGCTACTCCAGCCGTTCGGGGAGGTCAAACCGACACGGGTGAGCTCCGCGTCACCTCTGGTGCTTAGTTGGGCCTCCTGATAACTTTGATGAGTTGGCGGGAGGGGGTAGATAGACAGTCATGTGATTTGGGAGCGTCACAGCTCAGCGGCGCGAATCACTTATGCTCTTGGTCTGGTTTGCAAATGAGACGACTATTTGGGTTTAATCTTTAGTTCACCCTGCAGGATGAAATGAATACATTTCCATATACAACTCCTGTTTTTTAATACATAATATTCTAAAGGGACATAACAACATTCCCTTGACCTCCCGCCATCTTTTTCATCCTGCATCCAGCGAGCGAGGCCGCGAACGTCACAAGGCCAGCGGCAGTAAAGACAGCAGCCGTTCCGAGAAGTCGGTCATCATCAATCCCCCGGAGACGTCTTCCCAGGATTCGCCGGTGCACAACGGCGAGCCGTTGCCGGGGGAGCCCTCGCCGGGGGCAGATCCTGGAGACGATGGCCAGGTATTAGACACGAGTGCATCAAAGTGAGCTTCAGTCACAATGCTTAATCCCTGTATTACTTTTCAGCAACATATACAATAGTGTCAAAGGATCACGGAGGATTATTGTTGCTCTTGTGCAGCTTGACCCGTATATCACAACCATATATACAGAGAATGAGGTTGAGATGTTGTGATGTCACTGTATACAAACACTATAGGGAGGAAATGTTCACAAAATACAATAGTAATAAAAGTAATACCCTATGGTGTCAACCGAAACATGAAACAGCTGGATGGCGACGGCACAGGTCTACCAATGAGATAATAGCATCCCTGGGAAAAAAAAAAAAAAAGTATCCATCAAGATTTTGTGAAGAATTCTAATGCTCGACCTATTTTTCCTTCTCCTGCCTCCTCCGAGACAAAACACACATTCCAGGATGTCATGTGACTCATAGCCATAGCCAGCTCGTAGCTTCCGTCCTTTGTGTGCTTCGTAAGCTAATCCGTGCTCGCAGTGAGTTGGCGCGACACCGGCAGGCCTTCCATCACCTTCGGCAGGTCGTTCACCGGTTCTTCACATTCGAGCTCCTGCGCAAAGAGGGAGTCGCGCATTCTTACTGCCTTAGATCAGTTTTCGGCACTTTGAGGAAAGCTGAGAAGAATAATCCGCCATGTTCACACGCGCGTCACTGACACGAGGCCAGCAGCGCTTTGTGAGCTTTTGGATGTTGTGACTTGATGCCAGAGGGCAGCAGATTGGGTTTCCTGGCTCCAACTCAACTCAAAGCACATACAGTCATCTCTTTTTGACTGCGGACTCTCATGCCCTGCTCATTTGCGTATACCATGTACACTATTATAAAAGCCAGTGGACGTAACATATTCACATGCCTAAACCAATCAAACGCGTGATTTGGATGATGGCAACACTTCTGGTTAATGATTGGCTCTTAGAACCAATCACAATCGCAAGTTGATTTGCATGATGTTCATGTTCAAAATGTTGCATAGAACTAAGCTTATAGGTTGACTACACGTTGCAGCCATATTCTCCTGGCGTCCACTATAACAACAAAAAACACGAGATAACCCCCAAAAAGCATTTCCATGTTGTTCTTATGCGGGAAAAGGGTCCAAATCAGCAAAAATAAATACATTTTGCCCAGCAGAAAAAAATGCGGGTCTGAAGTACATTAAATATCCCCAAAACACAATGACAGATCATTTCAAAGAAAGTCCTATATATCCCAATGTAGCATTTTCTATATATTAAGCATGTCATACCAATAAAGTGTACATTAACTATAGGAGGCCTTTTGTCTGCCAGGTGCGGTGACTGATACCGTGTTGACCTCTAAGGTCACCAGTGAGGTTTATGGCTTGTCTTTGTGAATGTATGCAAGTTGCCCGAGTGGAGCGTCTGACTGGACTTGACACTGCAGTAATTCCTTCTTGAGCCTTTCTGTCCACTCTTTGCATTAACGTAGCGATCCGGCGGCCTGATTAGTGCGGCGATAATCTTGAGGATTAATCCTCGGAGGGTTAATGGCGACCGTGTATTAGCTCTGTCAGAGGGTTATTGTTTAGCAGCTTCATGACCTGGTCACATGAACGCTTGTTTTTGTGAACACTTTGGTTGAGGAATGCTGGTGGATTGATTGCTCCCGGTCGGACGCTGTCGTATTAATGACATGATAGGTTATCGTGATATAATAGCAATACTGCTAAGTTTTGCATCGCTAATGACATGATCGGGTATCGTCATAGCTACGTTGTTTAAAACGCTACAATTAATGGAATGAAATGAGCATTAAAAGCGACATGCATACAGTCGTCGACCTTCACATTCACGCGTGAAATCTCCATTTCCCCCCCCCCCCCCCCTGCCCCCATTCGCAGCACCATAGTGGAATTCATTAAGCATAGGCCTAAATGGCGGGAAGGCTTTCATCCAACATCTCACAGCCCAGACTCAAAACTGACACCCCAGTCATCATATCTTGTTTTTATCCTGCGCTCACATGTTGGGAGATTTATGCTCCGCTTCTTCACACGGAAGGGACAGCGAATAGCTAATGAGAATGAGTGACAATCTGAAAGTGTTTGTGGTGCAGATGTGATAAGATGATGAAGAAGAGGAATATGACTAATATATTATGACGTGTGAGGGAAGGGTTAATCTATATTTTGTGTGTGTTTTGTACATTGTGTCAGCGAGTGTGTCTCCCTGTGTGCGTGTCAGCCGACATTACATCAAAGCATTGTTTGAAGACTTCTCATTGTTAATGTCCAAAATGTCCAATAAATAAACAAACAAATAAACATCACTATTTACTGTAATATTTAAGAAAACAATCTAAAAGGCAACACCTGAGCAACTAGCAACATCCATTAGCCACATGTTCCAATACTTTTGCTAACCTAAATTAAAATGTACCTGTGTTTACAAATGACTGATGAAGTTATTTTATGTGACAGCACGCAAGCCAGTATCACATTTAGGGCAGAATTGCATCTACTACCCTTAACTCATTCACTCCCAGCCATTTCCATGAAGCAACCCCCCTTCGCTCCCGGCTGTTTTACTGGATTTTGCAAGTCTCACCGAATATTGTGTTCTATTGCTATAAAAACATGGAAGATTGGAGTCTCTTCTTTCATCAGGGGAAAAAAAAAGTATATTTGTATCAGTTTCCGTTTTGCAGCAATTGGCATTATAATATAGCTAAATTTCATCATTATTCACAAACCTGTTGAAAACACTCGCAAAAAGAGCTTGTTGCAACATGGCCCTGGTTGATCTCTTATACTCTGCTTCCACCGGCTGGTCGTTTTTTGTAATAACTACCATTGCTTTAAGCCACCTCTTCATGTCAGAAGCCACATCAAAGCCCTTTGTATGCTCTTGCATAAAAAAAATAACATAAAAACGTATAAATACGTTTTTGGGAATGGCGGACAAAGTATTAAAAATGTATTTAGACGTTTTGGGGTTTTAATGAGTTAAGAGCTTCATGTAGTGATTCGTCACCATTTTGTGGCCTTTTGTTGCCAAGGGCCTACGTTAAAATGAGTTGAAGAGATTCATTTAAGTCAAGTCAAGTCATCTTTATTTATATAGCGCGTTGCCGCCATCTTTTGGCATCTGTAGTCCAGCTTGCTAAGCCTCATCTGCGAATTCTACTGGTATTTGGTCAATGCAATGCAATGGTAAATGCAACGGAAGATTTTTTTTTTTATAGTGATAAAGAGCACCAAATATGTCTTATTGAAAGTTACCAAACTTGTAATTCACCATTTTTGCTCATTCTAAAACATTTCGTTCAAAGTAGAACTCGATCCGTATCCCCCATGAATTATTAAACACTGTATGATACAATGATAAAATGGCAGAATTTCACAGCAGAGATGTTTGAATACTCAAATGAAGATGTCTTGCTCACCTCTAGGATGATAACTGGGGGGAAACCACCACCGCAGTGACCGGCACCTCCGAGCTAAGCATTTCCCAGGAGGAAGTGGTGGGCTTGGGCAAGGGCATACAGGACCGCACCCGAAGCTTCCGCCGCTACCTCCCCTTAGCTGTGGGCCTGTGTGGGGGTCTGCTGGTGCTGGCCACCCCGTTGGTCTTCCTGCTCCTGCCCGTAATAATGTGGCCCGAAAGACTGCAACCTTGCGGCGCCGCCTGCGAGGGTCTCTTCCTGTCGCTCTCCTTCAAGCTCCTCATGCTCCTCACGGCCATCTGGGCGCTGTTTCTCCGGCCAGCCCGTGCCGGCCTGCCGAGAGTGTGCGCGTGCCGGGCCTTCCTCACCACGCTCACACTATTGCTCACCATGTCCTACTGGCTCTTCTACGGCGTCAGGATACTCGATGCACAGGTGAACGCAATATGCCGCACCAACGTCAATTTTTGTATCTCAAATCATCTTTCAACCATTCAAATCAATAGAAATGCTATTAATACATTTTAAAAAGTGTTTTTTTTTTATGAAATTAGCACTCAAATAGATAAAACAAATAGTAAAGAATAAAACAGTTTTTTACTTTTTTGCTTCAATTAAATGGACATTGGCCGCTCCTGCTGGTGTGTGCGCCTTGGCCACCAGGGGGCAGTAAAACACAGACATAGAATCACACATGAAGAAGAAACTCAGTAAGTTGCAGTAATAGTAATCATTTTCCGCAAAAGTTAAGGAATATACCATGGAGTATTGTCATTTCTCCAAAGCCGCTACTTTAAGGGTTGTAGAGCCACAACATCGATGCTTTATGCTATTTGTTCTCTTGTCTTCAGTGTTTTGCATTGTGTGTTAGCATTAAGCTAAGTGGACATTATTAAGGCAAATTGGGGGGGGGGGGGGATTTGGTAATCGTCTTTAAAAGTGACATGTTCTGTTGCTTCTGTTAATGTTTAGCATTGTTAAATTTTAGTTAGGTTGATAGGACTCTCAACCAGAGAAGGTAATGACCAACATTATGTGATTACAGGACTAGCAGGCTACAGGCTAGCAAATTCATTTCATGTCATAGTTAGCTCCAGGTCGCAAATGTTCTCTAAACCGTTTTAATGGTTCTCCAAAGAGTTGTATTGACTTTTCTTGTCGCAAGAACATTTTGAAGAAAAACCATAAGTGAAGGCAGAGGCTACCCTGCTTATGTTAGCATATGCTAACTGCTTTGTAACAAGATATCTCTCTGAGTCGTGTGGACATGTGCTGTGCGTGTTCTCCACTGCAGGACGAGGACTACCACGGTGTGGTCCAGTTCGCCGTCTCCCTGGTGGACTCACAACTCTTTGTCCACTATCTGGCGGTGGTGCTGCTGGAGCTTCGCCACCTGCGCCCGTGCTACAGCGTGTGCGTCATCCGATCCACGGACGGAGAGACGCGTCACTACAACATGGGACAGCTCAGGTACATAGAAACTGTGTGCACTTTTCAAAACATCTTGGGCCTTATTTTCGTAGACAGGTGCACGGGCACCTGTCTACGGTGTAAACACGTGCCAGGGCAAGTCTAGTCTAGCATGTTTGTGAATTTGGTGGCCTTTATCAGAAAGATGAAAGTGGCATAACTCGTAACTAGAGTCAGTCAGTCTCCTTGTCTAGTTTGCCTCAGGTGGGACATTCTAGAAGGAGACACAGCTGTCAGACTTGTGTTTCTCATTTGATCAAGTGTGGCGACATGAGTGGGAGAAAACAAATGAGGGCATGAGATATATTATATGAGTAAAGGTTTTGCTACACATATGCTTTTTCCACTGCGGAAAAGAAGAAAAAAGTGATTTCCAAAGAGTCCCTCCAACGTTGGAAGCATACAGCTATATGCAAGAATATTACACTAAAATAATTTATTTAAATGTATTTTTAATTCAAATTAATTAAAATAATAATATTATTATTATTATTATTAATTTTATTATTATTATTATTATTATTATGTAAAATTTAAAAATTGTCATTAATAATCAATCAAAATTCATTTATTATTTAGTTTTTTAATTAAAATATATTTTATATTTATAACATTTATTAAAAATGTATTTAAAGCATTCCAACGTTGGAAGCATACAGCTATATGCAAGAACTACACTAAAATAATTTATTTAAATGTATTTTTATTAAAATTATTATTAATAATAATAATATTAATAATTATATTATTATTAATAATAATATTTATTATTATTATGTAAAAAATCATTAATAATTAATCAAAAAATAATTGATTATTTTGTTAATTAAGTTTAATAAAAATATATTTTATATTTATAGCATTTATTAAAATTTTATTTATAGCATGTAGCTTAAAAGAGCTTTCCCACAAAGCATACAATTGTCCAATTGTCTTGATAAAATAAAAGCTTGAAGTAGAATTTAAGTAGTGGGCGGAAAAAATGTAACCCTGCTCTGTAATGATTCATGAAGTGATTCAGAGGTGAGTGCAAGGCCAGTCTAAGCATTAAAAACAAATGAGTAGCTGGGCAGTAAGCAGGGACCGTCGACGGAGGTCGTTACATTTTATGATGTGAATCAACGGCACCTGCGTCTCTTTTGTGTCACGCAGCGTTCAGAACGCAGCTCTCACCGTTTTGGAGTATTACTATCGAGACTTCCCGCTTCACAACCCGGCGCTCCTCTCGGCCTCCAAGCACCGCGCCGCCAAGCACCTGGCCGGATTAAAAGTCTACAACGTTGACGGTAAGCACAGCTCATCCATAATAAAGAACAATTGATTTGCTGGTTGGCTCTTGCCAACTCTCACAATAATAACACCAGTACTAATTAGACAGGCCGAGCCAGGTTACTTACCCTGAGGCAGAAGTACGAAACACTAGTCCACTGTGGACTGCAACATATTAAACACAATTAAAAAAAATTGTTGTGATTTTGTGCTTTCCTTGTCCGCTTCCTTTGTGAGCAGCTTTGAGAAGCAGGCTGAGAAGGTTGCTGCGGGAGAGTAAGTACTTACTTTGCAAGGCACTTTAAAAAGTCTTTGTATTAAGGCCTGACCGAGTAATCGGATGATATTAGTGCTTTTTAAATCGGCAAAAAAAATCTGACTTTCCAGGTTCATGCTGTGCCCCCTCCCGTTTAAAGGACCAGAGGTTGAGCTTTGTTTTTTTCCCTACCCACTTTGTCATGTTTTTTTTTCTTATTTAAGGAACTCAGGACGCTTATAGCGACCCCTCAGGCTTCCCGTTCTGTCTCCCTCTGTTGGTCATTGTTGTGTTTACGTTTCTTGGACTGGTTGCGACTGTGAAGGCAAATTTCATGTGTGTAAAGATGATTCTGATTCTGAGATCATGACATTCACATATTCATAAAAAAAATTAAAACATCTGGAAAATGTCAGCTGATTGGTCAAGCCCTAATTTGTATCAGCTCCTGCAATTAGTACAATGTTGCACTGTTGTCTATCACGCCACAAATGCTACAAAAGCTTTCTTGATGCTCGCATCCAAGATCGGCGCCCTCCCCCCCTTTTCAACAGAAAGGCCTCTAGGGGGTGGCGGCATTTGAAGCCTTAAATAATTCATCAGAGAAGCGCTCATTCCTCACATACTCCCACTTCAGTTCCTCTTGCTTCCCATTTTTAACTTTTTTTTTTTTTAGATTTACCCTCTTTCTCACCTGCACAAATGCAAATCAGGTTCACGATTCGCATCTAATTAAACTACCGGTTTTACCCCACTTTTACACACCTCCCCCCCAAACATGCTCCTGTGCTTATCACCCTCATAATGATGAGCTCCACTGCTCCACTGCATGAGCTCATGTGGTGCAAAGCTGCAAAGTAACAGATCTGTCTTAATGTTGGATGAAGTGCACGGCCATGAATGTTTCATCTGCGTGGCCATAAAAAGATTTTGGCGTCAAGGGAAGCCTCCTCTCCTTCCTTGTAATCTATCATTTAAATGTATATATTGTATTTAAATATGCATTAGTAATTCATGTTTTTATTTCTATGAATAGTCAATGAATTAATTAGTCAATATATACTCTACCCATGAAAAAATACATTTAAAATGTATTATAAGGTAATAAAAAGTGCTATTTTAAATGTGTTTTAACTAAATTTTGATTCCTAATAAATTAATATAATGTATATTTTATTTCTTACAGATTATTGATTATAATAATATACGAATATATTTTATGTAATTTCATGTAAGATGTTAGTGAATGAAATGTCAAGCATACTAATTATTTTTTTATTTTTATTAATTACAACAATATAAGTTTAGATCAGTACTTAAAAAATATTCTACGTTGTAATTACACATCTGTAGAGGAGCGACTGCTCCCTATGGACACTCTGATGATGAGACCAGCACTGCCACCTACTGTGGCGGATGTGCAATTACACTTTATTCTGGTAAGGCAAAAAAACAACAACAAACAGACGGACTGTCTTAGATATATTTTATTTGTAAAACATCACATCCAATGTAATGTAATTTACCTGACTGTAATTTTCTTTAAAATAAAATATTTAATAATTTATCATTTATTTTAAATGCAAGCTGCACTGTGATGTCATTTTGAGTCGATGGTAAGTGCATGGCTGAGATGGATAAAAACAAAAAAAAGTGGATTTTGCTGCTTAATTCATATTCCACAAACACAATATTATTCAGAATATTGTCTTTATATAACATATTGTTGTAAAGAAAATTTTTACTTGAATACATTTGTCATTCAAAAGTTGTACCAGAGAAACTACAGTCTAGAGTAGACTTGTCAAATGTACATCTTGGACAAAGTTATCAAATAGAAATCAACCTTTTCAAATCACGACATCGCACAAGATTTTTTTAACGTATCAGTGCGAAGGTCGATTTTCTCCTTCCACTCTCCACCCTTTGTTCTCCACATGGAGCCACGGTCGATTAATGTGCGAGAGTTCGCTTCCTCGCGCTCAAGGTGATATCATCAATTCAGCCCTCGTCCTGGCTCTTCTTTTTGAGCGCAGCTCCGGGGAGCGCGGCGGGGGCGCAGCCTGCTAATGGAAAGCAGTCCCAGGCCATGATCGCAGCCGCCGCCAAACGCAAAGACAGCGCCCATAACGAGCTGTACTACGAGGAGGCCGACTACGAGAGACGAGTACGCAAACGGAAAGCCAGGTAAGCCAAAGACGACGCTTGTATGCGGACCTCGGTCATGAAACTGGCACTAGAGGGGCAGGGGTCGGCACACTTTCCTGTTAAAAGAGCCATTTTAGGTCAGATAAATAACCCAAAATTGTCTGAAGCTCACTAGAGCTGCACCATAACAGAAAAATATGCAAAATCAAATACTTTGATTTTCATTTTCTTCTAACTTTTCGGCTTCTGTTTTTAGATTTTTAGATTTTTTTTTAAACATTTTATACTATACTTTATACTATAAATGTCTGCCTTTCTGTAAAATTTCTGGCTTTTTTGGCAATTTTATGGACATATTATGGTAATTTTTTTGCCTTACTTCTTCCTTTTTTTGACATTTTTTTCTGGCTTTTTTTAATGGATATTTTATGGTAATTTGCTAACTAACTTTCATCTACCCTTCGTGTTTTTTTCCACCAACTTAAACATTTTGACTCTTTTTTGTGTTTTAATGATTAATTTTTTATTTAAAGAACCTTTGTGCAGTCACTTTTTTTTTTTACTGCCACCTCTGGCCCAAAGCATAACTGCAGCATCCCAACTGTGGAAAGTTAGCAGCTCATGCGTGCAGTGTCGTACGCTAGCTAACATCACAGGCTAATGTTAGCACAACGCCACATGTCCGCTACTCCGCAAACATGACGCACATGACGTCACCCTCCACCACTCCACCCCTCCCCAAAGAAAGTGTGAAGTGTGCGGGGTCCGTCAGTGCAGTCAGAGTAAAACATTCATGGCTCTTCGTACTCATCGGGGCATTGGTGGCGCATGCATGATGTAGAAAAAGCTTTAATATTACTTTTTTAAACGCCACAATGCACCTTTAATCATTAATTCATTTGAATAATATTTTCATTAAAAAATAACTACTGTATGTAAAATATATATATATATATTTTTTTAAAGATCCACAGTGAGCCACATGTGGCTCCAGAGCCGCAGGTTGCAGACCCCCGTTTTAGGGAGACATTTTGTAGTTTTACCGATCCCACATGCTTCAAACCATGTAACAAAACCCGTAGACAGATACGACCACAATTCTCAAATGCATAAATTCTTTATCCTCAAACAAAAACAATGAACGAATTGAAGTCGAAGGCACCACTGTAATCCCCAAATACACATCTTTGGTTAGGCTGGTGGTGGCGGTGGAGGAGGCTTTTACTCACGTGCGGCGCATGAAGAAGGAGGACGAACGCGCCACCCCGTCCGACATCATGGATGTGCGGGAAGCGGCTCTGGCCATTTTCCCCTCGATGGCCCGCGCCCTGCAGAAGTACCTCCGCACCACTAGGAGGCAGCAGTGTCACAGCATGGAGAGCATCCAGAAGCACCTGGCCTTCTGCCTCATCAATAACATGAGCCCCAAGGTAAACGTGTTGCTTTTTCATCTCCTCACATCGTGGCTGTCTCACCTGGTTCACTCCCAAATTCACATCCATTGCATGTTTTGTTTGCTTCCTTGTCGCCAGGCCTTCCTGGAGACATACCTGTCGCCTGGCCCCACCCTGCAGTACGGCCCCGAGCGCTGGATGGCCGACCAGTGGACGCTGGTGAGCGAGGCGTCGGTCACCAGCGGCGTGAAAGACGGCAGCGAATTTGTGCTCAGGTGCCTCGACTTCAATCTCGCCGTCACCGTCAAGAGCATCCCGTACATCCGAGTAAGCGAGGAGTACGTGGACCCCAAATCGCACAAGTTCGTGCTTCTGCTCCAGTCGGAAACTTCCGTGTAGCGGATGGTCGCTCGTCTGGACCTACGGGACTCTTACAACTACTGCATTTACCTTCTCAAAAAGGCTCTGTTTGTTTTTGTCTTTTGTTTACATAATCTGACAGATTAAAGGAAGATATCTGGATTTTCTATCTTGACATTCTGTATGCACTATAAAAAAGACTCATTGTTGTGTTTGCATGTGGACGAGCGTGTGACTTTTTAGGATACAAAAAAATGTGTTATTGTGGGGCACGTTTGCCAATCATAAAAACCTGACTGCTAGTTTTGAATTAGCTGTTGGTATAC
Source organism: Leptonotus elevatus (assembly GCF_054856555.1). Classification (NCBI taxonomy): domain Eukaryota; kingdom Metazoa; phylum Chordata; class Actinopteri; order Syngnathiformes; family Syngnathidae; genus Leptonotus; species Leptonotus elevatus. The sequence goes on along the minus strand of NC_141250.1, from coordinate 11,338,001 downwards.
GGTATGTACAGTATTTATACGTCAATGTGTTTTATTACCTGCATACTTTTTATATTAATACTGTCAATTGCTTGAATTTAAACTTTTTTTTAATTTTCCTTTGTGCAGGCAAAGATTGTGAATTTGTCTATGACATCAAACACTGGAATCACCACAGTCGATGTTTCATATGTCTGAGTGTTTACTATGCGTTTTTTTAAATGACATTTTTATATCACAAAGTATTACAACACTTCTCAGCAGCATGGGACTTTACATATTATATATGAATATTGAGTGATTACAGGGAACATTTCTTAAAAAAAAAAAAGTTTTGTTGTGTGTTTTTTTTTTTAATCTAAGCTACGGGAAGCGTATTGCATTCACTAGGAAAAAAAATCTGTTTTTTCTGAGTAATTTTTTTTTGGGGGGGCAGCTTTGTTTTTTGAGTATTTTTTTCCTGTATATTCTAAATGATTGTTTTTCTAAATATTTTTTTCTTGTTTTTCTTTTTTTTATTGTTTTTTCTGAATATTTGATTCCTGTATTTCCGAATATTTTTTACGACAGTTTAAAAAAAATATATAAATATTCAAAAAAATGGGAAAAATTATTCAGGAAAAAAAAGAAAAAACACCACAAAGCTCCAAAAAAAAGCAATTTTTTTCCTCAAGTGAATGCAAATATGCTTCTGTAATAAGATATATGAATTTAATTTAATTTTGCAGTTTTGGATCACAGATATTATATTTTGAAATATAATACTGGCATTTAGTTACGTACTATTGTCACTGATGTAGGGTAGTGTTTTATAATGTTGACGACTATACATACTTTGTCTTGACTTAAAACATTTATCTCAAACTGTGTGTACTGTATGTGTGTCCTACATTTGTTATGATGCCTCTTTTGTACGACAGAACATGACGTCACACAAGATTTGTCCAAGTTGCTTTTGTATAAAAAAAAAAAAAAAAAAGGCGAAATAAAAAGCATTTGTATTGATATTTCCAAGTATTGTATCTTTTTTGAATAATTATTTTTCCTTTATAAGGTATTTGTTTGTAGAAATGGCTGTACAGTATGGTTAAAAACATCAATTCAAAAAGTGAAACTCATACAGATTTATTAAACGCTTAAGGCCAATTCCTACTTAATTTTTATATTACCGTACATAATATTCAAATTACTTGAGATGGTGAATGTTGAGTGTGTGTTAGTTGTACAACAATTGTAATTGTAAAAGGTATAATTACAAAAAAAAATCCTAGTTTAAAAAAAAAAGAATAAATATTTTACTGTGTTAAGTTTTTAATTGAACTACTGAAACATATCTTCCACATTATTCTAATTTACTTCGATGCACCTGTATACCAATTTGAATTAATTTGAGGACATTTTTAATACATGAATACTTTATAAAGGAATGTTTCCTTAAGTAAATTATGCCTAATTGAATTTATGTTGCAGGGAATACAGCGTTGTGCCCATTTGAGGTGTGGCATTAACGTACTTACAGCATTAATTAAGGCATGGCATCTAATTAAGAAGAGGCTACTAATTTCTAATCACAAAATGTATACCTGGTGGACAGAGTCAATAAAAAATGAGCATTATATTATATACGGAGTGGCCGACGAGAATCCAGTCTGTGCGTAAATATTAAAATACTGAAAAACGAAAATGTAGAGAAAAGACAAATACACATGAAGCACCCCGGTTGGTTTATTACCAGTGAGTGCAAAACATGTTTACTGTATTTTTATTAACAGATAGATTTTACGTATGACTGCCATGATCAATCACAAAAGTCAATATACTGTATTAAAAAATACATGTATGCTTATTAAATACACGTAATTTACAGTAACTGTTCACATGTTCTGAAGTGCAATTGCTGATGTTGGGGTTACGAAAATGTACTGGTTCAAATTAGTCATCATCGTCATCGTCGTCGTCATCATCGTCGTCGTCATCGTCGTCGTCGTCATCATCCTCATCATCATCATCATCCTCGGTGTTAACTTTTCCAGAGAGTACGTCTTCGATCCAGTCTTCCAGCTCCTGAGCTGAGGGCAGATCCTCCACTTCGTCCATCAGCATCCACACGCTGTCGGCCTACACACACACACACACACACACACACACACGCGCGCGCGCGCACACACACGGTGCTACGTTAGTAAAGCAGACACATACACGCACGCCATATCTTGATGAACTCACATCTGTAACGTTGACGACTCCGATCTGCGGTCTGAAGAGATCCACCTTGAAGGTCTTCTCCCAGTAGGGGATCAACTAGAGACATTCAAATTATTGATTGAACGGATCGTCCAATTGTTGTTGACATGTCAAACGTACGAAGGAATCCTCACCAGGGGAAAGTCGTCAGGATCAATCCAAACGATGCTGAGCTCAGGCACGTGTGTGTTGTCCCGGGCCACCTCCTTCAAGATCTCCAAGAACTCGAAACCATCTGAAAGGAAGACCAAATCAGTCCGTGGCGGGTTTTGTGTAAGCGCCGCTCGTTTGCATTCTGGACGCAAAAGAGCGAACATCTCCTTCTCTGGTAACGCTACAAAAAAGATATGTTGCTCAATGCTTTTAGCTTTTAGAGTTGCCATCTCCGGCACCCAGTTGCCATAGTAACAAAAGCTAGCTTTCGCATGAGACACAAGTGTGCTTTTATTCTTTATCCTCCGTATGATATGACAATATCAAATACCACATGATATCATATAATACGCCCTCACCATTAAAAATTGATCGATTGCTAAATGGTATAACGTCTGCTTTGTTTCTTCAGATAAACACAAATAAAAACATTTAGAGTCACATTGTTCGTGGAAGACAATTTTTTCTCCAAGTATACCACTTCCACTAAATCTAGTATGCTCAAGGGGGACACCCGCCATAATGATGAACATCTGCATTTGTCCAAACAGGAAGTCCTTTGACTTATTTTAATAGTGATGGCAGCGAGCCATCAAAGTTTTCTTATGCAACTGTTTTTCAGTATTATTTGTTGCTGTCGGGCAGAGGCGTTAAACTTGCTGCATTCTGAGAACTGCTAATTATACAGCCCGAGACGTAACACATGAAATTGTAGCCACAAAATAAAGATCTAACATGCTCGCAAATTAGACATTTGTGGCCACAAAAATAGATCACATTTCTTGGGTTATTTATAGCACATATTCATCCAATCACTTACATAGTTACCATGAAGGGATTATAATAATAAAGAAATCACACGACGTACCATCACAACAGCCAACAAGACGATTAACGAGCGCACCAAATTCCCTGCAGCTGTAGCTTAATCACCTGCGGCCAATGATGGCCAAGCGGGGCGTATAATCATGAGTCATTACATCGGGTGTGTGTCTTGACCACCGCTGAACCCCTCGATCGAACCCAGGTTAAGAACCACTGTACAACATAATTGGCCCTTATCTGATTATCATGTAGCTAGTTATTATGCTGAAAGACATGATAGCTGTTTAAGCCAATGACGCGGTCTCGCTTACCCGGGTCCTCCTCCTCTGCAAAAGCCACAATATGGATGCCCTCGATGTCGTCCTCCTGAAAACGAAGCAAGCGTGTCAAGAAAAAGCAAAAGGAAATGCGCAGACATACACAAAGTTGTTGATAAAGTTTGCTTTCCATTGAGGCTTACCCATGTCTCGAACATGTCTTCTGCACGCAACTTTCTCAAAGTAGGCCTGAAGATACACAAGACACGTGTGACGATACAACACCATGACGGTATCCATGGTAACGCGCCGCATTGTTGTGATAAATTGTGATGGATGAATATTATTATTATGATCCTAAAGTGATCATAATATACAAAGTTTCACGTTGGTGATAGAATTTATAAATTTTCCATACAACTATGTTTAAAATGTTTTTTACCTTTAAAAAATTGAAAGAAATCTGAATGATTAAAAAATATTACCACAGTTAACAAAAATGTATGTATTATTTATGAACAAATCCCTCACTATTCTTATTATTTATTTTTACTATAATTCTGACCAAATTTAAGAAAATGCAGGTTAACACAGGCCATACAATGTAATTTCAAATGACATACAAATAAATACATTTTAAAAAGAAAGAAAGGTGTTAAGCAGAGCTGCACTGATTATTGTTGAAAGGGGGCATCAACCCCCCCCAAAAAAAATTCTTGACAATAATATGTTCTATGCCGCCCCACTTGTCTAAATACGGTATTCTGGTTAATATTGCGCTAGTGAAATATGAGTTAAGCAGCAATCACAACTCAGCTTCAGAAAAAAGCTGAGCTGTGATTGGTCGTTGCCTGAGCCCTGAGTAACATTGATATCATCCTCAGTCGACAGCAAGTGGCAAAATGGCCGCCTCCTGAGATGGATAAAAACGGCTGGATTTTGCTTCATAACTAATATTCCACAAGTGTAATATTAATCAGAATGTCATGTTTAGAGCAGACTAGTGAGGTCACATATAACATATTATTGTCAAGAAATGTACAAGGTTGACTTCCACTTAAATGCAAAGGTTAGCTTTCGTTCACAGTTAGCTTCTGATAAGCAGAACATATTTGATTGCTCAGTAAAGTTGTCAACAAGATGGAGGTGTATTTATGTATGAAGCGAGTGAAAACGCTGTACACATGTTAGGGGGCGTTTCCTGTTTCCGCATGGTTGGCTGTTTACCGTCTGTGCTCATGGATGAAGTCGACCAGGTCGTCCTCAGAATGAGGTTTTCCCGGGATGGTGACAGGCTCCTCCATGAAGGGCTCGTAGAAATCCACCTCGTTCAGCTTCAGGGTCAGCTCTTTGGCCACCTGAAGTGACCAATGCATTCAAAACATGGTTGGCTGCAAGGGAGACCACACTTGCGCGGAGTGCTCACGTACAGATTTGTCAAAGGTGGCAAAGAACTTGATGTAGGGTTGAAACTGCTCGGCTGCCTCCTTGAAAGCGTCGTAATCTAACGGGGGGGGGGGGGGGGGGAGGAGGAATGTTATCTCACCACACGTGTGACATTCGGAAATAGATGAACTTTCCGGGTCACAGCAGCTGCATCGTGCGGATGGGATAAAAATGGAGCTGCAAATCCACTGAGATGAGGCGGCGAAATTGCACTGATGAGGTAGCACTGTGTTCCTTTATATTATTATTATAGTGGGACAGTGGCGAGCAAAGGAGGTGCTGGCCCACCTGAGGTGGGCATAATAATAATAATAATAACAACAACAACAACAAAATAAAAACAATTTTAGATTAACATTTTTCCACCTTAATTACTGTTTTAGGCCCAAAAATACAAGTTGTTCTTTTACGGTGTAATTGGCTACAGATGCCACAGGATGGCAGCAAAGCATGTTTTTCTATTAGACAATGTTAAGGCATGCTGTACAGCTACTGGCCTGGCAAGCATGTTGCAACGTTGTGTTCTTTAGCGGTATTTGGGCTGATTAAAATTGAGCACTATGAACAACTGCGACAACTCCGCCTGTTTTTTTTTCACATCTAAAAACGTCTCGTTCTTGTCACTTACGCTCCGAGTCCTCGCCCTTGAAGTAGCCGATGACGCGGATGTCCTCCTCCATCCTGTCAAAGGCCCTCAGCTCCAGAGCGTTGTCGATTACTTCCACGGGGTCATCCAAAAGCTGCAGAGAGGACAAACATTTTGGGGGTGCTTGCCGTTGTGGATGGTTGAAGCTACGACATGATGCTTTTGTTGGTTATGTGAGCGATTTATAGCATCAATCATAAAATTGTTTACAGGAAGAAGAAAAAAAAGGGGGGGGGGGACAATTGAATATAGTAAAGGCATTTGACAGCACAGCAGCGTAGTGGTTAGCACATAGGTGTGGTTTTAAAATACAGTTTCAAGACAGGATTGTGATTTTTAAATTGGGTTCTAGATTAGGGTTTCAAACCAGGATTATGGTTATTCTGAAATACTTGTGAGGTTTTTCAAAGTATGGTTTCAAGTCATGGTTCGAGTTTCAAATTTGGTTTTCTAACCAGTGTTATGGTTTCACATTAGCGTAACAAGACAGGGTAATGGTTTCAGATGAAAGGTTCAAAGTAGGATTAAGTTTTCAAATCAAAGCCAGTTTGGGTTTTAAATTATGACTCCAAGACAGGGTAAAGCAAAATAGGGTTTCAAATCAGGATTAAAAACAGGGTTCCAATTTTTTATTTTGGTTCTAAATTAGGGTTTCATACTAGGATTATACCTTTAAATTAGGGTTTCAAATTACATTTTAAACCCTGGATTAAGGTTTTAACTAAAACAAGGTAAGGGTTTTTTAATGTCGAGTTTCAAGTCAGGGTTAGGGTTTCAAATTTGGTTACATGTCTACATTAGGGTTAACAATTTAGGTTTCAAATTTGGGTTTCAAGAACTGGGCTAGGGTTTCAAAATTTTAAATTGGGGTTTTAAAACAGAATAGGGGTTTAAAATTAGGGCTCCGAAACAGCTTTAAAGTTAGTTTTAGAGATTGGGGAATAGGGTCTCAAATTAGGGTTCATGTTAGGGTTAGGGTTTCAATGTATACTTTCAAGAAATGGGCTAGGGTTTTAAATGAGTTTTTCAAAACAGAATTAGGCTTTCAAATCGGGATTAGGGATTTAAAAAAACACGATTATAATTCAAAATTTGTTTTCTAAATTAATCAATCATTTAATACCGGATTTAGGCTTTAAATTAGGTTTGAAACCTGGGTCAAGGTTTTAAGACAAGGTTAAGGTTTCAAAGTTGGATGACAAGAACTGGGCTAGGGTTACAAAGTAGGCCTATGAATTAAAACTAGGGTTCCAAGCCATGGTTATGCTTTCAAATGGGTTCAAGTCATGATTATGGTTTCAAGGCAAAGTTTCAAATTAGGATTTGAAGCCTAGCCTTTAAAAAAGCGTCAGGGTTCCAAACCCCAGTTTCACTATCAAAGTAGGTTTTCAAGCCTGTGTCGGGGATTTCAAATGAGGGTTTCAAGATGCGAATGGGGTTCGATGTTAGTTTGCGAGTGGTTGCGAGTGGTTGAACTCACATCCAGCAAAAACTCCACGAGAGTGTTGGCCGAGAGCCAGCCGTCAAACTCAATCACACGATCGGCCTTGAACACGTACACGCTGCCTTCCTCCTCCAGGCCTGACACAGCAAACGCAAATCAAATCAAAACAACGGAAAAACCAATCAAATCAAACAAAATGATGACAAATGACATTCTCATGACTTGGAGAACTCAGAAAAATAAAAAATAAATAAAGTAGAATTACATTCATCTAAGTTAATTAAATGATTAGAATTGCTTTTTAATGCAATTCAATAGAAAATTGATTGACAACAACAGAACAACCATTATTTAAAAAGTTTCAAAGTAAATAAGTTCTTGATCATATGATTTTTAGCCATCATTGTTATTATCCTATTCTACAGTTATTAACCCTTTCCTAACACTGCCGTATAGTCAGTGAGGCGAGTGAAACAATTAACATAAATCTGCATCCTATTTATGAGACCATCCCTCGTGCTGTACAGCATACTCGCCTAGTTTCTTCGACACCTTGGCATCTTTTTGGGAGTCGACCATTCCAAAGCCGACATCTTTGTCTTCCATGACCTGGGCCACTAGCTGCACGTTAAACACAAAAAAATATGTATATATATGAGATGAATTGTCAATGGCATTTTATAGTCTTTTAATGACTTGATGCAGCCACTTAGTGGGAAGATGAAGGGGAAGATTATCGTACCCTGGAGGGCACAGAGACATAGTTACATAATTAGCAAGATTGTTCTAAAAATAGCACTGAAGTATGAGTATGGCAGTTGTTCTGATGCAAACGCTCTGACATGGTGATTTATATTTGGCTCACAATGCTTTTGGATGACAAACGGAGGCACAGTAGGGCCGCATGTCTGTCCCTCAGTTATTCTACATCCATGTGCTACTTACTCACTGTGGAACGACAAAATGACTGTACCGAGCTGTTGTTATTTTTGGATTAAACAATTTGCTTGCTTTGTTGTGCTAAATTAAAAAAAAAAATCCATAAATGTTTAGAAAATACTATTTAAAGTTTTTCCAATTTGAATGACTACTTTAGGCCGATATAAATACTTTTTGTTTTTTACGGAGTTATATCATGTTCAAGTACACTAGCAAATATCAAGTGTGCATTGCTGGCATGGGATTAAAGTCAACCTGAAGCGAGAGGTCACGACTGTTCTGTGTGTAACACGAGCTGCATTGTGCACATTGTTTCCAACTGTGTGTGATTCAAAAGGAGATTGACTTTAATCTTCTTTACGCTATTCCACGTGGTAAATGATCTTGAATTGGAAATACATATGGCTTGATAAGATCATCATTATCACGAGTAAAAAATGTGATATTATTCAATGTAATATTATTCAGTGCAGGGCAAAACTGGATAGTCAAAAAAATGACTGATTAAATTATTTCTCACATTTCTCTCATGATTGACCTAAATGTCGATATGCAGCACATTGCTCTTCATAAATCTCTGCTGGTGTTTGCATTCTCAAATGATCACTTGTAAAACATTCCCAGGAAGTCACAATGTCCCATCACTGCTGAGTTGTTTTTAGAAGCGGCTCGCAGGCTAATTATGTGGACTTTGTGGCCTGCCCTGCTCTAAGACTTCAAAAATAAAATGCAGACAAAATTGATTTAAAACATTAAATTAAATTAAAAATAATAATAGAAAGTTAGATGAATTATTATTAAATTATATATTAAGACAAATTAAATAACCTCTTCATATATTGAGCCCTAATCCAGGAATTTACAGAAATTTGAAAATGCAGTAACATAAAATATTATTTAAATGTAAAATTTAATTAAGTGTAGTAAAACTAAGTAACATGTAATAATAAAATTACATGTTCATATAATCCCATTGGTAAAACTGAAATAAATGCATACTTTAATTAATATAAATAATATACATGTTATAATATAAATAAGTACAATTACATGTTCATAAACTCTTCAGGTTTACAGAACTGAAATGCAAGTAAAATCAAATTAATCTGGAATGTAAATAAAAGGAAATGAAATAATCAAATTATGAATAAATTTTGTTTTAGCAATTAAAGCTACTGCTATTGAAAATATAATATAAAGACTTAAAGAAGTTAAATGTGGATAGTTATTTATGTACTGAATGTACGTTATCACAATAATCCTCTTTACTATTATCACTGTATTCTGCTTACCCTTTCCAATGGTTGTGATGTTGTCAGTCAGCGCCGACATTGTGAAACAATTTAACGCTACTGTTATTGGTAGTGTGCCATCTAGTGGTCTGTTTGAACCTAGCTGCAACATGACTCCTCCTCAAGGAAGAACGTGGCCTTCAGGTGTCAGAGTGTACTTGAAAATAAATAATTGAGCAGCCGTGCCGGATTACAGTTTGAATTTTTCATTTGATTGTGATAAACAACTTCATTACCCACAAACCTTGGGACTGTCCATCTACAGTACAGTCATACATGGAAACCTATGATTTGCAATGCAATTTAAATAGACTCTATCTCCCATCATGCTTCCTTCTCCGAACCTCCAGCACCAGCTCGGTCATCTGGTGTTGTTTCTGCTGCTCCTTGCTGTCGGCCACGGGCTCGTGGTAGAACAGGCACAGCATGTTGTACTGCTTCAAGGCCTTCTTGTAGTTCTTGTCGTTGATGTCCAGGACGCGGTCTTTGCCGTCGTACTGCGGGAACTCCAGGCCCTTCTCGGCCGGGGCCACGGGCACCAGGCCCAGGCACGGGAGCAGGAACAACCAGAGGGAAAGCATGATCCTCAGCTAAGGCGTCCACAAGCTCCAAAAGGTCCCACAAGTGTGCTTTGAGTTGTTAGTGGCAAAGGTCACGCAGGCCCTGGGAGAGGTTACAAGAGGAAATGTGAAGATTCAAGAAAAGCGTCCATCAGCGGTCCCGAGTTATCCCCAGAAATCACACTTTTCCTTGCATCCCTTACGTCCCCCTGCTCCTCTCGCTCCTTCGCGCCTCGACAGAGGAGCACACGGACCGGCCTGCGAAGGGGGCTGACCGGGGAGAAGGAAAGCCATACATAGCAGCGCTCCACCTCCACCCGTAACGGGTAGGCCCATTTTTAGGAGAGCAGTTGTTTAACAGCTAAAAATAAACGTCCGAGTGAGAAAGAGAGGCATCTTACGGGGGCTGGACGGTTGGATGGCCGTGATGTCGAGCTTTAGGGGGTTTGGTTATTTTGGGAGACGACCAAAAACAAAGTAGATGTGTGATTTAGTGCTTTGAGGAGATAACGGCAGAGTATTTTAGGTGACGGCTCATATCTGTCAACAGGTGTGTGCAAAAGGGCAACTTGAACACTTACGAGCCTTTTGTTATTAGTTTGGGGCACAGTGTGGAAAGAATTTTGCAACAAAATGTCTTAAAAAGCCACGAATGTTGTTGAATAATACATTAGGTCACGACAAATATATATGGATGCTCAAGCAAGGGGCTCGCTGATGTTAACTGATGATGTGACTGCTACAAAACTGATAGGACAGACAGATACTGACTATAAGCATACTGTGAAAGAAAGTCAGGACTTTTAGAAGGCAAGGGGATGGAATGTTCTTCAACCGTCAAGTCAATCCCCACCTCCCAACCCGAGAGAGCGTCCTTTCCACTCACCGGAGACAAAAGCGAAGGCAAAAACAAAAAAACAACACACACACATGAATACCATTTAAAACACATAAACAGGTAGAAAATTAAGGCTGAAGACTGAAATGAAGGCAACAAACAAGACACAAAAAATACTAAAGAAAATGTTAAGGTGACAAAACAAACAAGCAAGAAAAAAAAGAAGACTAAAGATGAAAGTGAAAGCAAGAAGCCACATAACCTTGAAAAAAACCCAGCATTAACTGATGAACCTAACATAAAAGTGAAGGCAAAAAGACTCACAACCAGAAAAGTAATATTAAAGATGAAAGTGAAAGTAGGAAGCATACCCAAGAAGAAAAAACTACTCATGGTAAACGTGATGGCATTAAAACCCCAAAATAAGAAGAAAAAATACTGATGACAAAAGTGAAGACAAAAAGATTCACAAACAAACAGAAAAATAAATACTGTGAAACTGAAGGCAAAAAAAGTCCCAGAAAACAACAGCAACAAAGGTGAAGGCAACAAGACCCACAAAGAAGTAAAAAAAAGAAAAAAGAAATATTGATGACAATACTGAAGACTGATTGGCCAAAGGAAGACTAAACAAGGTGTAAAAAAATATGCAAGACAAAAGTGAAGGCATCCACAATCAAGCAGAAAAGGATTATGGGAAACAAACAACAACAAAAGGGCAACAAGACCCACAAAAAGGGGGGAAATACTGAAGATGAAAGAGAATGCAAAAAGACCAACAAATGATATTGAAGACCAAATTGAAGGCATCAAGGCCAACAGAAAAGCAAAAATAAAAACCAAGAACTATACTGAAGACAGAAATGAAAGTATAAAACCCATACAAACCAGCAGTAGTGGATGAAAGTGGAGGTAAAAAAAAAATAAAATAAATCAAGCCATTATAGTCAAGACAAAAATGAATGCACTAAGACCCATCAAAAAAAGCAAAGGCTACAAGGCCATATAGACAATATTGGAGACAAAATTGAAGGTAACATGACCTCAAAACAAGAAGATCAAGATACCTAAGATGAAAAAAAAAAAGAGGACAACAGTTCCCACAAATAAACAGGGAACAGAAAACAAAAAACAAAAGTGAAGGTCACAAGAGTCACAACAAGACAAAAGTGAAGGCAACAAGACACCAAAACAAGCAGCAAGCGACACTTGAGTCCAAAGAAGGAAAGCAAAGCGAGCAATGCGAGGCTGATGTATTGCTCTGTTTTTCCACAGCAGGCGTTTTCACTTAGAGGGACTAACAACATTAAGTGTCTCTGTTTCAGCTTGATGTGTCCTCTCAAGAAACGGCACGATTCCGAAAAAGATCACAGACTGACCTCCACTCCATGGTCACAACATTAGGTACACCTGCACATCTGAAATATGCTTTGAAGCCAACTTTTTTGAGTTTGTCTGTAAGGCGCAGCGCAGTTCTCGCATTAGGCGTCATTCGCCAAACATGTGATCCCGAATAACAAATACCTAATGACGCTTAGGAGGATCTCCTCCGTCTGGGTCACATCCGGCTGTCCCATTGCACCTCCCGTTGTCATGGTGATGATCCAAAACACCACTAAGGGTTGGTGGGGGTCTTCCAGAAGAGCAGTCAAGTTGATACAGCTATCTGGGCGACAATAAAGGAAAGTTTTTCAACACACTGTAGATTGATACTTTTATGCTGGGTGTACAGATAACAACATTATTGGTAAGTTAAAGGGCACACTGTAAGTTGAGGACATTAAGGAATAAGTAAAATATGAAAAAAAATCATAAATCATCCGTAAAAATGCACGAATGATATATTCAAATTTGGGACAAAAGCATTAGATCATAAATCAATCAAGTCTGTATGAAAATAAATAAAATCTGGAAAATAGATTTAATAAAATTCATTCAAGTAAATAAATAAATCAATAAAATAAATGACATAAAGGCAAAAAATAATAATGAATAATAAAATATAGAACAAAATGTATATGAATATGAATAATATAAATAATGTGCATAAATATGGAACAAAATTTCAATAAAATGCTGCATGTGTATTTACTGAAATAAAGTATATAAAATAGTATATAAAAATCAATTAAAACACACCAAAAAACGGTAAATTTCTACACTGTATAGTAAAAACAAATATTAAGTAGATGATGATAAAACAAATAGGTACTGTAGATAAATAATAAAAACCTATTCATTTTTAAAGCAGAGTGCTGATTGGTAAATTACTACAATGAATAAATTCTCTATGTGACTGTTAAGTAAATAAAATATGAATATATGGTATATAAAGTTAAAATTTAATCAAGTCAAAATTTTCAATAAATAAAAAAACATGTAATAGCAATACCAAACTATAATTCATAAGTATCAGTAAATGTGTGAATAAAGTGTATACATAAAATAATTTGTTGAATTAAATAATTATTACATAAACGGATATATTACGTGAGCAGCATGACAAATTATTTCATTATTATTCATTAAAAGTCTTGGAATTCTTTTGCCGCTTAATAGCAACCGATAGGGGGAGCCCAAGACAAGAGAATGTTGACATTTGTCCTTCTTGCACTCAACTCGTGAAGTTTCTCCTGGCAAAAGGTGCAAACAAATGACCTCGCACTGTTGCATGACTTTCATACATGTTCAGTTAAGGGACCTTGTTGACAACGAGGCCTTGGTTTGTCATTGTGCAATATTAGTGTTGGCCATGAGATGCGCCCTGGAGTCAATCCACACCCAAAGAAGGCTAGATTCATTTGTTTCTGGGTGTATGCGGGTGTCGGGCGGATTCCTTGTACCTCGTCAATGAGCCCTAGCCATTTTCAACACTTTAGATGGGTCAAAAACATTAACACCAACACATGTGGACTAATAGTATACGTAGATTTGTGGGCAAATGGGAAATTTACCATTTGTAACATAAACACACAGGGAGTAGAACTGAAAGTGGAAATGAGCTTGCAGCTTGGAAATTTCCACATTCTAAAGGAGTGGTGACCGGCTGACCAGAGCCAATAAAAACGCAGCAAAGAAATGTGACTTATTTGGCACGCGGCATTGTTCTTGTAATGTTAAATCAAACATGACCGAGTGCGTCGGTGCCAACTAATCATAACATTGGCACAAGAACTCAAACAGAGCTTACTACCTCTGATTTCTGGTCAACTTTTTTCAGGTCTGCTCATTCCAGTGTCATGGCATCTTAATAGTATTAGGAATCTGTCTGTTTTTAACCTCAGGAATTTGCTGTTTGCTCCCACGTACCAAAACGATGTTACGACACAATGCCTGCTGAAAGGACACCAGGGGATCAAGTCCGGAATATTTGGAATAATTCTTGAAACGCTTAAACAGGCAAAAGCACTGACTCCACAAAAGAAGGCAGCGCAAAGTTCAAAAGCCAACATCTGTGACAGTATGTGGGCGTGTTGGTTCCTATATGGCATGACATGACCATTAATGGTGAAAGGTACAACCAGGTTTTGGAGAAACACGCTGCCATCCAAGAAGTGTTTTTTCCAGGGATGTCTCAGTTTATTTCAACAAGACAATACCAGGTCACATTCTGCACACGTTAAAACTGCATGGCTTTGTGGTAAAAAAAAAAAAAAAAAAGTGCCAGCAGTCCAGACCCGTCTCCTATTGAAAATGTGTGGTGCGTTATGAAGTGTAAAATATGACAAAGAAGACTAATCATAATTTTAATACAATATATCTTTAATTCACCTCAATTCAATATATCTCAATGTCACATTTCACTTATCTTAAATTAAGGTGAAATGACTTATAGACATCTGTAACTAGGATTATGGTTCGTTAAAATGATGTTGTGGATAACAATTTGCCCAAAAATATCTTTTATTTGACCATTTATGATCGAAACATCTTCCCTAGCTGGGTACTCTGGCTAATAGTTTTCGGATTGGATAAGGGTTCGAATTTCCCGCCCCCTGTCTGTGGATGTGACGTCATGTGTGCATTGTGTGCGTGAAGAAGGGGGGGGTGTAGCAATTCGAAATTCAATTTTCTGTGTTCAGCAGCTTTAATTCAATATTGCTTAGGCAAAACTGAATAATAATAATTTACAAATGCATGACTGTTAGGAATTTTAAAATATCTCGCCGCCATCATTATACTTAATATTATTTCCAAAAATATTTGTTATATTAAAATTAATAAAACTTGTAATTAGTTTGCAGATATGAACAAATCAAGGGATGAGATTGCAGTTGTGTGACCTCTATATCGCTGCTCATTCAATATGTTTTAACGGCAAACTCAAAAGACTGCAAATGTGTCATGTGATGCACTGCCAAGTCAGCATTGGTGTGGTGTGGCGTGTCAAGCAAACACACTTAAGGGCTCAACAAACCGGCGGCACTATGACCTAACACGCGAGGCCCATTTGAACGGCGGTCGTCAGACAAGACGACAAAAACGCAACCGCCGAGGCAAAGCTGACATTTGTGTGGGGGGGGGGGGGGGCTGATGAGCTGATGGTTCATCAAGTGGCGTATTACATAAACGTTACCTTCACATGCATTCGTAACATAACACGTGCATTAATCAACGCATTAGCTGTAAATGCCACATATTACAACTATACAAATGGCGACAACATGCACTTTGTTTCTCCCTTGTTTGTGCAACTGCTTATTTGGGAAGGGCAAGCGCTTAACCAGGAAGGCAATGCGGTGATCCATCACTTTCTTGACTTAAGCTGGGGTTGCCTCCCCTCCCTGTACTTTTCCACACAGGCTCCCACGCCCCCTCATCCAGCTCCGCCTTTTACCTTTTAAATGAGGGTGAACACACCTGAAAAGAGACACTATGGTTACTTAGAATACTGGAAAATTGCGGAACACGCACACAAAACAGCAGAATTGAATTTGAAATATGGTATATGAAGAACGTATAAGAAAATAATTCGACCCACAATTTACTGTGCATTGTTAAAAGAAAGGGTAATGTGACACAGTGGTAAACATGCCTCGTTCCCGCCTTTTTTTTTTCAGTTTGAACATGATATATTTTGTGTATCTTGTGAATATTGACTTAGACCTGACTGCATTTCCAAAAACAAGCTATGCAAAGCAGGGGCGTCCACTTGCCTGACAATATAACAAGGCGGGGGGGGGGGGGGGGGGGAGTGTTAGCTAACAGGGTCGTCAGCCGAAAACCACACCTTAAATGATATGCCCCCCAATCCCCGAACTTCGATTGCTTGCGTGGCAATGAACAGGGCTGTAGCATCTCTTAAGATCTTGTTTGGTCCCCAAGTCTTATCAAGCCTTGAAAAGGATATTTTAAAATTATTTTATTGTGTTTTTAGCTGAGATTTACACAATGTATCAACTTCATCAAAATTGGGAATTGTACATTTGATCACTTTTGGCAAACTAACTAACTGTGCTAAGCTAATATTTTTGTATATTCTACGCACATTCACTTTAAACAATACGACCATGTCAGTCACGTAAAGGACTTGGCTAAATCGGATCATTTCTGCACGTTTTCTGAATTACAAATAGTCCCTAAAGTGTGTATATTTCTAGTACATATAAACAAGGTATCAATATTTTATTTATATTTTTTTAAATCATTGCGTGTATGATGATAATTGTCAATTTTATCATCTATAGCAAGCTAACTAGCTACGCTATGCTAATCTTTAGCTATGGGAGACAACATTCTGGAATAGTCTGATCGCTGTAAAACCAAAACAACAAATTAAAATGAGCAAAGTTAGTTCAACTAAATACATTTATATTTGTATTTTTCATTAGACTATTTGTCATGCTCCTTCCCCCTTACAAAGTCAACAAAACACTGACATCAAAAATGTACCTAACAAACACATATCCTAAATATGTGTTTGTCAAGACCCGAAGGCTAAATTTGAGCACTTATGACTGTTGCCTATCTACATTTTATTGTCAATGGCAAACTAGGTTTCTAAGAGCAAACTTAAAACCTTCCTCTTTGCTAAAGCTGATAATCAAGCTTAGTTTATTATAGTCAAGTTGCCATACTGCAGTGATGTTCACTTACAAATAAAGTATGACACTGGTTTTATTTGATGTTGGTGTTGATGGACAATTACAAAAAAAAAAAATGTTTGGGATGGATATTTGCATTATACAAGCTATTTATTTACTCTTCTTCCTACTCATCCACATTGTGTGTAATTTACCGTTTAATTTCTATTTGAACACAGATTCCAGTTCGACTACTTGCCATGTTGTTTTTCAGATCAAATGTCTGTCTCCGTGATAAGGACACTTTTATGTTCTTCTGTTTCACTGTGATGACCAATCTATTAATTTGACTGCCATGATATCACTAACCTTTTTCTTTATCCCCCTTAGTTGCAGGTGACCTGCTTCTTTCTTGTTATCCCTTTTTATTATATCCTATCTTTCGCTACGCTATCGCTCCATCTCAACTCAACCAGTCAAGGCAGACAATAATCCCTCTCAGAGTCTTGGGTCTGTTGGAAGTTTCTTTCGGAGAGGGAGTTTTACCTTTCCGCTGTCCTCTGGGCTTCGGTACTTGAGGAGAATGTATTCTACAATAACTTGTGTTTTGAATTGACGCTGTCCATGTAAAATTGACTTGACTTGACTAGCCATGCTAAGCTCATCATTAGCATCAGGCGCAGGCATTCAGGGCCAATCAGATGGCTGAAAAAGACAAAAGAAAATGATCAAATAAGGGTCCAAACATCACACAGCTGAAACATAAACAGACTTTTTGTTGTAACCTGAGGCATCGCTCACGTGTCTTTAAGTTTTCCATTCACCTTCACCTACATTCTCTCGTTATGAGTTCAAAGTCCCGATGCCATAAAGACTTACAGGCTTGTTTTGCTTTGTGTACATTGCAACTGACCAGATTCATAACATTTTTGCCATATCAACAAAATGCTCAGATTGAAAACAATATGCAGCATCCCCGCTTATTTTATATTAACAGCTTCTCTTGTGTCATCAAGGGGCTATTAAATGGATTTACGGCCACAATTTAAGGAATTCCACCACACTTCGTCCATAGGTGTTTTTTGGGAATAATTCTGTGCTTGCCTGCATAATTACATATAGAGTGTTTATGAAAGAAGAAAGATGTCCTGTCCTCTCGTTGCCACACTCTTGACTGACATCCAAGATCCGTGAGAAGCCCGAGCACAAACCCAATGAATCAGACCACTTAACACTACCATGTGACGACTAATTAGCCTGCTTCCTTTTCAAACCCTGTTACAAATCAATGATTTCGAAATTAATTTGTGTCCCAGCTGATACTTCCTTTTTCTAAAAATAATGCGGTTACAATTCCTTTGAAATATTCCCAGAGGGGATTCTACTGAATGTGATTTGAAATCCGTCACAACATATCTAAATCAACCTCAGCACGTTGTCTTAGTGGTTAGAATGCGTTTGCCATGCTTGCGTGGGTTTTCTCCATATACAGTCCTATAAATATGTTCAGACCAGGGCCTCGCTCACCTGGCCGTGACCTTAATGACGACAAGCACTTAAGAAAATGGACGGGTGAATGTTGCTGTAAAGACAGAATACACAGAGGAGACCAGTGTACAGTAGCTCATATACCTTTGGGAACCACGTGGTTCCTTTGAGAATCTGGAGCTGTTGCTTGGTAACCTAATCACCACAAAGATTTCCCCGCCACATAAAAAATTCATGATTGGGAACATAATCTGTATGAGGAGTTATTTGCCATTTTAACCACCGTCATGCTCGTGTTTCCTGTTGCTGTTTTTATTCGAACCACGCGGTGCAAAAGAAGCCACCAAATGTGGTGTGTGCGGCCCACTTTTGTTCACAGACCTGAACCCAAATGGTAACACGATCTTAATCATCAATCTATCAATCCATTTATAAACCATGTTATTGGTAATGCGGCATGACGGGAAGCAGTGCCTCAGAATGTATGAACAGAAAGATCAGCAGCCCCTGTGATGAAAAAGTCACTCAGTAAGCCTTCAGGCAAGGAAACGGGTCGCCTTGAGTTTACTCTGTAAGCCGATAGCAATCGCCACACTCATTTTGGGTGTTTTTTGCTTTTATCCATGCTATTTCTTAAGTTGATACTGCTTGATTACAAACCCTGACAAATGATGTTGTACAAGAGCATGAAGTCCTTCGCAGCATTCGTTACAGAAAACGCTTGGTGTTTTTGGGCCCGTCCAACATGAGACAATGAACAAAGCTTGGCCCTGGATGCCAGTAGTTTTCCACCAGGACAATATCATGGGGTTTCCTCTTGAGAGAGACACAGAGACTGAGAGAGAGAGAGAGAGAGAGAGAGAGAGAGAGAGAGAGAGAGAGAGAGAGAGAGAGAGAGAGAGAGAGAGAGAGAGAGAGGGAGGGCGGAGGTTAAAACGCGTAGGAGAGGTGCTGGGCTGAGTGACTATGTGAATTGAGTCAAAATGAAAGTCCGTCAAAACAAGATAAAGTACTGCATGCGGGAATACTAGCACACCCTATCCTCCTGAGGGATATTAAACATAATCGAAGCGCTACAATAGGGCATTGTCGACGATAAGATTTTTACGCTGGAGAACGCGTTCTGACCCTCTCCAAAACAATGCCATGCATCTCAGCCAACATTTTGGAAAAAAAGAAAAAAATACACCTTGAAATGTATCCTCGTACGAGTTCAAGTTCATGTCATCAAGCTGCAAATGATTGTTTCTACGCATTTTACCATGTATACTGACAGTACATACGTATACAAGTAGTGATCAACTATCCGAAACATGACGTAGTAAAAATAAATAAATTGCAATAAATAAATAAATGCCCATTTGTGGCCAAAAAATACATGCATAGAAAATACTATTCTGAATATATAAGGCATGTTCAATAGAATCTCGATTCAAGGTTCTCAGTCTGATGTACTGTATTGCCAACATGTATTTTTACTGTGAATTTTGGGGTCCTTGTCCAGTTGCACGACTTGCCGGCTGTAGCAAAGCGGCCCCAGAACATAATCGAGCCTCCTCTGTGTTTCGCAGAAGGCTTTGTACATTGCGAATGTGGCATGCCTTGAGGGCTTAAGGGATAATCAATGCAAACAATCTACGATGTTATACACCACAATATCTGTGCAAGGAACAACTTGTCTTTTAAAAAGGGAATAATGGTGCTCATTTTGTGGGATTAACTCCATTAATGGGTTTCGTGTGTTTTCATGGATTGTTTCAATTTATTTATGTCTGATGGCATGTTTTGTTTTGAAAATGAACATATCATCGGTGAATTGTATTCCATTTAACAGGTTGTAACATGCTTACTAATCAATATATTTTTTAGAAAACCTAATGCACCTAAAAGTTGTATTTGTCCATCAACTGAGGCATACCTCTTTTATCAACATTCACTTAATTCAAAACATCAGATACACTAGCACACTATAATGAAATCCGATACAAATGTCATCAAATGCACACATGCACGTCATAAGGTCATTGTTTAACATTTATTATTGTAGTTGTAGTCAACAGCTATGTGTTAATTGCACTAAATAATACTGACACATTATTACCTCTCAATTGTCTGTATGTGAATGTTTTTGAAAAGCCCATGATTTTAAGAATGATGCACAGTGTAACGGATCATGCGGTCACGTTAACACGTGCAAGACGAGTCTGCAGACTTCCTCACTGAAAATGAGGAAGTGGAGGGTTCAGGGGGGGGGGGGGGTTGAAATCCTCTGTAACTGCTGCTTTTTATTTCAGGAAAAAAAGAGGGCTAAAGTGTCAAAAAAAATAATTAATAAATAAAAATAACACGATATAAATAACATGTTCCTTGTGTTCCTGAAAAAGCACATGCTACATTGGGTCAACTTGTTGCCATAGGTCACAGGACAGTGTTATGACGAGTCACCATTTAAATGCCAATCATGCTTCTTCTTAAAATGTCACCTTAAGACTGAAAACAACAAATTCATGGTATCAAAGAAGTACAGCATCTCTAATAGATCAAGTGAGGCCATAAACTTGACTTCTCGGTTGGCTGCATCCAGAGTAAAGATTGGCGCAATCAGCCAATCCTCTTCTGCAACTGGACAGATTAATAAAACCTCGCCAAGGCATTATGCAATCCTTGTCAAAAGCAACAGAAACGAAACAACTACTAAATATATCGTTGGATGTCGCATGGCAACAAAATGAGTTATTTCCCTCAGGTGAAAGTTGTCTCATCTGGTTCAAATTAGAAGTTGTTCAAGGATATCTACAAACAGATGCTTGGTCTTCTCATGCTTTACAGACCACATGATCCATGAAAAAATCTGCAGGGATTGTGTTTGTCTCTATATGTTACATTGTGATTTACAGCAGGCGACCAGTCTGCTTTTCGCCTAATGTCAGTTTAGCTAGAATAGGCTAGTTCCCAGGTACTTTGAACAAATACATGGTAAAGAAAGTACATCTGCGGTGATTATTTAACTTTTTAGTGCATTATGCATTTAATCTTTAAGAATTTTTCTGAAAACGTTTCATGTTTCATTGGGCCCCCACCAGTCTAAACACGGCATTCTTATTAATACTACATTTATGGAATTATACACCCATCATTTTTATCCAACTCAAGGGGCGGCCTTTTTGCCACCTGCCGTTGACTGAAAATTACATCACAGTTGCTCAGGCAACAACCAATCAGAAAGCAGCTTCAGAAAACAGGTGAGCAGTGATTGGTTAGCGCCTGAGCCCTTAGCAACTGTGATGTCATCTTTAGTTGACAGCAAGTGGCAAAATGGTTGCCCCTAAGATGGATAAAAGTGGGGGGATTTTGCTGCTTTAAGTTTTTAAAGGTATTAATTGTACATGAAAATTAATGAAGTTATCAAATTAATTCTGGACAAATCAACTTTTTACTGCTGAAAATGGCTCAATGAGTCAAGTATCCCTTCAACTCATATTCCACAAATGTAATATTAATCAGACTACTGTGTTTAGAATAGTGGGGATGCATAGTACAATATTGTAAAGAAAATTTTGGGGTTGACTTCTTCAAACAGCGGTTTACAGTAATTAATTAAATGAATCAATTAACAATTTTTTTTTTTTTTACAAGATTGTAGAATCTCATATTACACATGGGCTACCATATTTGTAACAATTGCTCAATTATTCAGAACAGCAATCATGTTTTTTTGGTTTCCACAAAATCCTTTATTTAAAATCTCTTCAAACAAACTCCATAAAAATAACAATGCATCTTTCTCTAAAAAATAAAAACAAATTTTAAAAAATGAAAAGTTTAAAGCTCTTTCCCAGTAATCATCACTATAACAGTCACAATCAATCTTCCATCATTCGCACCCGACATTGATACAACACAATTAAATACATCATGGTTTGTTGTTGTTTTTCTTTGTTGCTATCTACAGACAATGAACCCTTGTTCAATTAAACCCAATCCAACAGTGACCAATAGTTATTCAGATGGAGTTAACTGAAACGCTACGACACAACAAAGCTGATTTAGCAGATGGATTTAATGGCACAGCACACAAGTTGGAGTGTGAAAACTTTTTTGTCTGTTACTTGACTTTTTTTTCCAGTCTAAAAACTCACACTAAGACACATTTGGTAAAAGGTTATACAAAAGTTGCATTTGGAAAACAAAAAAATGATTATTTAGCAGTGCAGTGCGTACATGTGGACACAGTAGATACACTTGAGAATGCTATTTGTTGGACACAACTACAAAATAAGCCATTTTAATCAAATGCAACAGACTTGACGCACTTCTTGAACGTAACATGAGATATGCATAAAACAGAGATGGATACAAAATCGTTAGTACTTTTTTTGTTATTATGCTATAGTAGTGCATGAAAAACTTTTTTTTTTTTTATAGTTTTCAAATTTAACATCAAAGTACAACAGAAAATAACACATTTTAACGACACACACACACACACGGTTAAGTACCATACTAAACAATCTGTCAAATTTGTGCTTCATAATTGTGTCCCCAGTAAAAAGGCAAAGCTTTATAAGATTAAATGACAAAACGTCAAAATGGTCCCCCATAAAGAAGAGAGGCTTGGTTAGGATTTATTTCATGAAGTATGCTAATTGTATTTCCAGGCCCAAAAAAAATAAAAAAAATAAAAATAAAAAAAGATTAACAGACACACATCAAATTTAACATCTAAGAAGCATGAGCTTTAGAACAAAACTTCTCGTGGTCTACGATTTTAAATAAACTCTACCCACAAAACACATGAATGCTACAGGAGTAACTAAGCTTACAGTCACAGTCAACAGTACAGAAAAAAAATGAATCACAAAATTTGTCACGATACAAAAAAACAACAACAATAAGATGAGTGCATATGTCAAATAAGGCCAATATTCAAATTCATTTGGAGTAAAATGATCCTCAATAGCCAACAAGATATTCAGAGTGCAGGATTAACAACAAGCTCTGTACAAAATGGACAGGCAAGTGCCAGATAAGCATGAAAAAGTCTTGAAAAGGAGCACATTTTGTTGGTGGGGAAGCTTTGATCATTCCAAAAAAAATGATTAGAATAAGCTTAGATTCCTGTTAGAGATGCTACAAAAGACAACTGTAAATATTACAGACAGATCTTCTCAAAGCTTTATAAATTCCTCTGTTTGTAACAGGCCCCCCCTGCGACGACGGCGACGTCCACCTTGGTAAAAGCCTCCCCACCAGTCGGTACCAGTTCGCTGATTGCGAGGGTCGACTACAGCGAGAAAATGACAAACATGAAGATGCCCACGGAGCAGACGAGCAGCAGGCCGAGGTTGAGGAAGAGTTTGACTCGCGGCGGCTCGTGCAGCATCTCCGCGATCACCCTCGCGTTGTCCTGCGGCGCTCTGGGCTGAGCGTCCTTCGACGGCTCCTTGAAGCCGCAAAACCAGTCCAGCAAGCGAATGCAGCGGCTGGCCTCGTGGCGTTCTCCCTCATCCAGTTTGGCGAACCTGTCTGCGGGGCTGGTGGCGGGGGACGGCTCTGCGCTGGGGGTGGCCGGGTCGTGGTCCGTGGACGGGACCAGGAGTTTGATATCGGCACCGTCCAGACATCTTTCCTTTCTGACATCTGCCGGCAAACCTTTGTGCAAGCTTGCATCGCCGCTGCAGTGGTTCTTCTCAGTCAGTGTGTTCATTAGCTCTCTGTCCTTTTTGTTGTCAGGCAACTTTTCAACATGACGAAGTCCCCACAACGTGGTAGTGCGAATTTGATGCTCATCCAGCGGAGGGGTGAGAAGACTCACCACCACGGCCACAAAGCCCGAGATCCAGAATAGACCGGCTGCCACGTACATGTAGTGGACGTGGACGATGAAAGCAGGTCGGGTGTCCGGTTGGTCGCAGTGAGGCTGGCGGTAAATAAACGCCAAGACCAGTCGGATCGTACCCAGCGTGAAACCCGTCATGCCTCCCCAGAAGGCCCCTTTCTCATTACACCTCTTCCAGAACACGCCAAGCAGGAAGAGAGCGGCGATGGGCGGGGTGAGATAGCCGGCAACCTCCTGGATGTAAAGGTACGTCTGCCCGCCTTGCATCTCGATGATGACGGGAACCCAAGCGATACTGATGACCACCATGAGCACCACAAAAAGGCGCCCCACGATGAGCAGCTCGCGTTGGGACGCCTTCTTTTGAACGGTTTGGTAGATATCCAGGGTGAAGATTGTGCTCGCGCTGTTGAAGATGGAGTCCAGATCACTCATCAGGGCGGCGATCATGACCGCCATCATCAGACCGCGCAGTCCCACGGGCATCACGGCCATGACCAGGCGCGGGTACGCGATGTTGGAGCAGCCGGCGTGGGAGCCGCACACGGCCATGCAGTGCTCGGGTCCGATGCAGGCGATCTCGTCTGTGAACAAGATGCGGGAGATCATACCCGGGATGACGATTACAAACATGGGAAGGATCTTAAGGATTCCCGCCATGAGTGTCGAGCATTTCGCGTGAGCGATGTTCTTTGCGGCGAGCACTCTCTGAACTATGACCTGGTCAGCACACCAGTACCAAATGGAGGCGGTGGTTTGGCCGAGAATGAAACCCGGCCACGGGATGTCTTCATCCAAGGGGCCGTGGAGGATGCGCA
Source organism: Leptonotus elevatus (assembly GCF_054856555.1). Classification (NCBI taxonomy): domain Eukaryota; kingdom Metazoa; phylum Chordata; class Actinopteri; order Syngnathiformes; family Syngnathidae; genus Leptonotus; species Leptonotus elevatus. Next base: position 11,313,210 of record NC_141250.1, on the reverse strand, counting down.
GGGAGTTGGGCTTGGGATGGATGCGGCAGGAGGGAGAATAGGTATAGTTCCCCGAGGCCAAGATGGCGGTAACATTGGGGACAGCTTCCATGTACTTATCTCTGACACCTTGTAGCCCACCCACTTTAACGAGGCTGATGATGGTTAACGTTAAAGCGCCACTGATCATCAACACGGCCTGAAGGGCATCCGTGTACAGAACGGCCACCAGCCCACCGGTGATGGTGAGTATGGCGGTCATGCTAATGAGCAGGACTATAGACAGGTAAAGGTTCCACCCGAGGGACTCCTGGATGAAGAGAGCGCCGGCGTACAAGTCCACAGACAGCTTGGTGAAAATGTAGAGGAGAATTGACAGGAAGGCAAAGTAGACCTTCAGCCGAGTTCCCCCATAGCGTTTTGACAGGTACTCGGGCATGGTGAACACACCCGAGTGGATGTACACGGGAATGAAGACCCAGCCGAGCAGCTGCAGAAGCAGAATGGCGTTGAATTCCCAAGCGCCAACAGCAAAGCCGCCCGCCGCTCCCGACCCGGCCAGTCCGATGAAATGCTCGCTGCCGATGTTGCTCACGAAGAGCGAGGCGCCGATCACTATCCACGTCATGGAGCGTCCGGCCAGGAAGTAGCCGCTCACAGTGCTGCGGTTGGATTTCCACATGGCGAAAAAGCCGATGACCAGCACTAGGACGAAGTAGAGCGCAACCACAGCAACGTCGGCCGTTTCCATTCCAGGACCCATTTTCACAGATGACGTGAAAATAACAATTTCTTGCCAGAAATAGAAAGTGTCAGTTATTTAACACCAAAAACAAAACTGCAAAAATGCTCTGCTTTGGTTTGCTGTCTGGATGGAAGCTGTAGTATCCACGGTCAGGTCTAATTCGCTAGCTGTGCTTCGGATGGACTTATCCACCAGCACTCAGGTTATCCTACTTTTTGAGTTTTTGTTCCTGCAAGACAGCAAAGGCAAAGAAAAACACCTCATTAGAGATCGTATTTAAGGTGGAAAGGCTAAACGTTTATATAAACATGAAATAAGCTTCAGCATTTTAATATCAAAACAAATAGACAACACATGGCAAATTGTGAGGTGAACATGGGGGGGGAACATTTAAATTGGTCCATCTTCGCAGATTAATCTTTTTGGCGCAAAAACTAACAGATTAAGCACGGCCACTGTAAACGTGTCAAGAAGCTTAATAACATTATGTAAGCAATCAAGGAGTCAAACTGGAAACGCAAATGTGCAACGGTTCTTGAATGAGCCTCGCTTGCCCAAAAAAATGTGAAGTATGCCTGCATGTTATGTTAAAAAGGATGAAACCTCTGAAAACAATCTTAGTCAAAGGTTATGAACAAAAAAAACTAATCAGCAAAAAATTACATGACAATTGCTTTTCCCAAGTCACAACACAAGCGGATCTGCTCCTGATATATTCTAATCAAGTTGTAAACTTGAGTTATCAAGCTTGCCATTTTGTGTGTCCTGCAGGCTGCAGCATTAAAATTGAAAAAAAGGAAAAAAGAAGAGATTGTTGTGTAGAGCAGTCATAGCCACTGAGTTTTTAAGTTAGAGCTGAGTCGAAGGAGCATAGTATTTTTTTTGTATTGAATTATTGTCAGTGATGTACTTTTGTAAAACCAAAGCACTTTCTTTTTTCACCTTTGACTGTGAATATTATGAAAAATAATCTAAGTATTCCTTGAACTTTTTTTTTATTAATGAATGATTTTTTATTTAAATGACTGACTTAGTGGTGTTCTAAAAAACCCTTTATCACTTAAAATTGGTTAGATTTTTAACAAAAAAAATCAGGACTTGAATTCTTGACTACATTGAAAGATCTTAAGCAATAGTGTTTGTATAGGTTACACCATTACATTAGCCTGTTTTGAGAATTTAAGAGGATTTCATTTGAGATACCATGCACGGAGGCATTTTTTTCTGGCTGAATCTTTTTGTATTCCTGAACAGTTTTAAAAAATATTGCTCCACTTTTTTTAGATTTTGAAAAGAGCCCAGCTCGCACAAGTTCATACGGTTTTCCAACTACATCTGGCACTAACCTCGAGACAAAACTGACCAACTTCAAGTTCAGCTGGCTAATCAATTAGTATTGCCCTTATCTTTTAGCGACAGGATGTACAAAGTCAGGTGTATCCGGCAACCAACTCCCCGCAGGAGCAATGAAACTGGAGACGGGCCAGGTATTATTGTTTTTCTGCTGCAATAAGACACCAAAACCAGTCTGCACAAAGCTGACAGAAGTCAATTAGCTAAACCCCGGGGATTAGACCTAGTGGTACAACAATGCATATGCCCACACTTTATTCTCTAATGGCGACTCAATCCCTCACCTTCTCCCTGGCTACCTGCAGTGCATAATAAAGCTGACACAAGTCAGCAATCAAAGAGTCAGAAAGGCTCGCAAGGTTGCAAGGCAACTGCGATGGAACAATGCTGCTTAAATTCACTGTGCAAAGTGACGGACTGACTTAGCAATTTGTATAAAGGTCACCCTGTTAAAAGGGTCTCGCAAACTTTTTTAAGCATCATGCACTACCATAGCATACACATTGACCAGCCACAAGATAAAAAACATGCAATGCAAGCGATGTATCAATAAAAAGATACAAAATAAATACAAAGTTATTCATGACTTATTTTGGCTCCAGGCCCTTTATGCTACATTCACACCAAAACCGAAAATGCGAACTGGAACGCTTGCTTTTTTTTTTTTTTTTTAGAGCGATTGCCGCTCATTCATGCATTCGCGTACGCCGGAGAGGAGGAGGTGTGTCCCTTGGTGAACACTTTACCAGTCAAAAAGAGAGCATCGCCAACTACTTCCACTTCTTTCCTGGGTATTATAGCAGCGAGAGGTTTTTGTGGTACGGGACAGCACTCCGGCGGCCAGCAGTTGTGCTAAATAACTTTGACATGGATGATATAAACACTGCTGCTACCTCGGTACAGTTCAACAGCAAGTAAATACACTTACCAGCACTTGTATGCTACTTCCTTGCTCACCACTCGGTCCCGGTTGGCCGTGTTGTTGCGCTCGGGGTGACAACAGGACGCTGTGTGTGATGTAGCCGGTACTCGAAGCCGATTGGCTACCGCGAGGCGAAACGTGAAAAAAGTTCACATTTTTCAACTTTGGCGAACATGCGAGTGTGCAGATTTTCGTCAGGAATGTGCGGATTTCGCTGCGCCGCCCAGCGCTCCAAACGCGTCCGCCGCGCCGCCCCACGCACTTTTGTTCTGGTCCGCGCGAAGTACGTTGACCACAATGCCAAACGCGCCACCGAAACGCCTCCCACCGGTTTTGGTGTAAATGCAGCATTAGGTTGGGAACCTCTGTAGACGAAGGGGAGTCACTCGTGTACATTACAGGCATTTTTTAAGTCATACACACATTCCTAGAAGTTATTTGTGTCTATACATTTTATGTTATAAAGAAACATACATTTTGGAGTGGAGAAAAATGGCCCTATAATGTAGTTGAGATTTGAACGCAGAACCTCAAGACTGTGGGGCAGAAAAGCCAACCACTAGGCCCACAGCAAATGAATGAGTCAAGGATAAAAATGCCAAAAAATAGTTTTTTTTTTGTTTTTTTTAGTCTTAAAAAAATTAATTAATTACTCTAATCCAATAAATTACCTTGCAACCCATTTCGGCTCAAGGTCCCCAAAGGTTGGGAATCTGCAGAAGGTGAGAAATTCCTAGAACTTTTAACTGTGAAGCAGACATGCTAAACACTAATCCATGGGTTGCTTAATGCAACAAATTAATCAAAACGTAAAGATGATTTTAAAAAATTGTTTGACAAATTATTACACTGATGCAATAAAAAGTGACTCCCATTTTGGCTATGGGCTCCTAAGTTTGGGAACCCGTGTAGTGAGAACTTTCTCTAACAGCCACATGTGTCTATACATTGAAAGCATTTTTTTTGTAGTCATCATCATACAAGATGAGAAGTCTTGGCTGCACGCAGGAATGCCAAACCAGAACCTCAGAGATGTGAGGCTGATGTGCTAACCACTAGTGCATCATGCGGCCTATGAGAACAGATTGAGTGACAGAAGGCTTTTTTTTGCAGTAACTCCAGTCTACACATTGCATTTTCAACAAAACTGTGAAAATTTGTCAAAGTGAGTATGGGTAAACGGGCTTCTCTTTGTGTAAAATTATGAATGTGCCCTAATAAAAAAAGGGACTCGCGATGCAGTTTGTTTCTGGGCCCCTGAGTTTGGCAACCTGCGTAGTAGGTGAGAAATGTCGAGAGCGATCACTCGCGTGTCTTCTCCTGCTGCGTATCTCACGAGTATCCGTATCTTTACAAAAATAAAACGGACATCTCAACGCATTTTTAATGTCATAAATATATATATATATATATATATATATATATATATATATATATATATATATAATTAATTATTTTTTTTTTTTTTTTTTTTTTTTTACATACAATGAATAGGGAAGTCCGAATTTTGGAAATTTAACAAGACATGTGAAGGCACCACGAAACGGGAAATTAAAGCTTTACATTACGAGCGAATATTTTTCAACACGCTTCTTTTAAAATAAAAATCTTAAATATATAGACACATCGACACGCATAAGTAAAATTCGTGGATAGGCTGATAGTGACGAGCAAAACAACATATACCTTTCAAGCTAGCGCCAGCTATGCAACGGCAACACCCCCCGGAGAGGAGGATGCACAAGTCAACAGCAAGATGAAGAAGAGGCGGAGGAGAAGCCCAGGTTGTCTCGTTTCATTGCCCCGTTAGAAGTGGTCCCTCTGTGTCTCCCTGGATGCGATGTTTTCTGAATGACGGGCTTGCCTTGTACAAGTCGAAGCTGCTCTGCTGCCTCTCCTTATAGCGAGCGGACGTATTTCTACCGCCACGCCCCACACGTGTGGCTCACCCGTGACGCGTCAGGCTGTAAACCCCCCTCCATAAATAAAATAAAATACAATAATAATTAAATACAAAACCAGTTATCTCAGCACTTGTGTTTTTAGAACTTGGCAAATGCATTTTCTTCCCCATTTCTCTCCAAGACACACCCCTGAATGCAACATCTCTCACTTGTTTATTTTTTTTGTGTGCGTGTGTTTTTTAACATTGGTTAGCACAAACATTGGTTGTAAAACGAACTAAAGGCCGTGTAACGTACATATACCACCACCTCTATCACTTAGAATTTTCATAAAATAATTTGGCTTTGATCAAATCATGGAAAATACTATAACTCCCCATGCAACTGAGTGATTAGAGAACTTGTGATCTGATTAGGTGGCGAATACTCTAGGATCAAGCCTGGAGAACATTCTAGATTTAACAATATGTTTATTTCTATACATTGGGGTTACATGTTAGCAGCATGGCCTAGTGAAGTGTTTCCCAACCTTACAAATTTAGTGAAATTGAATAATCCTGCGGCACACTTGATGATATAGGATCACTGCCCGAGTGGTTAGCATGTCTGCTAACACAGTTCTGATATTCAGGGGGTTCAAAGCACTGCCTTCATCTGTGGATTTTGCAAGTTCTCCCTGTACTTGTGTAAATATTACGGCTACAACCATTCCGGGGTGCACCCCACCTTTTGCTCAAGAAGGGATGGTCTATGTTTTACTTGCATCCCTAATTAGTACAAGTGCTATAGAAAATTAATGGATGGGTTTGATGTTCTTGCAAGGACTTGTTTTTTCAAATTGCATAGTGGGTTGGTCTCATGAATGAATTCCCACCCAGGGTCTTAACAATAAAATAAAAAAAGGGAGTTTTCATGTCATTGTTTTATTTGCATTTTAAAACAAAACGTGAATTGTTGCAACAAGGCATTTTTACCGGCTGTATCATATTTTAAAAAGCACACTAATGCACCAGGATGAAACGTGACATTCATATTATTGTCCCGAAACTGACCAACGCCAAAGTTATTGAGTCATCTTTGTATGTGGTTGCTACATTACTCTGCCTTTAGTGGAAAATTCCACTGTTTACATGATATATTTTAAATAACAACCTCATACAGTCATTGTGCATGTGATAAAGAGACTATCTTGGTGACAGTCATCCAATCATTAAAAAAACGTAGTGTAAGTGTGAGATAAGAAGGCCAGCAGAACGATTGACTTTCATCAAAACATCCTGCAACGGCAGACATGGCTCTGCATATTACAGGGGGAGGGAAGCCGAGTAAATTTCCACTGGCTCTTCTGGTCCGATACGTTGTAAATTTCCATTTCGAAGAAAACTACGTTTCCCAGCGAGCTTTGCGTGATAGTGACGTGTATGTATATATGTCAGTCACTTTTTCGCGCGACCACCGAACGAGTCTACCGCTTGGAATGTAGGAAGACCTCACGCTAAATGTACACGTTTTGAGTCTTTGACGCGCTCCTCGAAACAAATACAATGTTACAAAGTTTCATTCATCACATCGTTGAATGTATTTTAAATAGTTTCATCAGGAAACGTAATAAATACCAGTTGTGACTGGTGGAATTTTCGCTTGGGGGCGCTATAAATAAATATTGATCTATCCAGTCAAACCATCATTAACTAGTAACTTGATTTTTAAACTATACTTTTATTAGTAGTAATAGTAGTATTTTTACACAGTATGCAACAAGAGGTGTGAAACCTCCTGTATGCTGTATATGGCATAGGGAGCTTGTATATTTTACTTTGAAATAAACCTTTTTTAGTTATTTATGATTGAATTATTGCCAAAAGTCAGGTGGGTAAGGCTCGGGAAGATAAGCATTTCAGAGAATAGATGGTGAATGATTGTATTATTTTAATTATTGTTTTATGTACAGCACTTTGTTGCATCTACAGTTGTTACATTGCGATATAGAGTTCAGTTTTCAATTTTAACCGAATTATACCATAACCTTTGAATTATGAAAAGCATGTCCCAACAACAACAAAAAAAGCCAAAAGTAAACACAATGTTATCTGGGATAGAACAAACACCTTTCTTAAACCAGCCAATAAGTGAGGTCTGCTTTTACAGTGAGTGCAGGCAACAATTTAATAAAGCGTGTCTAAGCTTAGATGCAAACCTTCAAAATTGCTTTGAAATCAACAGTGTTGATTTGTGTCTGAGTCCTGCCATTTTTAACATCTGCAGACTTGACTGGCTGATTGTGGGAGAATGGGAACAGAACTGACTTCAGTTGACTTGGCTCAGGCACGAGAACCTGGACTAGAACTGACTTCAGCTAATTCGGCTCAGAGGGAGGATTTAATTGTAACTCCGGGGGCTGAAATTCAATTCCCTACCTCAGCAATATCCTTAGGACCGACTGCGCATATTAAACTTTTAATTAGAGTCTATGGTCAGTGTTCTCTGCGCATAAGTTCTCCAACTTATGTATGCAACTGGCAACACAGTTTGTTTGTTCTCATGGGAATGAATGACAAATGAATTAGTTTGGTGGAGTATGATTGCCTTGGGGTTGGCACGTCTGCTTCACATTTCTGAGGTTCTGGGATTTAATCGCAGATCCACCATGTGTGCAGTTTACATTTTTGGGTTTTTATCCCATCTTCCAAAAACACGTGTTACAGTACGGTGGTTCTCTAAATCGGTGGTTCTCACTGGTGGTGTGCGGGCTCCCTCTAGTGGTACGCCTAAGAATAACTGAATTCAATGTTCAAACTGGGCATAACAGTGTCGCTTTATCCCCCGTTAATCCAGTGCAGTACATTTTTTTAAGTATAGTTAAGTTGCATTTAATGTATAAGTACAATACATTTGCCTTTGTTCTTTTAGAACCGTTTGTTTTCCGAACTTGTGTACGTGTAATCTTTATTTATCTTTGACGTGAAATTTTAATAGAGTAGTTTTTCACCCCTTCATTTAAGTGTAGTGTTTCAAGTTTTAGGCCTACCATGCACCAGTATTTTACTATTACTCATAATGGTGGTACTTGTTGTAAACAGTCTGAGAGCCACGAAAGTCCAAGGGCCAGATCCGGCGAGCCACATTCATTTTTATGGCCCAATGAAGCAAATAATCCAAAGCGCTACACTACAATATAGCAGTTTACAATCAATATTTATCCAATAATGACAAAAATATAAGATGACATTAAATACTTTATACTCACCAGAGATACTGATGTATACCTCCTTTCTTTGTTCCCGCCAATGTAAGGTAGCTGTAGTGCTCATACATGTTTGCTCTTGAAGTGCCAAAAATAAAATAAAACAAAATAATAATACATTTTCAGGTTGAAACAAAAGATAGCCAGCAAACGTTTGTCAGCTTGGACAAAAAAAACGAACATTTACTGTACATGTATGGAAGCGACGACATACGCTATGAAATAAAAATGAAATGAATGAATGAATTAAATTCATCTACGTTGTAAATTTGGCTCAATGCCTCCGATAGCGTTTGGGTCAGCAGAGAAAGTCTTGAAGGCCCTGACGGCACGCCACCGATAAACATATTGAAAATCGAAATGAAGGCTGGCATGACCTCATCATTTCAAGTGTCGGCCGGCCTGATCGCAGTTTTGGACACGGACTCTTTTCACACAGCGATTGAATGAACAATTTGCCAAACTTTCCACATGACAAAATGCCCACAAAGCCAAACGTGCACACTGCATGCCAACTAAGCTAGTTGGCACACTTTGGATGGCTTCACTAATAACAATTTAGCTCCCGTTGAGCAGTGAAAAGGCGGAATTTCATCACCATTTCACTGTGATAATTTGTTGCAGAAGTGTAGTATAATAAAGGGACATATAATCCACTTGATTGTCTGTAATGCATCCACTTTACTGCTCAGGGCTTTGATGTGGAACCAATTACGGCCGTAACTCCCTCTAATACGCCGGAACATGCAGTATAGTGGCCCTCGAGGGCCGGAGTTCGACACCCGCTGTGGGCCAGCAGAATGAGTTGATGAGCCCTTACATGCGCGGCCCCTTGGAATGCAGTTTCACCGACTTGAAGCAGATGCATGTGGTTGCATGTACACAGCATACTTCTATTGCATTGGGACTCAAGTGGGCTACATTCACAACTAGCCAACTACTTGTGGGCAACCACATTTAAAAACCGCCCTCTAAAACTGTGCAGCACATGTCACCCGCACACACCCACACACACACACACACTCACACACACACAACAGCTGCAGCTCAAGTCACACAAAAGTGCAAACGGTTGCTCTTTGCGCTTCACTGAGGTCTGTTAAATATCCTTTCAGGTAACAGACAAACAGTGACAACAGCAAGCAGGAAAACAAGCGCCTTGGAGGTGGTAACAATGAAACCATTGTTTCCTAACTCCCAGTGGTTCAACTTGGCTTTGGCCGATGAGAAACATCAGCGTGGCCTCAGCTATTTTTGTATGTGCACATGATCGTGGTTCCATCTCGATTTAAGAAGTCACTGCTGGGGATAATCAAAAGCAAAAGCGTAAACCTATTCACTCTTCTACGATGCCTGGCTGTCACCTAATGGCAAAGGAGCAAATCGTATCATAGCAAAAGTACACTTCTGTAGTTAAATGTCACATTTTATTGAGAAACTGGTAGTAATTTTCTCAATCTAAAAATGCAACACCAAATCCTTTGGATACATTTATGGACAAATAGTAATAAATACACAAAAAACACCACTCCCATCCCCCACATTTAAACACGACCACAAAGCACATATTGACTAAAGGTAGCAAGGCACTGAGGATCTCGATGAGGCAAGACAATATTAATTAAATTGAAATAGTAACTTCTGGGGATTGACTAAGCCAGTGATTCCCATCCACTGTTGTGTCATATTTTAGTGTGCCATGAGAGATCGTTTGGTGTGCTTTGAAGTTACCTAATTTTACTTATTTAGTAAAAAATGTTGTCACGGATCATATTGCCGTTTGTTTCCCTCAAAGGGCTGTTATGACTGTGAAACTATATAAATGTTTGATTGCCATTTCATTATACACCACAAATTGATAGATACAGGAACTCCTTTTAAAATCCCCTAAGTCAAGCATAATAATTGTTAAGTTTTTGGAAAAAGAGCGTTAGTACTAAAAAAAATGGTGCAATACTTGAAGTGGCAATTAGAAATGTTGGTAGATTTTAACAATCGTTGAAGTTGATGCACAAGATTTGCACAAATTATGTGGTGGTCCGGACCTGGCCCCCCGGGCTTGAGTTTGACACACATTAATTGAAAACTCTACCACTAGATGGCAGAAGGTACAATTACATGTAACCTGTGCTTTGCGTTCAACTAAGCAGGCCTAGATGTCACACCAAATTGTGAGTATATAGAGAGAAGATCATAATTGTTTCGGTATTCATACATTTTGTGTTAACAAATATTGGGAATATCAGGGTGAATTATGCAATTAGAAGTTGATTATTCCAAGCAATGTGTAGCTGCAGTGCCATCTATTGAGTAAACAACAGCATTACTAATGTGTAAATGCCGTCACATTCAAGTCCTGTTCAAAAATATAATTTATATACAATATAGCACCGATTCTCGAAAGAAGTGATAGGATATAGGGAATACCGCAGGAATAAGGAAAGTGTAGTGTGCTAATTGTAATAATGATGTGGTAATTAGCAGTATTAGTATAGCGTACTGCTAAATATGTGGCTGATGTGAAAACGCTGCTCTTGTTGGCTACACTTGTGGAAGGAAGCCCGGGGGGGGGGGGGGGGGGGGGGTTCAAACAAGCTTAGTGGCAATGTCTGCAGTACATGAGGCAGGTAGATCACAAAATATATCACCAAAGCAGCGCTTCGCTTTTTTTTTCCTTTCGCGGGGTATTTAGCAAGAAAACCCAACGTAATTGAATTGTTCATATCATGAACGCAAAACTTTTCTACCAGTGTACTGAAGACTATGTTGGCTCTAAAGGACAATTTTCAAAAGCGACATCATTTGTAATGCTATTTCTGTTAATGCTAGACAGGATTACTGGATGCACTGTAGACTAATACAAAAATAACAGGCTTATTGCAGCCCCACTTTTAGAGCGCAGAGGCAAGGTACATCCCAACAAGGTTTTACTATATTCTATTGTTAGGCATACTTTCCATTAGTTAGCGCAATATCTCATCGAGTGTATAAAAAGGTTGCAGTCTGAGCAAGTGGAGCTTATGTTCCTTGGTGCGGCAAATAGAATGGGAAATGTGCACAGGCTGCATAACACGGCATCTATAAAATTTTATCTGAAAGGAAAAAAAAATAAAGAATACAATATGATGGAACAAGTAAAAAATATATATTTTTAAGAAACACTCCATAGATTTGGATTAAAAAATCAAATCAATAAAAAAGCACAAGAGCAGCACCTTTTGGGTAAAGTTGAGTTTCTTTTTGATCAGCACATGTGCACACTGGGTTCGAATTTTGCCATTGGCCTTCATCATGAGTGTAGATTGCATGCTCCCCCGCGAGTTGTCTTCAAGTACTTCCTCCGGCTTTCTCGCCCAAAAACATGAATGTCAAGTCCATTGAAGGCTTTAATGCCCAGAGGTGTAAATAATTGTCACAATGTGTTCTGTGATTGGCTCCAGTAATGAATTGACAATGAAAGTATATATAAAACAGAAAATGGATGAATGAACGGACAGAGGAATACGAATCCCTCAGATTAATTAATCTGCAGAGGTGGGCATTCCTGAGCAATCTGTCAATGACGGAATGGCCATTTTGCTGACGAATGACGGAAACAATGACAGATGGCCATTTCGCAGAGGAATGACGAATGGCGGCTTGACAACTGCAATACAGTTTGGCTTGAAGTATCGACCGGTTGACGATGATGGAAGGGTGTCCTGACTGTTGACGAATGACGGTCGATCAAAATTCATTGACACGTCCACCTCTGTAAACGTGTATTACTTCCCGTTAGGGCATGGTGAGTTACTTCTGTCTGAGGAGTTGTCAGTGAGATATTGTTCCAGAATCTCATCAATGACATCACATTCATAATTGACTTGGCCCAGGTCCAGATAAGGCACACGGTTGACAAGAAGGCGTCCAATGTTGTAACGCAGCTCAATCAGCCTGAGAGAAAGAACAGAAGCAAAGATAAGGTGTATTGCAAGCAACGTGGTCATTCCAGCCACTAAAGAATAAATGTTATTTTATCCCACCAACCTTTTGAAGTTATCTGAATTTAAAGCGGTGTTTGTTGATTTTTGGGAACAATCTCCATTCTGCAGCGGCGCTCTGCTTCCACTCTCCAGTGTGTTTTTGTCTGCTTGTTGTAGCCTCATCCTGAGCTCCTCACACTGGCTTGACAGGTTTGCCTTTTCCTCCTTCAGATTCTTCAACTGATAGATCCCCCAGAGGACAGGCGGAAGGGGCAGGACATGGCAAGCGACAGACATGGCAAAAAAATCAACAAAAACAAAAAACCTGGTACGCCTGGTAATACCGATTAGCACTCAAGTGTACAAACTATATTGGCACTTTGACCTGCGAGGTTAATTCGATTGTGACAAAGCTCATACAGTAGCTCTAATTACATACTGTGCAGTATATATATATAAAAAAAAACTTCCACTCAAATGAATTAAAAACAATATCAAGCCATTCGATTCTCTAAAATACACTATCAATTTCAACACACTATTTTGTGTATAAAGCACTGTGCTGAGTAAAAGACAATCGCCAATTAGGAAGCATGGGTGCTCAAATAATTGTGTTGAAAAGGGCTTTATAGAGGACCAAGAGTGCCAAAGTTAATCTAACACAATTATATAATTAAATGTGCCAATGTATTTTTTCCCCAGTATTTATTTTAACATTTAATTATTTCAATATGCAGCATTTCGCAGGAGATAAAGACCGGGTTGGCCCCTGAATGGTGAAAATCTGCATATAATTGACGGGCGGCAATTAAAATGCAATTTGGGGAAAGTTAAAATGCAAAAATTAAAAATTACAAAATCGATGTAAAATGGGGTTGGCCGATGTGTTGATTCATAGATATCATCACACACACACACACACACAAATATCCACTATTAAAAAAAAAATTCCCATGACATCATAACTCCATCCAACTGTGTGTGTGTTGTGGTTTAGTACTGGAAAACTTCCTCTAGGTTCTGTAAGGCACATGGTGGCCCTCCACAGTGCCATACTGGCGCCCTAATCCATCATAAATGTCAGACTCTGTAAACAACCACATGGTGCTTCTTTCCTCATCAAGTGTGAAGTTTCAACCAACATCAGTATGTATGTCCCTAAATCAACTGTGAATACAAATGTACAAGTACGTCCAGCATCAAGTTAGAACACTGACCTGAGAGCGCAGTTGATTCCTCTCTCTGGTTCTTTGATCCAATTCCTGGACGATAGAGTCAACTTGCCAAGTGATGTCACCCAAATCCTTCTCGGCCTGGGCAGGACCAGGTTTCGTTTGTGCAGCTTCCAATAAATCAGCTCTGTTGCTCAAAAGTCGATGAATTTTTTCTTCAGCCTTCTCAAACAAGCTTTTATAGTCTTTATCCAGCCATGTCTCCTCTGTCTGGCTTGATTGGTGGAAACAATTTAAAGAAAATGGCATATGGTCCTGTACTCCCTCTGTAATATCTTCTTGTTTCGATGCCTCTGTAGGCCGATGTGTTGATTCATAGATATCATCATCATCATCATCATCGCTAACTATATACACAATTTCATTGGAGTCATTTGTCGCCTTAATGTCACCATTGTTTTCTTTCTTAACCCTTCTTGAAAACTGAGTACCGCGTTCGGCGGTTGCAACAGCCCCACCTTTTGTTTGTTCTGGATTGTTGATAATTGTGACATCATCCTCTTTTTCAATCTTTATTTTTGACGCTTCTGTCTGTCTGATAACAGGAGGTGACGCAGGGGAGGAACTGCTTCCTTCATCGACCGGCTCCATAAAGCCTGCCCCAGCCTTATTTGGTTCAAAGGCCTCATTTCTGAGTGGGCTCACATTTTCCGATGACGAAGCATCCGAGGCAATTTGATGTAAAATGTTTTGTCTCTGACTTTTTGGTGTGCTTTCTGATTTGCTGGACATACTTCTCTTTTTCCTGTTGAACACATAAAATCACAGAAGCATACTTATTTGATGAAGTACATGAAAATAGCAAGACCACAACTAAGGATACCTACCCTGAACCTGACATGGAGTAAACACTTGAAATAACTGGTAAACCATTGCTCCTGGGCTGGCTGTCACCTAGATAGAGAAAGGAAGACTGTGTTCACACTTTTTGGCATTCTGTTTTGGCTAAAACAAAGTCTTGTGCAATTGCTCTGTGTGTTTTGCTTGGTCACGTGTGAATGTTATTGTAAGAAACTCAAAGGAGCACCAAACAAGCGGACTGAGGACTGTTGTAGAGCAGGCTTCAGTTGAAATGTGAATTAAGCATAGTCAAGTTATCAGCCAGCATTTTTGGATCTAAGATTTGGCATTTTGACACACAAAACGTCACAATTGCTTTCTAATCAAGAACATGACTTGACAAGTTGGATCCAAACGCCTAATCTACTTTACCTAAAAAAGAGAAAACGCTTTGCTTGACAGAAATTCCATTACATGATTGACATGGGTTTTAAATTTGATAATATGGTCTAATCAACACAAGGAACACCTTCAGTTAGAAAAATGAATCATCGTATAGATTAGTTGTAAGTATTGTCATCTATTTAAATTATATTTTTTCCCCCAAATTTAATTATTTAGATTTAGATTTCTTAAAAATCAGCATTGATCTGTGATGTGATGGCGAGCATAAACCTCTTTCTAGTGCAAGTGTGAACAAGTGTTTCCATTGCTACTTGTTCATATCAGGGGGCTGGTGCTTGCCTCAGAGTGTTGTGGTTTGGGGTTCAAATCTCAGCTTCCTCTTCTTAAGTGCCATGCCCATACAATCAGGTTGTGACTTTTGGTCCAATAATAAAAATAAGGACATGATTTAAAATTATTATCCTTATATGTTTTTATTATTATTACAACTCACACAGGATGGTAATCTCTGGAGAGGAGGAAGCCTCCTGTACTGATGCCATACTCCAGGGAGTGGGAGAAGATGAGGAATGGACAGTCTGTAGATAAAATAAAAAAATAAAAAGACATTAAAGGGAACATTCTGGAAAATGTACATTGGATGTGAAGAAAATAGTTTTTTCTCTTCAACGTCTGCCAACAATTCATCAGGTGTAAAATTTAAACAACCAAATAAATAATTTGCTATTTGCCTACTAGCATAGCCATATTCTGGAGCATAACTGAATGGTTACATAATAGTAAATAAGCCTACAGTAAAGCCCCGCCGAGTGGTGCGTGACGTACATCCATGACAAGACTGTCCACAAATCAAAAAGTGTGTTAACCAAAGTAATTTTCGATGACATTAGGGCACGTGATGTGAATTGTATACTGTAAGAACCCGTAAAAAATATTGCTTCAAATAATCAGCATTTATTGTGTGTCAGGACTATGTAAGCACAGATCATACAGAGAAGGATTCACTATATAAAAGTGAACTGAATACTCACTTTTTCACGTAGCTGGCGTTTGATTTTATCCTCTTTCTTTTCAAGAATATGACTTTTCTGTGACAGCTGTTTCAGGCTCCACAGTTGAACTTCATCCACCTAAAGTAAAGATGCATATAAAAGCAATGCAAAAACTGTTAAGCAAACACACAAAGTCTTGGGACGTCAGTTAAATCAACTTTGATAACTAGGGTTGCTCTTACCTTCTGCTTAATTTGTAACTTCTTTTTGTCCTCCCTCTCTCTGTAATGCATATAACACAATGCTCAAAATGTAGTATTTTATTCATTAATGATTCAAACAAAAAATAAAACATGTATACTTTTGCTTGTAGGTTTTTTTGTATGACGGTTGGTCATCATCAGAATCCTGAGCCTCTTCTTCGGCCTCACAATTCCTGGCCAAGCACATAAAAAATACTGAAATCATAGGATTAAAGACTTGAGTCTAATTTGTGTTCCTTTTGGGGGGGGGGGGCCAACACACCCATAATTCAGGGTAAAGTGAATGGAAGGAATTTACAGCAGGGCAGCTGAAGGTCGGGAGGTTTAACAGTTCAGTGATTCAGAAAGCCTTGTCACCTTCAGATGGCCATTGACATGAAACAGCCATTGGATAAGTTACCAAGAGAAAATGTTTACAAATATAGGACCAATGAGGACAATAGCAATGAAAGCTCTATTTTCAGCCATCAAGTCCACAAAGGTTTTACTACTTTATTCTCTTAAATTTAAGACTCTAAAAAAATATATATATTTATGTTCACATAAAACTAGAACTTTATTCTAGTAACATAGCTATACTGTAACAAAAAACTTTATTCCGTTAATACAGACTTTATTCTCATAAAATGGAGATTTATTTCCTTTTGCAACTTTATTCTCATATTACAATGTATGACCTAGGCCTTGTAGTATTATTTTGTTTTCAGTGTGGTCCTAATACGCTTTAGAAGTTGTGGCTTGGGAATGTATTTCGTTTTTGATATATTGACTGGACCCATACTGATAAAACTGTGAATACCTGAACTGCGGATCAGGATTCATACGACAGAACCAACTATCTGGCAGCCTGCTGCAGTCGATCCCATCAGGCAGTTTGCGCCATTTCCTGCAAAGGTCACACATCACCCAGTTCTGATCCGGACGCTTGCTGGAAACAAAAGAAGAACAGTGACTCAAGCAAGCTGCTGTTTTCGAAGATGTTTCCTTAATGCTACGTTTGCATCAGCTAGTGATTGGAATCACTTGTGGTCATCAAACATTTCAAATACCATCAGTATTTAAAGGGGACATTCAGAAGAATTGAAAATGATAATCCACCCTTATCAATTTTTTTCATGATGAAGATAATGACGCAGTGGTGGGGAAAGGGTGTTTATATTTGGTGATGGAGTCCATGCACCACATATACTGCATAGTGTATGAAGTGCTGCCTCCGAAAGCTAGTAGGCACGGACCCTAAAAACAGGCTAGCCTCATTAAAAAATAGTGAAGTAAAGTGCTCTATCATTCTAATAAAAAAATCATAATAGATGAGCACAGTACAGACCAAAAAAAAAGAAGAAGCTAAAACTGACAATGCGATGACTAAATTATAAAACAAAACAAAAAAATAATCTAATTCCGTTATTCTGGCTATACACATATTTTTGTCAATACGAACCTAATGTCGTCCACTTCCACATTTCTGCTCGAGTTGCCTCCGGTCAGGCTGTAGCGGATTTCATTGCAATATTCGTCCAGTTTGATAGTCAAACTGCTCATAGTTTTTCTGTCAAAAATAAATAAATAATAAAATACAAATTAAGCATATTTTAAGAGTAGCACACAATGGCTACATTTCAATATATCGGAGGCGCTATTTACCTGTACTTGTCGTTCTCAATAAAGCTTTGCTTGTTGTGCATAGGCTCCAGGAAGTTGCACTCCATGACCCCGATGACACCAACACCTTTGCTGTTGGGCTTTTAGATGTCAACAGGCATGTCAATAAAGAGTTTAAGGACTAAAGTCTTCACTTAAAGTAGCACTTAGGAACTTTTCAATCTTAATAAAAATATTTTCATAACTTCTGATGAAACATCAACTTAAAACTAGTTGAATGGTATCTTTGCCATGGCCTGAGGGGGTCGGTATCATATTTACTGGCACTAAGCAACTTTGAGGAGGATGGTAGGAACACTGCCACACAAAAAAAATACAAATGTGCTGACTGCTTTATGGCATATTATCGCTTCCCTCTTTCCCCATTCATTACAAAGATGGAAGTCAATGAATATCAACGCGCGCTGGGGTGAGCTCAAAAACGACGCAATGCGCTTGTCCTAATGAGAAATGTAGTCTTCCTTCAGGCATAACATTACCGCTTTTGTCCATATGGCGTCTCCATAATCAACATAAACTGAAAGTTCCTCTGTGTTGCTTTAAGTGGAATCTTTGCCAGCACTCAAGACTCACTAACAAACAGTGCTGAACGCACAATAATTACACAAACATACACAAATCAGAAGCATTTAATTGATTTTACCGTGATTACCCCACAAACAATTTTAGAGTATTTTAGGAACTATTACTGTAGTTAACTTATGTGTAGTGCCTCAAAGTGATACAGTTAATATAGGTTTGAATCATCATCCATTACAGTGAGTGTCAACGGACAACTTGATTAGACAAACAAAAACATAAAAATGTTTAATTTCCTGCTACTTTCAGTTAATTGTGCAAAATGTTCTGATGTTGCAAAAACTCACCTTGAGTTGACAGCCAATACGCTCATAGGCCTTTATTAGACGATTCTTGTGATACATCATGATGCCGTAGTGGTCTTTGCTTTTGGTGTTGTAACCAAAAATAATGGGAACTCTTTTAGTCTGTCATACAATTTAAGGAAAACAAAACCAACACAGCTGACTTTCTCACATATATGTAGTGATTTTAATATAGTTATTAATCATTTTAATTCAGTGGTAGAATAGAATGACCTGTTTAACTAAAGATGAAGCCAGTTTTAGCAGAGGTGGCTTACAACATGATTATATATCCACTATTTTAAGAAGGTGATGATATGCTAAAACATAAAATAAAACGAGGGAAACAGCATAATTACAATAAGAGGATACGAGAGACACGGGCTTGTAGTGGTCTGTTTTGCTCTTAGCCAGACTCTTGGCAATCAGCTGTGTTTTCACCTTCTGACCCCGCACAACAACGTGCATGCGAGGCTTCAGGTACAATATACTGC
Organism: Leptonotus elevatus; assembly: GCF_054856555.1. Classification (NCBI taxonomy): domain Eukaryota; kingdom Metazoa; phylum Chordata; class Actinopteri; order Syngnathiformes; family Syngnathidae; genus Leptonotus; species Leptonotus elevatus. The sequence goes on along the minus strand of NC_141250.1, from coordinate 11,294,410 downwards.
AGTACGCCTGTACGCATGGAAAACAACAACAACAAAAGATATATAGTTAGATACATGTGTATACCAGATGTGGATAAATTACGGCCAGGGGGGGGGACCACATCCACAGTTTCTGACCGGCCCTCATGGTGACAAAGTAAAACAAAATTATGCAACCCTTTCATTTTAAAAGTGCTTTGTTTTATGTACACATGTGTGGGCGGTACAAGCAAGGCAGCGAGCAAGAGCTACAACTTGTGTCTGCAGTTCAAATGAAAACTAGTGACGTTTTCGCTATTTTTAGCGATTTTTCCAACCTCCCTCGCAACTATTAAGAGACTAGCAAAAAGGACAACAGTGGTCTCAACGTTAGCAAGATTCTTATTTTCCCTAGTGGAGGGAAGAAGGCCAAGAGGATTTGGCCTGATAATTTCGTATGCAAATTTACAGCTACAAATGATATACGGTACATATTGGGTGTATTAGAAGAAGTTATCACTGTATCATCATACATCACTGTCAATAATATACTTCCCACTTATCCATATACTTGGGAGTCCTGACTAGGAAGCAGCTAATATAAGTGGGTGGTTTGTGCACCAAATTGTTCTAATTTTTAAAGTGTAAAATGTAATTTTAATTACCTTCTTTTTTTTTTACAAAAAATATCTATATTTCATTATTATAACAATACATACATCATAACGCATAGCAATTTATTGAACCAAGACAATATGCTTTTTCAAAATACAGTAAAAATAATAGACAAAGTTAAAAGTTACCATGTTTAGCACTTGGCAAGAGACCCAATTTTTCACGTGGCCCCGTTGCAAAATAAATTATACATAAATAACATGAAATGTTATGACATGACATAATGTGCGTTGCATTTAATCATGCTATATATTAGTTTTTGATGTCATGCGATACATTTATCATTCACAAAAGGCAATGTGTGAGGAAACGTTTCTTACCTGTAGTGAGTATATACTCTCAGGTACATGTGAGGGGATTCTCTCACTAGGCCGGTTCAACTCCTCGTAGACATCGGACGGAATTTGAATATCATAACGGTCTGCCTGAAAATCAAACTCCAACGCCCCAGTGGATGTCCTGACAGAAATAAAAGATTTGTATCAGCATTATAATCAACATAATGACATATTTTCACTAGGAAAAATACATTTTCTTCTCATTCCCCTCAGTCATTCTTTTGGTGGTTTGGATGCTGACCGAGAGCCTAACATTGTGATATAAAAACAAAACCAAACACCCAATCAAACCTCCATCAAAAGCATATTTAATTATGATTTAAATATGGTACATTAACTTGTCAAGAGTGAAGCCCTGTATAGGCACAGGCTCTGCACCGTCGTCATTTTCATAGAAGCTGGACCATTGGCCCAGCAGTATACGAGGCAGGGCATACAGTCATTCCCTTGCATGAGACATGATCCTATAACAAGCTAATTTAAATTCATCCATCCATTAAATAAATGGGTAGTTGACATACCGATACATAAATGACAAATTATTCACCATGATTACTGCAACCTGATTATCGCACTCCACCTTTTAGAAGAAATCATATGAATTGTAAAACCTGCGTAGGTTCCAGATGATGATGCGTGTGCCGGTCGTCATGTTGGAGCAGGTAGATGTGATGGCGCTGATCTCAGTGAGCAGGTCCGTCTCCGTCTTGAAGGGAGAGTACTGCAGTATGTCCTGCAGACTGGCTTTGTGCTCCTCTTTTACACACAGTACAGTGCATGTAAAGGACTAAACATATATTGCATTATAGACAAAACTGAGTAGAAATATGACTTCTCTAATATACAGTTTCATCTCAATAAAATACAGTAAGCTAGGTAAAACTTTGTCAGTAGTTCAGTTCCAAAAGTGAAAATCAAATATGAAATTGGTTTACTACAAATTGCAAAAATATTACATCTTTTTTTGTTATGATTTTAATTTAAAGCTAACTAAAAGCCAAAATTCATCATTTCAAGAAATTTGAATACGAAATGAAACACATCAAATGATTTTCAATTTAAAATTTTAAATAGAATATAAAATATATATAGAATATATAAAATAAAATAGAAAATAGAAATTGGCCTTATGAAAAGTATTTTGCAGTGTTTATTAATCCCTAGAAAATTAGAATTAAATTAATTTTTGTGCGATATTCTAAATAAAATGAGATGCACGTGTACTGTGGAAAGAGACAACTTTGTACTACTACAGCAAAGGATATAGTTGCGGTCTGTGTGCTCAAAGCAGACAATGGGCACAATTATCTGCTGAGCTTTGATCTCTTCCAGGTATGTTTGAGAGAGCATCCCGACACACGATGCATTCTCGCATCTGGAAAAGACTATGGCGTCTCTCCCGAGACGCATGGATCCAGATTTGAAACCGTTGCCGTACATCCCGATGGGCAACAAACCATCTACGGGAACCTTGTCACTGTAGCCGAAGCTTAAAAATATAGAAAGACGTACATTCAAAACAACTTGCAGTTTTACAAACATACACAATCAGCTAACTAAAAGTGTGTGTACCTGAGCATTTTATGCATGGCCGCATGGTCCAGACCATTCCCATTATCCATAAAACTGAGGCAGTCTTGTCCTTTGACAAAAGTCTTATCGATCCAGAACGCACTGGCCATGACATCTGGATCGCAGGCATTGTCTGTCAAAATGAATGAGAGCAGTTGTTTGTTTTCTTGTTAACAGCAGAGTAGGGGGAATAAAAGGGAATGTCTGGATGAGTGTCAAACGGACACAAGTGTGTGGGGATATTGCAACACGCTTGTTATGTAACGGTTGTATTGCTGTGCAAATGATGTGTTTGCTGAGGGCAGCGGTACACTGTGGTCTGTGATTCAAGTCAACTTGGAATGTCAACGTCGTACAGGGCACCACAGCATTTCGCAAAACCCACATATTTAAGTGTGTGAGCAAAAGAGTGTTCTCTGATGATTCAGTGTTACTGAACAACTCAACAACAAATTCAAAAGGGAGGCCAATCAATAAGGTTACATGCAAATGATAATTGGACAGTGACCTAATTTGAGAAAAATGTTCTCTCTTCTGATTAAAGTCAACAGAGGCAGATTATTTTTCTATTTGTCCTTGTACTTCTACTATTACTTTTCTTTTTGTATTTTCAAGCAGTCTGGATGCCCTGTGGAATGATGCTGCCTCTTATAGGCTCGTCTTGGTACTACGGCAGAGTCATTATCACCATATACAGTAGGTGCCTTTGAAACGTACCCATTTAACCTCTGAACTTCATATGAATGGAATTAAGTACGTACACACTTATACTGTGATTTATGGCTGCACGATATTGGAAAAACATGCAATATGCAATATAGTTGTTGAATATAGCGGTATCGATATTACTACGAGAGTTAACATGTACCTAAAGTAGGCCAAATTGTATCTGGCCCGCAGCCTCTATCGTAAAATTAATAGAGTCCTGTAGAACTGCTATAAAATACAAGCTGATTGCAATTTCATATCTACCCAAAAGAGGGCAGCAGCACTCTATCCAGCTCCATGACGCCATTTGCGCATCCCGATTGATTATGCGCATACATGCGCTTCTTTATCGCGCATGGGAAGGATGGGGTACTGACAGCTGACCTTTTGCTATGTAAATATGCGGACAAACAGCGTCTTGAATAACACAAAGATATTTTAATCGAGCCGATTGTCAACTGAGAAAAGTTGTTTGCACTGGCCTCGGTGCTGATTGTTTTCGTCACAGTCGCATATCCCGCCCCCAAACACACTGTTGCTTTGTGATTGGTCAAAAACACACGGCTCGGAGCAAATCAGTGAGCTCCGGACAAGATTGCTTCTCAGGGGTTTGTGAACCCACAATTTAGCTTGCAGGCAAGGTAAAATCACGGTGACAAAAACTTTATAAAAGAAAAAGAAAAAAAGAAAGAAAGTTGACAACAAGGGGTGACAATTCAAGGAGAGGTGAAAATTGAACTATTTTTTTCACATAAACCCGCAACAACTGTCTGCCTCATTTGCAAGGAGACTGTGGATGTTTTTAAAGAGTTCAATGTCAAGAGCTTGTTTGGATCGACGTATTTGTGTGAGAAGACGAGCATTCTCGATTTTGAACTTAAACAAGAGCCGTGTGCGGACACTAGAGGTGGAGAAACCGAAGCTTTCTGAAGCAGTGAATCAATATGAAACAATTGTGTTGAAATGGTTCAGTGTTATGAAGCATTTGCCATGAATCAGTGTGATGAGTCGTGACACTGCTTCACCACTGCTTTCTGTACCACTGAAGCAATTGTGTTGAAATGGTTCAGTGCTTCGAGGCATTTGACACAATTCAGTGTGGTGACAAAGTGCATGCCTTTAAAACAGTGATTCCTAACCACAAACGGAGAAATGGTGCATGCTTAGAGTCCATAATGTAACTGTGGAGCTGAAAAGGGAGTCGTAGGACAACACTTTATTGAACATTAGGGATGGGTGAGTACCGATACTATCAGTGTCGGGCCGATACGTGGCCTTATTTCAAGGAACTGCTACTTGCGATGGCGTTGTAGTCGCTTTTTTCAAAACCTATAGATACCAGGTAAACATCTGTACTATATGATGAGTTTTCCCATTTTCCCGAACCCATAAGCAATCCCCTTCGATTTTTATTTATTCACTTTTTAAATGTGTCTTATACTCAATAAATTACAGTATTTATTATTTAATAAACAAACTGTCTTGAGATAATAAAAAAAAATCTTGTAATTAGACTTTGGTCAAGATGACTCACCTATGAGCTCAGCAATGGCACTGAAAGGCCAGGTGTGACTGGTAGAATTGGTATGAAGGTACTTGGGAGAAAGCTGCAAGTGAAGCAAATACAATGATGACAGCGGTTTAGTGGACAAGACACACAGGGCCGCTGCATTGTGAAAGTGAAAAACTTTTTACAAGACATGGCCCGAGGGCTAAAACGATATGTGATTATGGAAATGATGGTGCTTGACGACTAACCCTGTACCTTCATTGGCTTCTGTCAGCCAATAAACCACTTGGCGCGACGGTTTGTACTTCCAAGTCACCGCTACCTTTCTGATCAATGTTTGCGAGCAAAACATGACGTGGTCTCCTCTCCGTCCACACTGACTAATTTGAGCAAATTTGTCATTTCAAAAGTGTGTATCAAACCGAGTGATAGCCCTTTTGCAGAGTCCGCACTAAGTAGTAGCAAGAAGTAACTCACTTTCAAAAAGGTTGGCGACGCCTGCTTTAAGCACGCCCTAGTCACATCCATCGCCTTGGAAAAATTACAGGACCAACCAAGTTACTACAAATACCCACAAGTTCCAACAAATCGTTGCCACAAGATGGAACAGCACATTTCATAAGATCAATGGCTGCACCTTTCTTCAACCTTTGTTGGATTACACCATCGGGTCAAAGAGAAATTAAAAAGGTGCCTCCTTTCGAACATAGGAGAGAACAGCACACTTTCACACAAATTCGACACCAATTTTCCTAACAACTGACGTCATGGTGGAACATCCGAGTATTGTTGATTTAAGTCTTTTGCTTACGGACTTTAAAAACGAAATAGAAAAAAAATACAGATATTAATTGTTGTTTTTGTGAAGGATCTATGATGATGTTTTCCATTGATTTTGAAACTGCACATGCTCAAATAAATAATGCAATGGTGTGCAGGGTTTCCTGGGTGCCTATCATTTCAGTTGTCCCTTTTACTTTGAACATACATTTCTCGGTTTCATTGACTTAGGAAAAAAAGTTGTTATCTTTTAAAACTATTTTTATTAAATTAATACTTTTAATGTCTTGAGTTGAGCGTGAAACTCGATCGTTTATGCATGCATAGTCTCTCAACTACGTCGCTGCCCCGTTGCTTTAAATGTTGCTGTTGTAAATTGTGGATATATCCTTTCGTAAAGTTTGGTCACAACAGTAGTAACCTTTGTTAAAGGCGGCATATAGAAATGTTGTTAGACCTAATGTATAATGCAGATCTAAAGAACACTACTCAAGATCTTGCTTCTTGCTGTTGCGGTAGCCTACGTTTATTAATAATTCACAAAATAATAGCAATACATAGTAGCAATAGTTATACATCCTATAATCGCCATTATAGGATGCCAGTGGATCGGTTGGAAAGAAAAGCATACATCTCCTGTGGCGCTCCTTATCTTACTGCTAATGCTAACTTAGACGTGCTGCCCGTTCTAAACACATCGAAAGGAACTTGGATGTTGAAGAACGGCGATATGTAGTGAAACCATCGTGAATACAAAAGGGTAGGTGAAAAAAAACCTTGTTTTTAGACTACTTACAGTACTCAGAGGAACACCGCGGTCCCGTTGTTCAGCCATTGCAGTTCGCGGACGCGGAAGTGACGCGCTAGTTCCTTGCTTTTGGCAAATAAGAGCCTTTCAAAACACATTAATATAGTGAAACCGCATTGCTGCACCGTGTTAATCAAAAATAAACACTGACTTTTGCGTGTTTTTATACACGATCCTTTTTTACTTACTTTTTACGTACAAATGTCATGAAATAAGAGCATTTCAAAACACATTAATATAGCGAAACCGCATTGCTGCACCGTGTTAATCAAAAATAAACACTGACTTTTGCGTGTTTTTATACACGATCCATTTTTACTTACTTTTTACGTACAAATGTCATTAAATAAGAGCATTTCAAAACACATTAATATAGCGAAACCGCATTGCTGCACCGTGTTAATCAAAATAGCACTGACTTTTGCAAGTTTTTATACACGATTTTTACTTACTTTTTTTACGAACAAATTTCATTCCTTTTTTATTGTTTTATTGTGAACTCTGTTGCTACGTCTTGAACGAATGAGCATTTGCAGGCTTGATCCTTGGAAGGAAGGCTACTCCTTTCAGCTTCCGTGTTTAATAATAATTATGAATTGAATGAGATTAATTATAATAAATTAGTAATTGATTTTATTATAATGTTACAGGCCAAGCATGGCAGTTTAATTAAAGAGTAACTATTATGGGGGATAGTGTTACAGTGCCGCACTTTGGCACAGGGGAGCGAATGGAGTGAATGGAAGCTGTATGGAGGTAAATATGGTGCAAAACTAACTTGTAAAAAAAAAAATTACCTGTAGAAAAAAAGTCTAAATTTGTATCTGTAAAAGTCGTGATTTGTACATGTAAAAAAAAATGTGTGCCTGTAAAAAAAAATTGTACCTGTAAAACAAATTTGTATCTGTAAAAACAAATTTGTACCTGTAAAAGTCATGATTTGTACCTGTACAAAAAGTGTAAATTTGTATCTGTAAAAGTTGTGATTTGTACCTGTAGAAATGACAACATGTAGTCAAAGAAGTCACCACTATGAGTCACAAGTGGTTTTTCTGCTGCTGTCCAGTCACGTGAGTTTTGCACCATATATCTCGCTACAAAAGGTGCAAAACTGATTCGTACTTGTAGAGCGCCGTGATTTGTACTCGTAGAAGAAGAGGGCGGGCTCTGGAGGATTTGGGCGGGCTAAAGCTCAACTTCATTGGTTGAGCTAACGACCGTGGGTTGAACTCAAATGACACCCATGCACAAGTCCGCAATTTCAAACAAACAGAGTAGCCGCACCAGTTTACACGTCATTTTGAAAGAAGAGGACGTCCAATGGTGCAAAACTCACGTGACTGAACAGCAGCAGAAAAACCACTAGTGACTCCTAGTGGCGACTTCTTTGACTACAAGTTGTCATTTCTACAGGTACAAATCACAACTTTTACAGATACAAATTTACACTTTTTGTACAGGTACAAAAAAAAAAATGTGTACAGGTACAAATCATGATTTTTACAGGTACAAATTTGTTTTTACAGGTACTTTCTTTTTTTTTTTTTTTACAGGTACAATTTTTTTTTACAAGTTAGTTTTGCACCATATTTACCTCCATAAAGCTGTGGAGCTTGCTCTCAGCGCACTGTACTTTGGTGGAAAAGCTGAATTAAAGTTTGTGCGAAAGCAACGAAAAGAGAACATGCCTGTTCAATCTCTGTACCATGGTTAAGAGGTCACTGAACAGGGGAAGAGAATTTACCAACAATTATGTATTAATACATTAAATTAATACAAATGTAATTAATAATTTATGAATTCAATCTAATGTTAAGCATTCATCTAAAAGGCAACACCTTCTAGAAACAGGCACATGTTCCAATACCTCTGCTCACTTGATAAGTGAAAAGCTGGAATTCCAAACTTTTGTCTCATATTCATCTTTCCAATACGGGACTGTAGGATTATATATATATATATGTGTGAGGTTTCTGTTTAAAACATCCCTTACATATGGTAAATGTTGTAACTTGCCAATTGTGTTGCACTGCATAGTGAAATCAAGCTGGATAAAATAACATAATTTAACAACTTCATGTATTGGCTTTTTTTTATTTTATTGCAACTTTAACATTTGGAATAATTTAACAATGGCATGAACATTTTAACATTGACAAAGGTAAAAGAGAGCAGGAATTTGTAAAAGCTATCTTAGAACACTTACATTTCCCTTAATACCCAAAATGGCATGTAAACAACATAAAATCTGAACAAGGGAGCTGTGAGGTCCAATAACAATCAAGAACATATTCCTCAAGACAGAACGGAACATTCTCACGGTCGGACAGAACACAAACAATTTAGTCAAGAAAACTGGTGGCTGTCAATATTTGCATTCAAGTACACAGATAGAGAATATTTGAAAGATCTGTGTGCTCCAACACCGCCATTTTAGGTGTGGATGGCCAAAACACAACTATGCAAAATTATTTGCAAAACTAAATCCTTCCTGGGTCCTTTAAAAAATAATAATAATAATTACAGAGGACAACATTTCAGACGGTCATTTGTGACATACACTGAATAAATAAATACAAAAAAAGCACAATGGAACAGTTGTCCCCCACAGCCTCTCTGCTTTTTAAATACAGATTCAGTGTATTTATGAGCAGATCTGTTAAAACACTTAAAATAAATTGCAACACAAGTTTCATATGTTGCAGTTAACAAAAACGCGCTGTGAGTGAGTTCCATTCCTTTCAATTTTCCATGTCGTCCAGGAACTCATTCTCAATGATATGCTCAAGCCTGTCCAATACAGCGTCCGGGCTGGCTGCAGGGTAGTCTGCTACCTGAGCTTGTGAGTGGCTGTGAGTGGACATCCCCTGGAAGGAACAGCACAGGGTAAAAAGGAAAGGCAACAAGTGGGTGATGGAGGACAAGGAACACTGGGTGAGAAGGGGGAATTCCAGGTGCTCCGTAGCAGATTCCTCACTCAGTCCGTTGAGCGTCTGCAAAATAGGTGTGCAAAATTCCGTTAAGTGTTTGGCAATTTATCAACAAATGGCTATCAATATCTGATTTTACCCCGTAACGCTGCTGTATTCCTTCCAGTATTTGGACAACGTGGGGCTTGCAATCCTGTTCGCCTTCTATTAGCGCACTCTCTGGACCACTGTAGTGGTTCACGTCTACTTCTGGAACAAACGCCCAGCGATACCTGTACACAGAATGTGGTGTCTTTATTATTGGCTTTTTATCAATCTTTTTTGGGGGGATTTTCTATAAGTGTTTGATCTCATAAAAGTACCCATGCCTGAATTAAGAATTACTGTAGCATTTTGTGATTGATTAAAAAAAAAAAAAAAAAAAAAAAAAAGAGGTCCCAAGTATTTATTTATTTATATCACACACACACGCACACAAATAATTAGGGCTGAAAATGTGATGTTAGGAAGGAAAAAAATCCTACTGTGATTATTTTTGTTTCATATCAGTCACTACTGGTACATCACAATATATAAAACAAATCACTTTCCTTCCCTCTGTTCTATCAAATCATCAGAAAATACTGGATGTTGGAGCTATGCTTATAATTTACTTTTTTGACTATGCATGATGCTGTCAGATGATGTTTCAGATGTTCGCTTTGAAATTCCCCTGAAACCCTTTAACTTTTAATTGAGGATCTACAGACACTGAATATAGGCCACTGCTTGAACAACCAATCTAGGACCACATCTTAAAATGATGACATCGCTTTTCCCAAAGGAGGCTGCTTACATCTGAAAGAGTGGTATCTTCTCCGGGGGGAAAGCTAAGGATGTATCCAGAAACTTGCAAGCTGACAGGTACATATCCAACTCTGCCTGGGAGAAATTCACAGGAGTATTTCTGTCCTGGGCTCCGCGTACGACTTTAGCCAGCCTGGGAGCACAGACATTTATAACAGTCATCTATAATGACATGGTCAGAATTCAGGAATAAAAAATTGTGAGCTCACTTTGAGACATCTTTATCTACCAGGAGAGCTTTCTCAAGACGCACAAATACGCGAATCTGTAAACAAAAAAATCAAGCAGTTATTACAAATCTGTATGGGCTGTGGGTGAAGATGTTTAAAATATTCACCAGCTCTGTGACCATGATCGGCCAAAGAGATGTCAGGTGCTGGGATGAAATACGCAGCAAGAGAACACGGAACATCAGGAATATCTGAGCGGAAACTGCGGGGCTGGGATTCATTCGTAAAGCCTCTGTGAGGCGTTCTATTAGGAAAGATTTTTGTGATTATCACACCCCATTATTTGGAATGTAAAGGGGGTAAGTTTGCTCACTTACAAAGAAATAAACAGTCTCCAATTCTTATGGTTGAATTCTGAAAATAAGCTAAAAATGCGTTTTTAAAAACCCCAAAATAGTATAAATGTGTGCTTGTGAAGTAAATATTTGATTCTCAAGCTAAACATAAGTTTCTGTAGTACAGTGGTTCCTTCGTTCCTTGACCATACTCGGAACTATAATACTCAAAACTCAAATCATCTTTCTACATTACAATGAATGGAAATGGCATTAATCGGTTTCATCCTCCCACAAAAAAAAGAAAAATTATGTGTTTTTTTTCCCCATAAGAAAAATAGCACTATATAACATACTTAAGAAAAACATCAACAAATAGATGAGCTCGTTGTTACCCTGTCTGCTCCATTGTATGTCAGCATGACTAATATTCTATTATAATAATTAATATCCATAAAAATTGGGGACTGTTACTCTGTGAGTAAACATAAATACAGTAGACTATTAAATCATAACTTCTCTCACTGTACGTAATATGCGGAAACAATGTCACACCTTGGATGAGGGGTAAATAGAGATGATACTGATCGAGTTCTCCACTGAACATTGCAAATGCCTGGCGCTTAAGGAGCATGGGTTTCTGGTCCACATTGGCAAACATCTTCAGGGAGCCACTCTGCATGCCTACAATAGATCAAATTCAAGTGTCGTATTCATACAATTGCCCCTTCTCTGGCATCTACCATGTCATCAAAGTCCGTGTACTCACTCATGAGGTCTTTAAACATGGTCTTTTCGTGAGTCAGCAAATGGTCAATTATGGCTTTCCAACTGGGTAGAAGACACAACACAAAGATTCTTTAAGACAATCATCGAGCGTCCTTCATTGATGTAGAGTAATATTAACAGACATTAAAAGTGTACAATGTGAATTAAAAAACTTCTAAGATGCTGAATTTGTAGGCTCCATTGTACATTTGATCAATACTTTAGCCTCTCTAGATAAGGCATCAAAATATTATATCAATGATCACACTAACCTGGGTGCACAGGAGGCATCCATTGTGAAGAAAAGGGGATCCATGAAGAGCTCAAAGACCTCTTTCCTCCAGGCTCTCTTGGTGTAGGCATAACCACTGAGGTTGCTCAACAGCTGGGCTCCTGCCTCAAAGCTGGGCATGTTGTAGGCACTACAAAAGAGAAGAGAACTTCATTTTAGGATCTAATCCTGATGTATCGGTACTTGTACGTTGATGGGGGTAAAAACAAGACAGTAGCTACCTGTGATTCTTCAAGTAGGGGAAAACATAGTACATGAGACGAGAAATAAGAGGCACCGCTTTCTCCTTCTCGTCACTGCGGTACACCATATCAAGAAGTGGTGCCAAGACCTACACAGCGAGAGATAAATGTGTTATGATCAATATGGGGTGAGGGATAATTATTTGATCCCATTTTTAAGTCTACTTATTTACACAGAAACTAAAGTCTAAAATGTTTATGGTTGTTTATTGATTTTGGTAATTGACAGAATATCCATCCAAATACATAAAAAAAAAAAAAAAGGTTAGGTTTGCAAAGACTTTGGGCCACTCATCTTTTTATAGCCTATAAATCTTTCAAGTCTCTTGGCTGCCACTTTAAATCTTTTGGCGAACATGTTTAAAATTTCCTTGCAACAAGAAATAACTAAATTGTTGCCGACCTCGAACGAACCCTGATGACAAATCACCATTCAGTACCTTCACAAATATTTACAAAAGTTTGCCCTCTCAGTGGGATAGCTTTATGTCCCCTCGATGAAAAGTGGATGCCCCATCTACAAGACAAAGCTACCAGCGACAGTGGACTATCATTTAAAAAAATAATCAAGTCTCATTGAGAGTTACATCAATGGAATCAATCGTTTGATGGCAGCAAGTGCCTAAAATGATTATTCAACAAAATATTGAAGGATCTTTGTGCAGTTTGTCAGTTTTTTTTACTCACAACTGTCACCTCTGGCCCAAAGTGTAACTGCAGCATCTGTGTTAGACTCGTTGCGAGTACGTGCACAATCTTAAATGCCCGCCACATGTCTGCTACCCCGCAGGGACGAGCATGATGTCACCCTCCACCCTTCCCCTCCCCAAAGAAACTGTACTATAAAGGGAAGATAAAAGCTGACAGGTGCAGTCAGAGTAAAACAGTCAGGGCTCTTTGTACTCATCTGGGCATGGGTGGAGCATGTATGATGTAGAAAAAGCGTTAATATTACCTTTTTAAATGGCCCAAAGCCCTTTTAAGGAAACCATTGCTTTTAGGCAAACAAAAAATATAAAGAAAAGACTGATTTTTATTAATTAACTTTCAGTATTTTTAAAATTCATTACTACTTCTGTCAGTATCACGTTATTTCAGTGTAAAATTGTGAGTTTTCCTCTTACTTTACCTGAAGAGGGCCAACAATTTTGTGGACTCATATCTACACACACGATATAAAACATACCTCAGCCAGGAGCACAAGAGCCTGCACGCTGTAAACTGACGGAGCCGAGGATGAAACCATGGTGCTGGCTTGAGCCATCGACTCTGTCGAGAGAAAAAACAATTAGCTCCTTTTCACACGGAAAATAAGGTTTTCAAGTTTGAGGCAGACTAATCAGACAAAGCCTTTATGGCTCTAAATCAGGCAGATAAATGTTTAGTTACCACAGTGATCGCCATCCATATCCACGTCGTCGGCCTCGTTCATTTCAGGGCACACCTGCGGCTGAACTTTGACCTCCAGGCTGCGGCTCAGCCAACTGGTCTGTTCGAGAGACGAACCCGCGATTCCACCCACAGCCTCCAGGATGCGCTGCGTAACCTCCTGCACCAATCATTGTTATCAAAAGCATCAGTCCCCCACTTCCTCCTTGTTTGTCAATCAAATGCTTGAACGTGAGTCGTCTTCAAACCTGCAGATCTCGCGTATCCTTCTTGTTGTCCAAGTTGGGGAGGCGATTGACAACTTCATTGAGGATGCTGCAAGTGACATATGCCATTCAAGCACAAGGCAATTTTAATCCAAATCGGAAATAGCTCGAGGAGAAAGTTAATATTAAATATCTGTGCAAAAACTAACCCCAGGAGTAAGAAGTGACCAGGGGGAGCCAGGTTGAGTGGGACAGACTCCCGTAGCAGACTGAGAAGAGGGGCGATGTTCTCCTGCAACGCTTGTGCTGTAACGCTATTATTTAAAATTAATCAATTAACCACTTATTTAATGAGATAAGTCAAAAATAAAAAGTACAAAAATATAAGATGATGATTGTCAGAAAGGTTGGAAAGGTTGCTTAATCCATCAACTTGTTGCCAAGATCATTTTGTTGCATGCAACATATACTTGAGGCATTTGCTTGAGAAAGAAACCGTGATTTAAGCCAGAATGAACCGTTGGTTGAAGTTGAATGTCCAGATATGTCCTACACTACTTACCTCTTGATGTAAGTGTAAGTAAACTGCAGCATGGGGATGTCTACCAAGGTTGACTTCTAAAATTCAGGGGACACAGAAGAAGGTTTCTAACAAAAAGGTTGGTGATAACGCAAATTGTATGCAATAGGTTCTTTTGGTACCTGATCTCCTTTGAGCTGGTGTGGCTTTTTCACCACTTCCTTGACCAACTGTAGAATCGTGTCCGTGTGCAAGGTGTTCAATGATTTCACCAGCTCTACAATGGTTAGATGGGACTCACTGACCACAGGTAAGACCTAAAGAAGAAAAAAGGGTTCTCAACCCTACCAATTCTTACAGGTGACTGTGTGCGTAGATACATTGCAGTTCTTACATTGTTTGTGTGTCTCCTTTTACTCTTCTTGCTGCCCCAGGCTGCTCCCAGTGAAGCCATGAGCGGAATTCCATATTGGCCAGTCAGAGGAATAAGGAACTGTAATATCCGCTGCCGTAGAATCTAAGCAAGCAGTATGGCAATATTGCGTGAAGTTTTCTACTGCATTTAACTTGTGAAACTGTGTTGAAAAATATTGTTAATTTTGATCTATTGAGCATGTTGGTGTATATAAGAGGCAACCACCCTGGATTGGTCACTAGTGAATCACAGGGCACATATGTAGATTGACAATTTTCATTCTCACATTCACACCATTATTCAATGGGAATGAAATTGACAGTGCTAGGCTAGCACAGATGTTAGGTACATGAAACGTTACAGTTGTCGAATGCTTCAATGCATGTAGATTTGATTTTAAAATGTGAACAATTAGAGACAGCGTGAGCTCATACTTAAAAAAACCAAAAAAAAAACATGAGAGGTCAAAATGGTAACAATGGTATAAATGTGTGAAGCAACAGCAAACCTTGGTGCTTTTAAAGAAGACAGATGAACTTTGTTTGCTGCTTTGTGCAGAGTCAGGTGCCCGCTTATGGAACTCTTCCTTCATAACCACGGCCCATAGCAACGCCATGCTGTTAAGCATGTGCGGCAGCGCCTCCAGCACGGCGCTGCGTGCGTTCCGGATGTCAACAGAATCGCACGAAACCAAGGTCTGATGAGACAGACATAAAAAAATAGCACATTAACACGAGGTCCTGGACATATCTGCTTGAGTGTGTGTACTGTTTTGTGCAGTGTGCGTGAGACTCACCCTCTTGTTGTCCAGCAGACAGTAGTGTGTAATGGTGGTTAGGCCTTCTAGAAGGGTCAACAAGTAGTCTGGCGCAATGTTCTCCCGCCTGCCATTTACACAAAACAAAGCAGAAAAATAAATCTACCATTCAGTGGAACCTCCAAAGTCCAATCTCCCAAGAGTTGGACATTAATTATGTCCCGGAAGTCAAACAAATCATACAGTTCAAACCAAATCATGACTTAACTCAAGATGCACTATTGACGGCAAAGATCTAAAAATATTACTTTCCTGCCATCTGTGCCAAATCACTATGTTTAACTGAGGGCAGGAGATTTTTTCAGTAAAGCCATAGGCAAAGCTTTTGTCCATCAAATGGACAACCAAACTTTTTTTGGGTGGGCGTCAATTATTTGCAGTATTTCACCATTTATGGCAGGACTTAGCCCTTATTCCCCATGAACAACAAAATGGCAAACCTTCCCGTTCCCTCTCCATTGTATGTCTATCAGTGACTTTAAAGAGATTATTCGTTTTTAGGGGCGTGCACTGTGCATCTCTCCACAAAAGATACAATTTTGAACAACGGTTTTCGATATGTGGGATCCGAAACGATTCAAGGATGGTTCGATTTGAAAGTGGAACAATTCAATTAAGTTTGACTCAGTGGGGCTACGAATCGATTCAATAAGGTATGGTTAAGTCAGAGAGGTTGTATAATGTTAAAATAATGAATTTGTCTGTCCATTTTATGTAGTTCTTGTGTTCATTAGGGTCACGTGTGCTGGAGTCTCTTTACCTTAAATTTGTTCTTCCTCCTTCATGCTCATAAATCTTCACCAGTTCATCCAAGTTCCTGCAAATCTGACTGATGAGCGGAGCCACAATGATGCTCAATGAGCGTCCCAAGTAAGGCAGAGAGGAGCACAGCAGCGCCACCCAGTGGGGATGCATGGCATAGCCATACTGCGGCTGCAGAGCCCTGGCGGCGGCGGAAACAAACATTCCCTGGGCGGTGATGGGGTGGCTTTGGACATACTGGGCTGCCTTGATGGACTGCTGGAACAGGACGGCTGTTTGCCAACCCCGGGTGAGGGGGTTACTGCCAGTTGGGGATTCCGCAGGTTGACCGGAAGCCCCGCCAGATCCAGCCCCACTGGGCCAAACGTGGTATTCCAAGACTATGAGAGCCTGGAGGAGTTTGAGTAATTCCATCTGTAAGGGATATTGCTCCTGTCCTTCCCCCTTCCCAAAGTTCACAAGACTCTCCTCTGATAGTCCACCATCTTCATCCAGCAGCTCAAGACCCTTGACTGTTCCCTTGCCAGTTCCCCTTTGGCTTATATACATAGAGGCTGAAAGTGTAAGTAAAGCATATTGCTGCACTTTACATCCAGAGAGGAGTTTGCGAATGTGCTCCAGGCTGCCCTCCTGTCCTTGTGCCATGCAGGTGAGCTGGTTCACCATACGCGTCAGCACTTCCACGCTCTTAACCTGTACGTCTCTATTGCCCTGCAAGTCAAGAGGCCCAAGGTTCTGATAGGACGAGTAATGAGAGCAGAGAAATCGCAGGCACAAGTTCATCAGCAGCTCGATAAGAAGAGAAGGCGGTATGGAGGGGGAGGATGAAGGGGAAAGCAAACCGCCGTAGAAGCTCATGCCATCCTGAGCTTGCTGGTGACGCTGCAAGAGGTTGCAAACAAGGTTTAAGTGTGAGGCAGAGCTGGTGTCCAGAGAGGTGGAGGAGAACGCCTCCACTAGAGGGCACTCAGCGCTGCTCCTCAGTAGGCTATCGAGCAGCGCCAAGCCTTGGAGCAGATGGCGCCATCCGCCCGCCATGTGATACAGAAGCACATGATGGAACAGTGAGCCAATGGCCTCTTTTTTTTCACGCTCCTGTTTTAACAGACGAGATCTGGCCATAGCCTCCAACTCCAAATCCTCATCATCCTCGCTTGACAGCGAATCGGACGCCTGCGTATGCTCAGACTCCACTCTTTGCAGGCCGTGGACCAGTCCTACCTCCTCAGTGCCAGAGCCGGAATTCTCTGTGGACACTTGGGCACCGCTGGTGTCAGCTGATTCCGTGTGCTCGCTCTTGACGGCCTCCTCTTCATCCTCCTCTCTGTCCTCCTCTTCCGTCACTTCGCTCTCGCTCCCGGATGCTGCCAAAGCGTCGCCTAGACTCGACAACTCGGGACCGCTGTCTAATTGTAGCCACAGGGATTCCCGGTCTATGACATTCCGGAGATTCAAGATGTTGCTCTCATCAGCCATGGCATCCACTGCTTTGGCAGACCAGCGATTTATGTTGTTTAGAACCTTGAGGTTACCTTTAAAACAGAGAAAAACATAGTAAACCACAGTTATTTAAGTAATTGAAGCGCATGAAAGAAATGTTTAAAAATGTTCATTGTAGTCTCAGTTATAGATCCCAAACTACCATTTCAAATATAATCCTAAATTACCCTGTAAAATGAATTCCTGCCAGGATTTGATTTGTGACCAAATGCACTGAAAAGTGTGTGCGTGTACATGCACATGCGCCCAAGCCCTGTCTTACAGAAAGGTAGGTCTAGGCAGCACTACTTTTATATTAGACAGGGCTTTGTCAAAATCTTGTGGCAGTATAGAACTTCCGGAAAGAGCACAGAGACAGCAAATAGGGGAGTTTTTCATCCAATAATGCGGGTTTTGACTCCAACATAATAGGTAACTTTGTGCGTAGCAAACTGCAAATAGGTGGGGGGGAAATTGAACTGAGTATAGAATCCACATAAAAAACAGAAATAGATAAATTTTTGGACAGCAAACCGCAAATATGCTGAGGTTTACTGTTACAGCATGAAAAAAAATGGCCTTCTGTTAACAAAACAAAGGCTGACAGAGAAACTAACCAGCTGTGACATTTTGTTTGATGGCCTGTATGGAGCGGCGCTGAGTGGACGGGTGAAGCAGCAAGAGCAGGATGGGCTCTAGGATCCGGATCACATCGTTGAGGGACAGAGCTCGAGCCAGCCAGCACTGCGCTGCTGCACTCATTGAGCTATCCGTGCATCTTAGACTCTCCACCACAACACACAGCGACCTGAAAGAAAGAGAACCGCATTTGTAATTAAAGTCAATTTGGAAAGAATACAGGGGGTCCACGGTTTACAAAGGAGTTCCATTGCTACGGCAGCAATGTAACCCAAATTTGCAAGTAAGATGCTGGAGTCAATCACATATGCTATATGGCCAATGCAGTTGTAAAGTCATAATTAGAGTAAATATTTGAATGAAATATTCATAATTATGATACCAATACAATACGTTTTTGAAACGTCGCTGTTGTCACTTCACAATTTAGAGTATCCAATTAACCTAACATGCGTTGTCTTTTTATTGATGGAAGATTCTAAATTGTCGAATAAATATCACAGGCTTGTTTGTCTATGCGTGCCTGGCCATTTACTGGCAACCAGTCCAGTCCGGGACTGCCTCTTGCTTAAAGTTAGCATGGATAGGCTCCAGCTCGCCCACGACTCCAAGAAGGTAAAGCGCTATAGAAAATTGATGGGTACAGTATTTGTTTGCGATTGTGTACAAATAATGTCTACACTAACCTGTCAAATGAGCGGCAGTTCCTGTTCGAGTGGATCTCACGGGTCAAGTGCCAGAGGATCGAGAAGCGGTGTAGGGCTTCAAGCCGAACAGCCTGGATTACACAATCAAAAGAGCTGGTGTTTATTGTTTGTATTATTTGCCATGTCATCAAAAGCATAAATAGCGCTTCAACGGGTATTTCCACCTTCTCCTTGTGCGACAGCGCCTGGCAGATTATGTCTTCGCAGATTGTCGCTGATGGAGCCAAACAGTGAAGGTGGTAAAAGAGCTCCACGCCGGCAGTGTGCTGCTCTCGACGATCTGTGTCCAGCTGGCTCCAAAGCAACACAGCGACTCGCTGAATCAAAACACAAAATGAAAATATCTTCAGTAACATGTTTAATGAAATTTTGGGGTCGCAAAAAGATTTTCCTAAACCTGGTAAAAGTCTGTGTCTTCTTCTATGACGGAAAGCAAAGCGGGATAAATGGGGGGCACGGTGATCATCTGCAACTTCCCGCTCAGCGGGTTGGAGTCGGATGTCTGGTAACGCCTCCTCTTGTCCTGGATGACCAGCGCTAAAGACTGGGAGTGGTTGATGAGCTCCAACAAAGAGGCCACTGCAGTATGCTGAATTTTGTAGTCCCTTGACATGCAGCACAGTGTCATCAACGACCTCAGCCACATAGGTAAGCTCTCATCACCTCCTGTGAGGATAAACACATATGAATATAGTCGAAGTTGCCAGTGATGCAGCATCCATTTTTAGTGTGTTGAAATGTTCATTTGATTCTGTCTTAAATTAGCTAATTTGAGCAAGACAAGAAATAGGGTTTGTAAACTGATCATTTGTGATACTTGGGGTATTTCAACAAAAGCATATCACAGACATGTTATTGACACCCAGGAAATTTTTTAAATTGAGGAATAATAAAGATAGTATCTCTCCTTTAAGGCATATTTCACAAGCTTCGAGGCTCTTGATATTGAGGATTCCGCTGTACATGTCTGGCTAGAAGCCAAGTGGAAGAAGTAAAGGAAAACAAACACCTGACCTGCTTGGCCAAACATGTCCGTGTGAAGAGCCAGGGCCTCCTCTTCGTTTAGGTAAACAGGGAAGGTGGTACACTCCAGAAGCAGGTGGCAGGTAGCAGCAAAGGCCTGTCGACACGCCTCGGAGATCTCTGCCCTGCTTCGCGGTCGATAACCAGATGCCCAGTCCAGACAATGTCCGTGCTCTTTTTTCTTTTCGGCTTGTTGAACCTCAGATGTGGGCTGATGTTTTAACTTGTTTGGAGTGAACAGCTCTGTCAGTTTATCTTTAATTTCCATTCTGCCTATGCTTAATAATAAAGTCTTGTTATCCACAGGTGCAGTTGTGACATCAGTCTTGGGCTTTTCCTCCTGTGCATCAACATCCTCCACCTGTACCAGCAGGTGTCTAAAACACAGGAGAGAAATAATTCATTTAGAATGATTCATTCAATGCGATACACATTACGAATCTTACTTTTAAAATCAATGATGGTTAACGCGTCTAAAAATAAACAGTTTTAGGCAGGACCCCATCTATCATCAGATGCTGACAACTCACAAAAGGCCTTTTCGCACTGCATTTAGCAATGTGGACCTTTCACACTGAGCAAGTGCGGGATAAAAAGGTCTTAATGCTAGCTTCCTCAATTCCTGGTCCTCAAGGGCCAGAGTCCTTCAAGTTTGAGATGTTTCCGTCCTGCTACACACCTGATTCACATAATCAGCTCATCAGCAAGCTCGGCAGAAGCCTGATGACGATCCTGATCTTTAGAATCGGGTGTGTTTGAGAATGGAATCATCTAAAACTTGCAGGACTTTGTGGCCCTTGAGGAACAGGATTGGGGAAGCCTGCCTTAACTCATTCATAAATAATATTTACTGCTATGCTCGAGCACCCCTAAAAATGATTCAATATGGGTCAATTGTATCCGTTTATTAATGAATTATGTTTGTTAATAACATCTTTGTTGGCAGCACATGCTCTGGTGGTTATGTCTTGCCTTCCTGTGTGAGGTTTGTATGCTCTCACCGTACTGTGGGCTTTCTCCCAGATTTCACAATCATGCATGTTATGGAATTTAGAGTCTTCAGTTAAACAAGGTGTGAATATGAATCATTATTTGTCTACATGTGCCCTGTGATCGGCTGGCGAACGGTCCCCGGGGGTACTCTGCCTCTTGCTTTAAGTAAGTTTGGCTCACCCTCAATCTACATGGAGGATAAGGGCTAAAAACAATTCATGTATGGAAATATCCTTTGAATTCTTTATTATGGTCTAATTTTTAGATTAAGAAATTATGGTTTAACCAGTGTTTGATCTGTTGTCAAATAATGGGTATTTTACCTTGTGGCTATGAAAGCGAGGATGCCCTGCATATATTGTGTTGTGGTGTGGACACTGCCACCCCTTCCCCACACTCCATAACCATTTTTGCACATTCCATTTCCCCTGGAACCCGCGCCGGGTGGCAGCTGCTGCTCTGATGGTGAGGCGCTGATGCCCAGCCCGCTGTCCTCTGATCTGAGTGTCGGGTAGACTCCGTCTGCAGGCTCAGCCTCATCCACATCTCTGTTCAGCTCGTCATCTCCGTGGAGACCATTACCATCGGCAACACTGTCATCTCGCTCTCCTTCCTTCTGTAGATCCTGGAGAAGAATATAATTTACAGTGAGGCTAAAATAAGAGTAAATGGAATGAAGATAAAACAATATGGTTGTCCCAGTGTCCCGAGCTCTAGAAACCAAGACAAATGTGTAAAGAAGGCTTAGTGATGGATAGATACATTGAACATGCCAGGTTGGTTAAATGTATAGAGATTTTAACATTTTCAACAATAAAAATATGTTAGCTAAGATTAAAATATAGCACTGCCACAAGCGCTTCACGTCTCCTCCTGCTCACTATAAGCAAAGCCAGCTAGCTAACTCTACATGCAGACGAGCAGAAAAATACACCAGATTCGTGCTTCAGCAATCAGTGCCATATATGGACACACTTGCGCCAAAGCGCCTTCTGTCCCTGCACCGTCCTGTATCCTGCTATGCAATAAATGCATGTGGTTTTTGTAGCTACTGTTACCAAAAATAAGTGCACTGTGAAAAGGGAATTAGTGTGCCATGAGAGCTCACCAGGCATACTGTAGTAAATGATCCTATTTCACTTAATTTGTCTGAAAATTATTACTGTCGACCCCTTCATACTTGCGGTTCGGCACCTGCAGATTTGCTTATTTCCGAATTTTTGCTTAAATATCTTTTTTCTACCTGGACAATCCTTTCATCCTCTTTTTGTGCTTGTACCGCCATCCCTTCTGTGTAGGGTCTTGCCTCCAAGTCCATGAATGCCACAGGCATCTGGATCTTACTCAGGACCTTAAAGCATGCACGTAGGCCCTGTGTGACATCTTCCAAGCGAACAGAGTCCATGCGGCTGTGCAAAGTCCGCAGCATTGTGCCCAGCATCTCAGGAAGGAAATGGGCCTGGATATCAGCATGTAGCTCCTGCAAAAGGCCACAAGGATTAAGAAAATACTGTATTTGTGTACAGATCATGTTTCCATTCATAATTTGAGATTAATTACCAGTGGAAGAACATCAAGCAGAAAAATTATTAGATTTGATATTTCTGTGACAGAGAGAGGACAACTTCTGTCATGCTGACGCTTTGGTGAATCGTCGTCGTCACTATAAGTATTAAAAAAAAGAAAAGAAACAACAACAACAAATTATATTCCCATGTGTGGCAAAACAGATACAATTCAAATTCTATATGGAATTTGTTAGTTTTAAAACATAATGATGACTGTCTTGGAGAGCCAATTCCAAAAATACGTGATAATTAAACTCACCTGAGAGATTTGCAGAAGCATTGCATCATGTAATCCCACACAAATTCACTGTTTATTGAGCTCACAAGCATATTCATTGTCTTTATGATCTCCGAAGCGTTCTTGTTCTCTTTTATCATGCTGTGAAAATTCAACAAGGTCAAACACAGATCAATGTGGAACAAACTCCATCGAGTAGTGCCTCATATTAAAGCATTAGATGTGGGCTTTCTAGATCTATTATTTTGTCATTACATTTTTTTAAGGGCTAAGTGACATTTAGGTGGAGTCCTAAAAGTCCATTTTGACACATGGCAAAGCACCAAAAAAATCTGCATGGAATGAACCCCATTGAGTTGTACCGTATTTTAAAATATTAAATTTGGGTTTTCCAGATATAGCAACATTTTGTCATTATGCCCTCATTCACACAATAACAAAAAAATCCTTGAAAATGACAAAAATTCCCCAACTCTTGCTTGACGTACAAATTAGCGCAAAAACACTCGCTGCCATAGAGTTGTTGTTTTTTTTGCAATAAAAATAATTATTTTTATAGCTGCAAATCAATGTGCACCAAACATGAACAGGTCATAATGCATATTAAGAGCCCACAATGTTGACTATGGTTGGTCACCATACAGGTAACAGGTGACTAAACAAACTAGATGATAGTTGTCAGTCTCTGCTGCCCTCACCTGGCTAATTGGTTGCCTGAGAGCCTTGAGCTGGTGATAGTATCCTCACCCAGCATCTCTCGACAGTAGCTGTGAAAGGCTCGCACTACCTCCAACAGCACACTGCTCAGAATCACTGGACCTGGATACAGATACCACAATAAGTACTCTCAAAAACAAGGTCAAGATAATTTTATATTTTGATGAGCTTTATATGCTGGACTTACCTAACTCCGGTTTATCCAGCAGGCTAATAATGATACGAAAAGGCCTGAGGTAGCCAATCACATTCTCTGGCTTGCTCTGCACATCCTTCTGTTTGAGGATGTTAATCAGACCCTGAAGCAAAGGACCCAACAGATGGGAAGGAGAGTAACAGGTGAGAAACAAACATAAGTAAAACACTATGCAAACACAGCACATGTGACTAATATGTTAAGTATTCCGTTGCCTTTTGTTTATTTCTTAAGTGTTCATTTCTTAAGTTTTTTTCCCCAATGTAAGTATTCAGTGACAAAACAACTAAATATGTCCTAACTAATGAGTAATTTATTTTTAAATAGGGCACTCATGAGAAACAGCCAAAAGTATAAAATGGGAATATACAAATTCTAAAATTGCCCAACAATTTTACGAAAAGTACAATTGCTCAAAAAGTTACTTGCATTAATCTAACGGGGTAAATGAAGCTTGTTCCTACCGACCTCTGAAATACATACTCTAGCAATACATATAAAACACCACTAGGCGACAATATTGCTCTGCACATACCTTCCTGTTCCACATCTCAGTCACACTGACAGTCAGGTGTCTTCAAAGGGTGAGTACTTTTACTTTATTTTGGTTTTATTCAGTTTTGATAGTAAATGCTTTTGTGAGAGCAAGGAATGAAATTGACAAATTTCACGGTAGTTAATAAATGTTATAGTTATTTAAAAAGAAAAGTTACGTTGTTTACCTTTTGTCTATTGCAGTAACGAGTCAACTAGCAACATGAGACAGCATGTGTCGCTTTGTTTTGTTTTGTTTTTTTGGTGCAACTCACTAGGTTAGAATACTGTGGAAATGTATTTCATTACTGTAGTACAATATAAAAAGTTAAATTTATAAAAGCTCACTTTAAACTAAGTGAACAATTTATTTAAAATATATTACTATAATTTTGATTATTAATAACTAGGATTAAAAACAAATTCACCATTACAAGAAAATACTAAATTAAATAAGAAATAAAAATTATTAGTTTTTTTGTTTTTTGAAACTGGGAAGGAATTGACCTTCTGAAACTGTCCAATTATATGGAATTATATAATTATACATTGAAACATTTAAAAGATAGCTTTTCACCAATACTCTAATTTAGATGCACTTGTATATATTTGTAAGTAAACATATGTGAGGTACCTGCACAATAAGATCTTTGGAGTATGTGTTGAAGTAAAACAACATATGTTCCTCTGCTGAAGAAGACATGGTTGGATGCGGCGCAACCATTTCCCCTTTGATGTTTGTGCCTAAAAAGAAATGGCACATACAAATAAACAGTGCAGCAAAGTGAGAAAACCAGAAATTGACCAAACACTGCCACGGAGGGAATGAGTCATCACTTTGACACTTTCTCATGATCAGTTACCTAGGAGCCATGCATAGAGGCGCCTGTTGAGGGACATGTCTCTGCGGAGTAATGTAAGGGAAGCAGCAGAAACCACTGCGGTCATGTCATCAATGCTCATTACGATGCTGGCCTCCGCTGGGTCCTGAACCAACAAAAGAAAAAGACAGAGGAGAAAATAAGCATTTGCCAAGTCCAATTATGCCACGTTTTCATTGCACAATACCAGCTTGGTTTACTCAGTTCTACTCAACTCAATAGAGCTGAAGGCGTACTATATTCATTTCTCAGTGTGTGGGTTTTGGCAAAGTAAGGAGTGAAGATTCATTTAAGAGGAGACTGAGGGCAACAACAAAACAGATCACTGCAGCTTGGTGAAGACGGAGGAATCTAATATATCCAGTCGTGTCATTTTTCTGTTAAACATTATAATGACACAATTACGGCAAATCGGCTCGTTCATTTGGCAGCCAGCAGTGATCACCCATATAGAATTTGCTCAGCACTGTTGGCTTTTGGCAGTGGAAAAGCTGCAAGCGGACTTGGTACTAAGCATGGGTAAAAAGATCCATCATAAAAGCTCTACCAAAAATGAGATCCTTACTATGTCTGTTTATTGTTGCGGCTGTAATTTGAAATACAAGTAAACTGCAGGAGTGTAAAATGAAATCAACAAAAGTAAATCTTCTGTTGTCTGCCTATTCACGAAAAATTTACATAATAATCGCACCTTGCAATGATTGTATCTCCACCCATGACATGATCAGCTAGGTGAAGATCCAGAGCCACTTTCATAGTGTCTGTCTCCTTTAAAACATAGTGCTTAAAAGGTTGAATTACGGAAAATGTGGTTTAGTTTGCTTACCAGGGATGTGGCCAAAGGGAAAAAGAAGAGCAGGATTTCCAACATGTTCCTCTGCACCAGCACATTTGAGTCTTGCAGGGAAAGACACACAGACTTAATCTGCACAAAGACAGATGGATGACGAGTTTTAAAAAATTAGCTGACTTCATTGAAGATAAATGAATTCATATCCAAGAAGGGGAATGTTCACCGCCATGCGATGGTCATAGCCGAGCATGTGCTTCTGTTGTTGCAGTGGCAAGATGCGGTCAAAGTGTGTGACTATAAAGACGGTGGCAGGCAGTCGCACTTGGGGACTGACCGATATACAACCCCATAGGGCTCCATAGAACACCCGCTGACCCACCAGCAGGGACAACTTAACCAGCAGGGCATCGGTCCTGGACATAGAAAGAGACATGGGTCAAAAAAATTTTTTATAAAAATAAAAATCTATAAAATGTCAGCAAAATACTTTTAACAAGTACATCTAAAACTAGTTTGGGCGATTAATAATTGTATTGATTAATCATTTTATTTGCTGGTCATTTTGGGGAATAAATTTGGAGATTTTCATTTTAAGGCCATATCACCAAGCCTTAAATCTAGCATACCTGTCATTGACCTCCAGTCCTTCCTCCAGGCCTGGCAGTAGTCCCGTTATGAAGGCCTGAAGACTTGGCAGTAAAGCCCTCTGCAGTGGCAGATAGTAACGCTCGTACAGTGTGAGCAGGACAGGCTTCACTGCCATGGCTGCGTGGCCTAACAGCGGGAACAAGCCTGAGCTAAAAATGCATAAACAAATGTGTCACGGCAAAACGCACATAGGAACTCAGCGTCGTCTCTTGCTTCAGTAATTTTCTTTTTACCTGTAAATGAACAAATCCTTGGCCAGCCATTTTGTCCCAATGATTTTGAAAATCACCTCGTAGGTCTCCAGAGCCTTGAGGTGGACCCCACTGGGTAAAGCCGGGTGCATGCACTGGGCCAGACGCTTGCCGATGACGAGCCTCTTGGGAAGGAGGGAGTAGCGGAGGTTACTCTGCAGGGCCTAGAGGCGGGCCAGAAGAAATAAGCAAAAGCCATGATTCCCAAAAATATTATACCTGAAGTCTGAACACATACTATGGGCCCGACTGTCGCCATATGTTTTTTCCAGTTTGTAAAGGGAAGACATCCATTTGTCTTAAATGTATGACACACCTGCATGCCAATGTTGAATATACTGAGAGAAATAAGAGTTAATTGCTATTTTAAAGAATGTACTGTACATCAATTATTATGCTAAAATATCATATTAGTGGCATTAAAAAAAACTCAAAAATACTATTATTTATCATGAGTTTCTGGGAAAATATATCACCCTAAAAAATGGGGTATGTGACAGGCCTTCAGTAGTACGACTCCCGCAGTTACCTTGTTGAGCTTGCCCAAGGAGGAGATGAGATCCGCCCATTCGCTCGACGATTCAAAGTTCCGCAACGCCTTCTCGATGACTGCTGCATAGTTACGATAGCGGTAGTCGTTTTGCAGTTCGACCTCCTCGGGATCCATGTCACAAGTCAGTCAGGCGGCAGCATGTTCTTATAATGTGTCTAAAAAAAAACAGCACAGCCAAACAAAATGGGTTTTTTTTTAGGCAATAGGCGTGGATGAAAATTTACTTCTCATGTTGTCTCCCTGGGTAGCCTCCATCCCTCTGGGGCTTGTTTATGGTAAATAGAATTATGCAGTGCATGTGAGTGAGAGCGTGTGTGTCTAAGATTATAGAGGAAAGGGTTGGTGGGCGGCATCTGGACTCTTTGGCTTATCAGAGATGAGCTATACAGGAGGAGGACATGCCACTTTCACCTTAATTTAGACATGGCAGAATTGTTTCACTGATGGGATCATTCAATGCCGCTTATTATGCTTGTTGTATTGCCAACATTCTTTCGGACGGGCAGCACCGCGTGGGACAATTACGGACAACAACAAGAGCATTTCATCCAGCCCCTCATGCAATTCTAAAACCTCAGAAGATCTGTTGTAAAAACCTCCAAAACATTTAACCCACAAATGCTCAAAATATACAACAGCAAACATTTGTTTGATGGTTTGTTTAACATGTATGAAAGTTTGAACACATTTTTAACAGAACTTATATTTATTTAAACAAGAAAAATGTGGAGAAATGTTTTTGAATGCCTCACTGAGGAAAGTGTATAGTGACTGGTGAGGGGTTTTACAGCCTTAAAACATCATAAATGCGGTTATTACCAGCGATAAACGAAGGAACACTGTACAGTAATTGGGAAATGTCATTAAAAGACACTCATGAGATGTTTTTCTCTGACTGGCACATTCTTAACATTTTGTGTCTACAGAAAATTGAAACACTAAGTGTTTTTGTTTTTGTTAAAAATGGCACCAGGAGAAATAGTTTAAAAACTTGTTTTGAAAATATTAGTGGAATTCATGTGGAAAAGAGAAAAATCTTCATTTGCTCACTCATCCGAGAATACATTTTCCAAAAGGGGCCATTGTGACGGCCCTTTTTCTACACAGCCTCCATTAGGTCACCGCATGCACATTTTCAATTGGGTTTAGGTCAAGGCCTGGCTGGGTCAGAGCAAAAACCACCAACCATCCATTTTGTATAGCCCCTGGCCTCATTTGGGTCGCAACTCGCAAGTGAGCTCCAGTCTATCCCAGCTCGAGAGAGAGGCGAATCACAAGGTTCCTTGTTTTCTTCAAAGTTCAAAACATGCCAAACTTCAGAAATAAGACTCAGAATGTCATTTAGTCTACTAAAAAAAAATTAATCATTAACGTCACTTCCCCTTGCAAAGACTTTAACGTTTTATTTACAATGGGGAACTTTTTTCAGGGGACCATGGCTGAAAATTTTATGTGACAGTAAAACTAACCTAATCGAATTACATGGAATGTTTGATAGAGAGTAATAAACAGCAAAGACAGAAACAAATCACGGTGTCATTGTTGGAGTGTGGAGGACAGGATCATGAGAATGATATTGATAAACAGAAATGGACGAAAATGTGTCCAATAACACTTATAAGAACGTCAATACAGTGAACAACTATGAAGGAACCAAGCCTGATGTGATTAGCAAAATATGTAAGTGTGAATTTGCAGTTTGTCAATATGTTCCCTACGATTGGCTGCCAACCTGTGGATGGTGTGCTCTGCCTCTCACCCAAAGACAGCTGAGATACACTCTAGCTAACCAACAATAAATACTAAGGAGAATACACAATATGGAAAATGAATAGATGGATCATTGAGGGTATAATAATGGGCAGCACGGTGGTTGGACAAGTGGTTAGCATGTCTGCCTCTTGAGGTTTGAGCTCAAATGTGTGTGTAAAGTTTGCACGTACGGCCTGTTTGGTTTGTGTAAAACCATAAATTGTCCATAGGTGTGACTGAGAGTATGGATTGTTGTTTGTCTATACGTGCCCTGCAACCTGCTGGCAACCATTCCGTGTCTCAATTAAAGTCAGGCCTCAGCTCAACAGAGATCCTAATGAGTATATAGGAATGGATGTTAAGATAATATATATATTTTTTTTAATCCTTCAAGAACCCAATTTTGGATGCTTTTGTCTGGCCAACGCAAGCAAACTGTCATATCTAAAACTGGCTGAGTGTTTCTGAACACAATCAATGACCACACCATCACGCAGCGGACAATATCACCTGACTGACACCATATTCCCATCACAGTTGTGCACAGCATTCATTATGATGAGGCAGCTTTTGGCCTGATGGCAGCATCAGTTGAGTCTATTATGTAACTGCAATGTGGATTACATTGAAGGAAAAAAGCCACTCCCCTAAGAGAATAGAACCATTGGAACGTGCAGTGGAAGTAGGGTTTAGCTAGCATGGTAAAACATTTCATTTGTGTGTGAGCGTTCGTATCGTAAAACAGCAGTGGTAAAATAAGCTAAGCTAAGATAGCCGTGTATCAGGTGCACCAATAAAATGACTCACCAGATAAAAGGCGAGATGTGCGCAAGCTCAGTCGTTTCGAAGAAGCCAAGCAGGAAGACGTGACATTTTTTCGTTTCCACCTCAAAATATTACTTTGTTTTAGCACATAAGTAGTAGATAACTAGATATTACTTGTTTCCTTCAGTAGATGAGCGCATCAAAATCAAGTGTTCCTCAAGTGCTCCTATCAGGACAGTCATGACTGGGTGGTATTCTTCAACTCAGCTGATGCGCAGTGGACGAGCAGACTGTTCCATACTCGAGACAATAAGGGGTGGAGTGAGGAGCTGACCAGTAGTAAACAAAATCTGGCTTTAAAAACACAGCATAAAATGTAACACCACCAATATGTTACACTTTATTCAATCTTTTTGCTTAGAAATAAACCGGCGTATAAGGGCGCAGCCTTAAATTGAGGAAGAAAACGTCATCACTCACCCATCTCGCGGATATGGTACATTCCAGGATGTGAAGTGTTTACAAACCTCTCACCGAGCTGTTAGATATTTGTGAGCCGTTTTAATATATATATATATATATATATATATATATATATATATATATATATATATATATATATATATATATATATATATATATATATATATATATATATATATATTTGTGAGCCGTTCTTTTTAACCGAATCTTGAGTGTAGTTTTTTTTAAGCGTTTAACTTTTGTCATCTTTTCATATCTATTAAATTGATACTGTATGCATTTCGAACATCAAATATAAGAAATAGGGTAAAACTCGGTGAGACATACACACTGAAAATAAAAATTACTACGGGATTAAAATAATAATATGATGGGAATAAGGAATAATTTTACGTGGGAAATAGTTTTACGAATATTATAAAATTTTAATTGAGAATCTGGCGATTGATTGGCACTGGTCTCTTAAAAATGTGAATATATAAATATTTAATTAATGTTTGGTCTAATTTTATCTTTGCACTTATACAAAAGAAGGTATTCCGATCCTGCAGCTCAGTGGACCTTATAGCGTCTCCTGGAAGAGGAATTGTGGTTATAATCACAATTGTGGTACAGACCCTCTAATATAAATTTGAGTAGACCAGTCGCGCAGTGGGCGGTGCTTAACCTGATGTGGGGGCAGAACGTGACACGACGCTGAAATCAAGTTGGTGCCAATAAACTTTGTGGTAGCCTACTGACACGTGCTCAAATAATTGTTATTCTTTAGACAGGTAAGACCACAACAAAGCTTCTTTTTCGTACCTAGCATCTTGTTCTATTTTGGTGGAGAAAAATAATTATCGTCAGAGTCTGTCGTCATGACTTTGTAACCTTTCCACAAAAAAACATTTGTGTCATCATTTGAACCGATTAGTCGACAGGTGGACTACACTACTCCACAGTGACATTAGGCGTGACATTTTTAGACTAAGCACATGTTTTTGCCATCTCGTCTTCCAGTCAGATCCAATTAAGACTAGTAAAACTAGCAGCAAAATGTGTATAGGCTAAAATATGTGCCAGAACTTACTTGAATCTTGTGGAAGAGCATTGCGGTTAGCTTCGCTAGCTTCTTATCAAAATGAATATCCGAATAAATTTACCATTTCTATTCTAAGTTATATTCATAAGTGCCTGGGGGGTGGGGGAAACATAACATTCTTAAGTTTGAGTTGGCATTTTATGTGATTGAAAGGAAATTGAGGAAGATTAAAACAGACCAAGCATTGTTGGCATTCAATTTAAAGATGTTATCTTGTTATTATTAGACCTTTTTTGTTTTGTTTTGGTTTGGTGTTACTATGCACAGTTCACTCTGTTGTTTGTGTGCTCAATTAGTAATTCTCGTGTCCTCGGGAGAAATATGTATGCTGATAAAGAGACAAACTAATGCACAGACAACAACTGTGTTCAAACAAAAACTTCATTCATCATAGAAATAAGATACAACACACAAACATTGTGATAGTTGTGTCATTTTTATGACACTGACTCCGCATTATATATGGCCGTATGGATACTACAAGCATGTGAAAATATTTTACCAAAAAAGACGTGTAGCGTGTCGAGCCCCAAATAATAGAAGCAAAGTGAAATGAAAAACAGAATGTCACGCTGTACTGAAAAAATATCAGTGATGTCATAGATTAATTAATTTTGACACAATTTATCACATGATAATCAATAAACTTTAGTTGTTCAATCCCGAATCTGAATTTGCCATGGTGAAATGCTGCCCCAGATTTTCTTTCTTTCTTTTTCTTTTTTTAACCAGTTACACTTGGTATTAATTTTTGTTATCTTTGGAGGAAAGTGAGGCCAAGATGCCACGCAAGGGAAAACGCTCTCGAGCTGCAAAGCTTCGACATCAGAGGAGAAGAATGCAGTCACAGCAGGTACCTAACTAAGGTGGCTAAGGATGTTGGTTCAGAACTGTGTATTGAAAAAGATCATGTGTATTATTTTACGTTACAGTTACATGGAGATGCACCCTCTAACAACGCTGATGATGCTCAGCAAAAGCCGGCCATCTATGGCCATGACTATATAATTCCTCAGAAAACAAATGAAGTCAGGCTTCTGTCAAAGTGCAACAGTGACAGGCATAGAAAAGTACTATGCAGAGCGCGGAAACAGGTGAAGCTGCAAATAATGTTCCTAAGTGTATACAGAATAAACCACATCTGAAATGTTGACGTTTTGTTTTCTTAGATGGCAGAAACACCTGCACCAGTGAGTTTTTCCAGCATTACAGAGAATACAGACGCTCCCTTGCATTCTCCATCTAAAAAGGTATGGTGGCACCAAGTGCAAGGTAGAACACAATATGTTCTGGGATGGTGGAAAATGACTAAATATCCGCTAGACAGTACTGAGTACCGTACTCAAGCCTTTGCTCTCATAAAACATTTCCTAACCGTACAGACAATTTTAAGTACACAATTCATCGAATTACTAGGATAATTTGATAACAAAAAAACGACTTCTGCCTTGAACCTTTTGTGGGGCTCATTTTTTTCCACGGACAAATGTTAATGCAGACACATCCATCACTCAGAATCATAAGCATTAGAGGTTATTGTTTGGTGCTAATTTTTTCCCCGAACCATGGATGAACTTAAAGACTTAAGGCGCAACTGAACAAGGTTATTGTTAATATGTGTTGTCAGTGTAGATATGTCAATTATAACTGCAAAACCTTTAACAAAAAATAAATAAATCCCCTCTGTTTTCATTTCAGGGTGACACAATGGGACTTTATTAAAACAATACAATTGACTGTTTTATAAAAATATATAAATTTAGTATTTATCACAATTGAGTTGCAGGGCTCGTTCGAAAAATCAATTGCTTACCTCTGACTTGCATTAGGGGACGCTAATCAGCTAGCTTATTTTTCACAGTTCTCTAAGGACAGCCAACTGACATCCACTCTTTCCACAGACCAGTCGACAAACATTCCATTCCCCCTCACCTCCAAGTGTTCGACATGGCAAAAAGAAGCTGATGTCTGACATCCTTTCATCATCTGGTATGGAAGAAGTGTTGATGTGAGCATATGAGAGTGTTAGAATATCAATCAAATAACTGAAGTGGGATACACACCAACTGATTTTTAACATCTTACCTGATTTTTTTTTATGTGAGTGGAAATGGTGTGTATAGTGTGTGGTATACCTGACCAACTCAGCATTGTGTAAATTAGTAGTTAATATAGTTTTTAATTACCCCCCCCCCCCCCAAGTAATTCAATTACTGTAGTTACTGGAATAGGCTACTGCTTGAAGAATGCATTTAGTTAACAGGAAAAGCTATTTTTTTGGCACTTTTTTATTTTTTAACCTTCAAATATGTCAAAAAATTCTGATTTTAGAGGGAGTTCCAGGAGCTAGTTAAATAGATTTGTTCGTTGTTGATGTGGCGTTCATCCAGTCTGGGTTGAGACGGCATCTTCATTGATCTGGACAAAATAAAAACAAAAGCAGCCCAAGCTCAATCTTGCGCCATGCAATGTTTATCCATTCCTTGTTCCAGGCCGATTATTTGGGGGACCAATAATGCTGGCTAGTTCATCCTTGAGCATGGTTGCCATGTCGAGAGTCGATTGCAAGACCTCACAAATAAATTCACCCCACCGTCAGAACATATTATTGTAAAGACCATTTTTGACTTGACTTCCACTTTGAGTACATAATGTGAGCCCTGGTGTAATAAAATTGGGGAGGGGGGAAAACACTCAAGACAACCTACGCCAAAGGATAACCATCTGATAATCTTGATTGATTTTGATCGGAAGGGAGGGATTAGGCTCAATATCGACCCGATTTCTGTCTCTGTGTGTGTGTGCACCCCGCTTAAAGGATGATTTTTCTCACTAGCCTGCAAAGACTCTACTAGCAGTTGGCTTCCAGTTATTATAGATGTGTTCTCCCTGTCAGACCCCAGAAGGTATGGTTTTAGGGGTGGTGATTGATTGTTATTGTTTTCTTCGCCGCAATTTTTACAGGAAATATGTTATTTTCATTTGTGTAGGGGGAGACTACTGAGTAGCCCAACTACCATAACTGACAGTGAAGAAACCAATGATGACCTCGTCATCCAGGAATCCATTTTGGCCTAAGACACGATCAATCAATTTCACACCATCAATACAATTCTTAACAATCAGTTAATTGATTCATAGAGATGAGTATTTCCGTTCGTAATAAAAGTTGTCATCTTTCTTACTTTTACTCTGACAACTGTACTCACAGTAAAAGTAATTGCTTCTGTTTATTTCCATGGCATAATGGGCAGTGTGTGCCCAGCCTGTTACACAAATGTGCTAAACGTCTGGCGATGTTTGTATTTTCTTACGAATTTAGTTGATTTTTTCGTGTGACGTTTGATAATATTATTTAAAATGTTTTCTATTTATGATCAGAATTTTTTGTTTCCAGGAATGTCATGTTGGCATTTTGCTTATTGCAACAGTTTTGCCTCAAAACAGCACAAAAATTAAACAACTTTACACCACAAGCAGGTGACTTGTTGTCTTGTCACTTAAAGGCTATGCTGTAGTAATTTCATCCATTCATCTAGTTTCCATAGTACTTGTCCTAATGAGGGTCACAGCCAGTAAGCTGGACTCTGGAGTCTATCACAGGTGAAGCGATGCACATTCAACCCACCTTTCATGACCACCTTGACAGCTTGACTTGCAAGTGTTTGGAGTGTGGCCAGAAGTTGGAGTGGCCAGGAAAACAACCCACTTAAGGGCAGAGAGAGCATGTAAAAAAAAATTGCACAGGCAGGACAAGAATCGAATCCAGAATGTCAAAATTGTGAGACAGACACACATTTTTATCACCACCGCCACCAGAGTGTGAATGTGTGAGCACACGAATAATGTATCCATTGTGAAGCGTCTTTGAGTGTCCAAAAAAGCTCTATATAAATCGGATCCATTATAATAATAATAATTATTATTATTATTAATTATTATTATCATCACTAGGTTTATGTTGTGCGCTGACTACAGCGCCCTTCAAGCTTCAATGTGGTACTGCAGTTTTCAACCCTGGGTACTAGAAAAGCAGCTCAATGTCTAATTTATATTTATTTATTAGTCATGACTCATTTATAAACTAAACTATCTTCATTATTATCCAAACTACAACCGATTAGTGCTGTGTTTGTCGGAATAACTCGCCTTCGTGAATGTGTCCTAACACCGCCTTTTCCGCATTGTTATCCAATCATCGACGAGTGTTGGACCGGAAGTTTTGAACAGCCTAAACGCGGGAAGTTGCTCAGTGCTCACATTCTACAGCCGGAGGACAGCAAAGGTAAAATACCGAATTCTACCGAGTAACCATATTAAAACGTTTGTATTTATTACAGTGCGTGTATTCGAATTGTCATAAAAAGTGTACATTCATCCATGTCTTAGTGTAAAGCATCTAATGTACGCTACTATTGTCGCCCAAGTGGCGGTGGGATTTTAATTGACGTTCGTCGTCTTTTTAAAACCGTAATCATAACAATGACAGTAAAATGGCTTCCCTCGAAGGTCAGTGTTGGATTGAAACAAGATGAAGGTTGTAACTTGTGAGATCGCCTGGCACAACAAGGAGCCAGTCTACAGTCTGGACTTCCAGCACAGCTCTGATGGACGCACTCACCGTTTGGCCACTGCTGGCGTGGACACTACGGTCAGGGTGAGTGGAAGACAATTTTCCCTTTTAATATTGCACAACGGCTAGTCGATATGGCCCTTAATATTCCATGTTATTTTTTACAGAAAAGTACGATTTTGATTAAAGAAATAGCAAATGACACTGACATTATCCAAATTATTCTTATTCTCCTGCCATTTTATTTGTCTTGATACAAAGTTTTTCCAGTATTAGCTGTCATCAACTTTTACAGATATAACGAAAGTAGCCTACATGTGTTTTTCTTAAAAACAATTTGAAAATGAGTTA
Source organism: Leptonotus elevatus (assembly GCF_054856555.1). Classification (NCBI taxonomy): domain Eukaryota; kingdom Metazoa; phylum Chordata; class Actinopteri; order Syngnathiformes; family Syngnathidae; genus Leptonotus; species Leptonotus elevatus. The sequence continues at coordinate 11,258,141 of NC_141250.1, read as the reverse complement.
TTTCTCTTAGGAGAAAAACAATCCAATTTGCTCAAAACAATGTAAACAGGGTCCTATTTAAATTCACGTTTTAAATGCTCAGCAATTTAACAGCATCATTCTGCCAATCGTACATGGGTGGGAAGTGTAAAGCCCTTTTCACATTGCACTTGGTTTTTGTGGCATTCACTGCAGGGCAAGGTGCAGGACAGCACAAACCGGGCACAAGCTTGTCCATACATGATACTGGTTGCAAAGCTACCAAACATGTGCCGCAACATGACACAGTCGTGAGTTGTGCATGTGACACAAGATAACCTGTACAAAATATTTACTGTTTAAAGTTTTCAGCATGGTAAAAAAAAAAGACCTGCTTTTGCAACATAAGACACAGTTATTTTGTCCTTCTGGGCTCCTTTCTTGTCATACAACAACAACAACAAAAAAGTGATAATGATTCGCATAATCGTTGTCAATTGGAATTAAGTTTACTTTCTTTCTAGCTTTTTTTAAATTTATTTTATTTTCAGTATAGGAGTCAGGAAAGTCTTTAAATATAACCAAATGGCTTAGTTGGCATTACCGACTGTGCATATGGAAACTGCTTTTTTTGCTCACAGCTATGTTGTTAGTGGAAGCAGTGCACATCAGCACAGACAAGCTTTTAACCATGGAATCTGCCAAAAAGAATAGTCCTAGCAAATAAACTTGAATCAATTGCTTAAATCAAATAATGACCCAATTACATTCAGCTGTATAGAAAGCATGCACTGTGAATTTATGTGGACGTTCATGCCTTGTTTATACCGTGTTCATACAGCTGTGGAAAGTCGACATGGGCTCAGATGGAAAGGCAGTGGTGGAGTTTCTATCTAACCTGGCCAGACACACAAAAGCCGTCAATGTGGTACGCTTTAGCCCCAGTGGAGAGCATCTCGCCTCAGGAGGAGATGGTACGTCTAACACTAGACTACAGTATATATGTCCACTGATGTAACAAATATCAAATGTAGGAAATTCAGCAGGAATTTTGCTTTTGCTTTAATATGAATGTTTTGTTTTTGTTTTCAAGTACCTTTGTGTAATGAGCCCTTGGTCCAGTTTAAATGTTTAAACACACAGATAAACATGTAACTTTTCTTATTACAAGGGGATTCGCCACAAATAGTAGGCCTGCTCTTCATGAATAATCAACTGTCAATAATCAATCATTTTATTCATTCGACCTGAAATCCTCAAAAATAGTCAAAGCACGCTTTACAATTAAAACAACTTGTTAATGTTCTCTCAGCATGAATAAAAGCAGTAAAATGGTAAGCAGAAACATATTAAGTAGCTGGTTCCTCACCTTCTGCAAGACAAAAATGGATGTGACTGGATTTTATCTCTGTCAAACAGTTCTGTCTGGTTTTTATTTGTTGATAAAAGTGTCAGTTCAATACATCGTCATTTTTGTCAATGTGCAAACTGTGCATCTGTTTTTTATTAGTTTTCATGTCATCGGGGGGAAAAAAAGCTTGTTGACAAATTAAATCAACATTGCTCACAACAAAAGTGCTATTGAATTAACATATGACCTCCATCTATTTGTTGTTTGGTTCAGATGCAGCCGTTCTGCTATGGAAGCTCAATGACAACAAGGAGCCGGAACAGGCACCCGTGTTCCAGGAGGAAGAAGACGCTCAACTAAACAAAGAGAGCTGGTCTGTCGTCAAGACACTGAGGTACAGAACAACAATAATGGCATTAATTACCACCATTAAATCCTGCTTTGTTTGTACACATTTTTAAGATCTCAACCACTAAAACAATGTTATATCAATTTGATGGCCCACTTAACTCTGCGCGCCATGATTTTAGGGGCCACATTGAGGATGTGTATGACATTTGCTGGACCCGCGATGGTAACTGCATGGTGTCTGGTTCTGTAGACAACACAGCTATCATGTGGGACATCAACAAAGGTTTGCTGTGAAAGCATCAAAACAAGTGAGCATATATTCCAAAATTTGATCCTGTAATTTAATTTACCAAATGTTTTCTTTCAGGACAAAAACTGTGCATCCTGAATGATCACAAGAGTTACGTGCAGGGTGTGACCTGGGATCCATTGGGGCAGTATGTTGCCACTCTCAGTTGTGACAGGTACCCGTTATTAACCACAAAGGCTTAGTCCATTTAATTGACAGCTGTGTAATATTTTTTTGATAATCCTCCTTTTCAGAGTAATGCGTGTGTACAGCACTCACACAAAGAAGAAAGCCTTCTTTGTAAGCAAAATGAGCTCGGGCTCATCTACAGATGGAGAGGTTAGTACACAGAGGGCATGCTTTAGTCACTTATCAACTTTGTTACAATTATACATAGAGGTGTTAGTTACCTATTTGAATTTGTCATATAAATTAACTTAATATATTAGACACTTTTTTGATGATGCTAAAATGATGAGGCTTTGTTTTTATCAAACTCTTAAGCACTGATTTAATAAGATTGCAAATAGTTCGCTCACGAATAACAGATTGCACCTGCTGGCTAATTGTGCAAAAGTGGTGTAGACTGATACTGTTGAATTTAAAGAGGATTTTGTACTTTAGGTAGCACTGATGGGTTTTTACCCTCGACTACTATCATTTACACAGTTCGGCGTAATAGAACTGTGTTAGTTGAAGAGAAACAAACGTTACTGATTTACAGAAAGAAAGTTAATTGCTCACAACATTTTGCGGAGGCGAGCAACCGCATAAAAGTCATCTTTTGTTTGATTTGTTGCAACTTGTCCAGTGTGCAAAGTTATTGGATGGATCTGCCCACTGCCTAGCATGCGTAACATTTGTGTTTAAAACTTAGGAGAGGCCAGCACCAATTCTCATTGTGCGCTGAAATAACCCAGATTCAGAGTTTGGTTATTTTGAGGTGGAAAGGGTGCGGGTCAGTGAAGGCAACCAACAGTACCGTCCATGTCTCACTTTTAAGGCCACTGTTTGTTACATTTTTGGTACGTCTTGTACATAAAGATAAAACAATATATATCTCTCCAAATTGTCTTCATTTTGTTTGTCAGCAGAAACTGTTTTATCATAGAGTACAGAATATTTTAACAACTCTTTTGAATGGTAAACTGCCTTTTTACTAATTGTATACTCCCTACAGTCCAGTAATTAAAAATACGTAGAACAAAATAGGCAAAAATGTATACGTAACAAAAAAACACTACTTGTGCAACGATCGAACCACGCTTGAGTAACTGCCGAGGAGGGTACACCCAAGTTTAATTAATATAACATGGAAGGAACATTTTCATGTAATGTCGAACCACGATACATTTTCAACCACAGAAAAGGGCTGAAAATCTTAAGCAACAATGCTCCCTCTGCAGGTGTTTCCAGTAAGTATTAATCAGGAACAGGAACAAAGAGAGGACTGTGGTCATGTTCCTCTTGTTTCCTTTAAACTACAGGACAGCTTTCACGCCACACTCGCAGACTGTACTTGTCGAAAGCGTTTACTCTCCTTTTACTCTGGTCATTGAATTCAACAATGAAATTGACAATAATTTACACTGGAGATTTAAATGAAGCCAGTGCTTCTTCGAATTTTCATCTCTCAAATCCTGCATTGTGCTGGTGGTTTTACAGCATCCGTGAGCTACACTTTGAAGGTACAGTAACAATTGAGTGGCCGCACATACAGCAGAGAGGCTTTAATTACAATGCTGACATCTCTGCCTGCTCTGACCTCCTCTGCTCAGTTGATTGTAACCACTAAACTTGCAGCCTTTGCGATTAGCAAATCAAATTTTATGAAATAGTGATTATATTGCAAATGCAACTAATTATTCAGCCCTAATGCCATCTTTTGTGCTTTTATTTTACTGTGATAAAAATAAACACGGGCAGCATGGTAGAGTGATGGTTAGCTAATCTGCCTCACAGTTTTGAGGGATCTGTAATCAATGCTTCACTGTGCTGTCTTGTAAATGTAAAACTTCTCAAATTGCAAGAATACGTTTGTGTGCCGTTGTAACCTCGAAATATCATAACTGCAGTATATATCTACACTTTTAGACCGTAATTGTAATGTAAGAAAGTAGCTTACCCATAAGTGCAAATACAAACAAATGATGCCAGTAAGTATGTTAACTGAGCATTCTTGTGCAGCGTGACAACATATTCATATACTGCACTGATCATAACCTTGAAATCAGGCATATATTTATCTATGTAAAAAGATGACCCCTCGTAAGTGCATCTTTCAGATTTAACTACTGCCCTTGGTCACTCTTGAGGAATTATGGTGACGGTTAATCTAATTAGGTATAAGAATGTACGTTCATAATACAAATATGTAATTATTGTAACTGCAGTTCTAAAGTGCCAGCGAAGCCTTAGACCTTGGAGGTGCATAAGTGCTTTGATAAACTTTGGAGAAAGGTATATGAACACATTTCACATGCCATTTGCATCTTTGCAGGTCAAGCAGCACCGCATCTTCCATGACGACAGTATGAGGTCTTTCTTTCGACGACTTTCCTTCACACCAGACGGCTCCTTCTTACTCGCTCCAGGTATTTGTGCAGCGTGTTCTTTAGGGACATTGTGACAATGGTTATTTTGTGGATTTGAGGTGTTTATTGAAATATTTTCACTGTCCTCACTTCTTCTTAGCCGGTTGTGTGGAGGTTGGGGAAACAATCACAAATACTACCTACATATTTTCCAGAAAGAGCCTCAAGAGGTAAAATGTGCCAATTGATATTGTTGAGTATTTTTTTTATATATATTTACTGTATCTAATGTACTTGTTATTGAAATTGTTGTCGTCTTTTAGGCCAGTTGCCCACTTGCCATGTCCAACTAAGGCCACGTTGGCTGTGCGCTGTTGTCCAGTTTACTTTGAGCTGAGAACCAAGAAAACAGACGGTAAGAATACTTCCCTAGCTGTAGCTTTAAACTTTTATTTGGATTCTCCCATTTTGTCTAATAAATGCTTCTCCGTTTCCTATCACAGACGGTTCGATCGAGACTCTTCCCAATCTGTTTAAGCTGCCGTACCGCATGGTGTTTGCAGTGGCCTCCGAGGATTCCATTTTCCTGTACGACACGCAGCAGCCACTTCCGTTTGGCCTGGTGTCCAACATTCATTACCACACACTCAGCGACCTCACATGGTAATGGAACGATCTTATGCATAATAATTGGTACCAAAGATATAGGAAAATACATATTTAGTTAAACTGGTCTTAAAGTGTAATGAGTGACTTATTTGTTACACATTTTACTATAAAATGATATCTATTCTCTACAGAATTTTTCCTCGGGCTAATGTCCAGAACGTTATAAGGTATAGCATCATAATTAAGTTTTGCACAGAAATGGAAGAACTAATATAGAATTTTGTAAGATAATTTGTGTTGAATAAAGTTTACATTTTGGACTGCAGGTTAACACGTTTGCATCACAGTTGAGAGGTTCGAATCTTGGCTTAGACCGGTTTTGGTATTCAACTACCAAAACTCAACTAATCAAAACAACCATCATAGCCTCAAGCTCATACAAGTTAAACTTTTTTTGGGGGGACCGGCCATAGTTGGGTGTTGGGGCATTGGTGGGGAATTGAACAAGCAGCATGTGTGCCCTGTAATGACCTGCGACCAGTCAGCCTTGGTTTATTAAATGTATTAAGAACACTTAAAACCAAGGGTTACATATTATTCCATGCTATGCCGCTTACCAACACAATGTTTTTAGGGGTTCAGGAATCCAAGAAGACCATCAATTTGTGATCCAAGAACATGTTGGTTGTTCATGGGGTCTGTGACGTAAATGGGGAATGCATATTGTACCTGTAATTCTATCAATTGCTTCCATTTTGTCTTAGGTCTCGAGATGGCTCCTTCCTGGCAGTGTCCTCCACAGATGGCTACTGCTCCTTCCTGTCCTTCTCTCCAGGAGAGCTGGGAACTCCACTGAAGGAGCCGCCCACTCTGGAAGTATTCACCCCTACCAGCGCTGCAGAGAAAAAGGGTAAAAAGACGCCAGCAGCCCGAACCTCATCCCCCGTGTCCCAGCCACCGAGCTTGGCTTCGACTCCCACATCCCAGACCACACCGGGCAGAGACGGCAGCTCCTTTGTCAGGACCCCGGATGAGAAGACAAAATCCAAGCCTAGGCCTCGAAAGATCACCCTCAACACACTGGAGGCCTGGGGGAAGCCCACCACTCCAAAAAACAAGCCTCCCTCTGCCCCTCAGACGCCAATGTCTGGAAGCACCAGTGCACCGTCAACTCCTCAACCTCACGTCAACCCGCTCACACCCAGCTCCTCGAAGAAGGTCCCCCGCCTCACCCCGCTCACTCCTACTACACCCAAAGTCCTCAACAGCACCAACTTGCCCACCACTCCCAAAGGTGTCACGGCGTCAAAAGGACCCACTCCAAGGTGAATATGAGAGTGAAACCATGAGTCTATTATATTACTTTATTAAAAGGAACCCTGACTGTCATGACAAGTTTGCTCTAAATTATGTATTTGGTTGTTACTAACATAACGATGTGATTAATTTTTCAAGAATTATTTCCAGTTTAAGTAATTTTGTAGAAACTTTATTTGGACATACGCCGCCATTGTGTTTTTTTTTACATCACAACGCATTCAGTGCGTAGTGACGTAGAATAGCGGCGACTCTCTGCCGAGCAATGTGAAATGCCTACATAGAAAGCAAGTTAAGCCTCGTAGCGTTCCTTAAGAAACATGCGCTCGGGAGAATCACCCTCCCCCACACCGTGCTCTCGTCATTCACCAGATGCGTTCAAGAGTTTTGAGCGTCCCGTTAGGAACGCTACGAGGCTTACCTTGCTTTCTTTATAGGCGTTTCACATTGCTCGGCAGAGAGCCTACCGCCATTCTATTCATTCGCACTGAATGCGTTGCGACGTAAATAACAAATAATACGTCCAAATAAAGTTTCTACAAAATGTATACAACTGGAAATGATTTTTGAAAAACTAATCTCATATCTCACCAAATAAATAATATAGATCAAACTTATCATTACAGTCGAGATTCCTTTTAAGATCCTCTTAGTCTCAATTAAAGTCATGAAAAGATTCAGAAATGCTACAGTGTCAAGGTCTACAATATGTGGATTATGACTTTGGCTATGGAGGCTTTGAACATGTATAGTATTGTAGGGCATTCTACTGAGATACTTCTAAAATGTTGTCCTCATGTAGCTAAATAAGGGAAACAAAATATTTGAAACAGCTCTCAGTATGATGTGATGCAATTCTACACAGTTCTGCATATTACATCCACAACAAAGCAATTTTAAGTTAATGACCACTCTAGCCAGTTCACTCAATAGATTAGTAATATGATTTTTAGAAAGGTTTAATCTTTTCCGCGTTCTTACTGGATCTCATTAGACTGTGAAAAGGCATATAAAGTATATGGACAGAATATATTAGAACACTGGCGTGACCTACACTGCCGATCCACAATGATAAAAAAAATCTACAGAAGGGAATTGCACACATTACACCTCCTCCCCCCCTATATTGAGGGAAGTAAAGTTAATCAGATTACCCCCAAATTTGCAGGTTACAGTAAATACAAAGGTTGATGAGATTTTACAAGTCTCTGGACCTCCAATAGAAAGGATGAGCACTCTCATTTGGTGTTTTGATCATCAGTCCCATACATTTATTAAACGTGGATCTACTGGCTCAGAATAAACATCGAGTCATCGTCATTTATTTTACTCCGCGTTGAAACATCTGCATTCAGAATGTGTCTTTAAATGTACCTTCTGAACATAAATACACGTGGAAATGATTGTAAAATGTGTGAAATAGTAATCTGTGTTGTCAAAATAGTGGGACTTGACGTCAATTGCTTTGTTTTGGTTGCTGTTGGAAGTGCTCAACTCAGAACAAAAGCCTTGTCTGGTTTTAGAGTGTTCGTTGGACCCCCTGTTGATTATCAAATAATCACTGGGGCTCCTCACAGACAATGGAGAGTCTGTGCAAGCTTTTGTATTTAAATGTGTAACTTGAAACTGCTCTTTCACAGCTGACCATGGCTAGTTTTGCCACTAGACAATGAATAACTGAACAACACTATGAATAGCATGAATTGACTTCTTGCAATTAATTCATTTATCTTTATTTCCAGGCGAGTTTCTTTGACTCCCGTTGGGTCGCATACGGTCAGTTCGCAGTTCAGCTCTCCAGCATCTACTGAGAAAGCTAAACATGGTTAGTCTGAGTTATGGCTGCTCCCTCTTTTTTTGTTTGGTTTTTGGATGTGACTTTTAAATAGTTTAATCTAGTTAATAGTTGTACCTTTTCAATATACATCACTGGTATAGATGGATGAACACATTTGTGTTTGTTTGTAATTAATAAATAATAATTTGGGGGAAATAAAGTTAATTTGGTTAACAATAGTGTGCCACAGCACCCTTGTGCTGCATAACAATGTATTCTTATGCAACGTAGCTCATTGCTGTACGTAACCTCAAAACCTTGTAATGGGTACCTTGTACCAGGATAGTCATAAACCAAGGACACCCTGAACTTAATAGAGAGCAGAATCAATAACAATTTGAACCACCTTCGTAAATACCCACCAGTACCATTTCCCTGAATTATAGTATGTCATTCTCATTCATTCCGTTTTCAAAGACAAATTATGAATATGTTGCAAAAGGTCCTATTTGTTACTTAAATCCTGTTTCTTCCTTTGCTCATGCGTAACACCTCCACAATGTTTCACTGGAATCAGGAAAGTATTGCAGGAGGCTCTCTGTTTACAACAGCCCTGACATGCGACATTTCGTGGCTACAAACTTCACACGACGCAAGTTGTCATAGTTACACACATACGCATTCTCAATTGGATTGTTTTGTATTTGACTGAGAAATGTTTCATAAAAATATTTGCTGCAATTTCTTTACTACTGCATTAGTGTTGGTGAGTGACAGGCTACCAAAATATAAATTAGGTTGGTTGCTGTAGGAATCTAACTATTTCATAAGCCAAAGACCCCCTGTAGATGTTAATAACTGATCAAAATGGCTTGTAGACTAGCCATGTGTACTGTTACTCTTAAATTTTCCACTTACCTTCCTCCTCCAGGACGCCCTTCTCCTCCCACTGATCCCCTCTGCCAACCTCCGGAGTCCAAGCGGCCCAAGACGGACGACGATGTCATTGCGACAAGCAGCGTCACTCTGCCTTAGTGTCGCCCATCATATAAACATGATTGTTACTGACGTCATGATGAAATCATCCTGTGTGTAATATTGCAGTGCCATTGCTATTGAGATGGTAACGCATTCACGCATGATGCACTCAAATGTTATCATTAATGCTTTGAGTGAATGACTTTAAGGATTACTGTATGATAATTTTATACTGTGGCATGTCTTCAATTAGCACATAACATTTTGATCTTTAAATTCTTAATTCTGTTAGTAATAAACAAGTACTTGAAGATTTAGTGCTATATGAACTTGGAATATATCGTACTGTATTTCCTGAGTCTTATTTTGTTTATCTGCTTTGCGAATGAGGTTTGAATTCACAAATTGTAATGTAAAAGTGATTTATCCACTCTAGTCAGAGGTTTAGTGTATAATGAATTTCTTCATTCAAAAAATAGCCAACCAAATCAGATTTTTTTTGGGGGGGGGGGGGGGGGGGACTTCAATATTTTTTTATCTATTCATTTTCTAACGAATTTTAAAGAAAAGAAGAATTGTGGATCGCTGGAGCCTATCCCATCTGATTGAGTGAGTGGTAGGGTACACTCTGGACTGATCGCCAGCAAACACAGGGCGCACATACTGTATATAGACAGATAGCCATTCACATCTGTGGACTATTAAGAGTCTTCAATTGACCCCCTGGAAAAAAATGCATGTTTTTTTGGAATGTGTTAACCACTCATACACAAAAAGCCTGGATCCCAGATTATAACCATAAACCTCAGAACTGTTACAACAGCCTTGGTAACCATTCTAGTCAGCTTCTGCCAACCCCTTCATTCAACTTTAAAAGTGTTTTTTTTTAGCAATGTGAAAAAGCGTTATTGGTGAGTGTATTATTTTATAGATTTTTGTGATACATAACTTCACAATTAAAATGTAAATAAAAACTCATTTAAGATCAAATATGTAACAAGTTAAAAATATATGTGTATGTTTTTCATCCTATACACATATGTAAATATATTCTACAGTAGGATAACTGCGAGTAAAAATGTGAACGTGTATTACTAACACAAGAACAAATGTCATGTAATTGCTCGAGTTAACCGTTTCTTATTTTAAGTGTTAAGACAAAGACATTTAGATGCATTTCAATCGTGAAATAATTATAAAAATATTTAAACAAAAATACCACAACATAACTTAAACGTATACTTGGAAAACATTATTTGCGTAACGTTAAACTTCGCTTTTTTAGTAAAGTCACCCACTTGCTATTGGTATCCGTCAACCGAACATGATTCACACGAGGAACGGAAACTAAAAGATTGACATGTCGGTCAGCCAATCATAACGACGCTCTCTGTCTTTTAACGTTATGTGCACGATGTGAAGGCGGGGAGGAGTTGGTTCGTTTAGGCTGATTAGCAACAAACAGAAGCTTGCGAGTTTAACATTTGGATTATTTGACCACTGGATAGGATTTTTCCGCCACCGGAGCGGTATGAACTCGCATCCGTGTTATACCGAGTCCTGTCGGCACGCTTTTCGGCGAGGCCAGGTGGCTATTTGCAACATTTGTGAGCGCTAATAGCGGAGGGCAACCTCGCTTTTTTTTTTTTTTTTTAGGTCGTTGGAGGTGGCGATGGTGAGCTGATAGCTGCGTCATCATGTTGCTTCCGACTCGAGTTGGTCGAAAGAAATCTCAAGTTAACGCCGTTCGCATTGATCCTGCTCCGGGGGCCACTCCCGACCACCTGAGTTAAATGCAACGCGGACCGCCGCCCGGGGGGAAAGCTTGCTAACGGCCGGGGACCGAGCGAGGCGGCTGACTTTACATCACTTGGCATTATTGGCGCGATTCCTGGGGTACATTTGTTATCTCCACTCGAGCGAACAGTACCCCCAAAACAAGTCTGTCGCCACAACAACGATGTGACCGTACCATTTGTTAAACATGAACTACAGCCATATAAATGTTACATGTTTGGACGAGGGTGAGTGATGCTCTCGATAACAACTAGGCTACAAATCAGGAGCATCCACTGAAGTGGCTTTTGGCACTTTCGCCACTAACCTTTGATGAGCTTTAGAAGAGATTTTCCAATATTTTTTAACGAGTTAGCTGAATAGACAACCGATGTGTTATCAGGGTGTCTCTAAGTATTTTAAGTTGGACTTTAGGGTGTTTTGACTGGCCTATTCAAAACGAGCAAAGTTCTATCAGGGTATACAAGACTCAGACAAGTAACGATGGCCGTGAAGGGGACGAATTGCCGCTCCAAGACGTGGTCGAGTGTGACTGGCGAAATGAACTGGTCGCCGAACTTTGAATGGATCAATGGGCTGCTCTACCGAAGGAAGTTGGAGAGGGGTTTCCTCAACTACCGGCAGGTTTTGGACGAGGATCGGAGACTGGACTCAGTCGCTTCCTTTCACCGGCGACCACCCGGCAAGCGTCATCTCACCCTGGAGGAGACCTACAAATGCGTGGCCGAGAACTACTGGTGGGAGGGTAAGAACGTCATCTTACAACCTTGGATTTATCTCAGAAGTATTTCAAGGCTTATCGTCACGTGATATAAACGTTAATAAATATATTTTGGTTGTAGTGATCACACAATTGTGGATAGAGAAATGTACATTTTCATTGACCCAGACACACATCCATCCATTTTCTGTAGTATTTGTCCTCATTTAGGTCATAGGTGAGCTGGAGCCTTTACCAGTAGGATACACCCAGGACTGGTCGCCAGTCAATCGCAAGGGCATCTTTAGTACTTGAGAAAATTCTCACAGATGCAGGGAGAACATACAAACTAGTAACACAAGAAAGCCAGAGCCAGGATTGAACCCCAAATTTGCTAACCACTAGGTCACCCTAGATTGATGAATTGATTAAAATGTTTGAGTTTAGATTTATATTCCTTTTTTTTTTTTTTTTTTTTTAAGAGCTCAGTATTGTTCATTCGGAAATGTCATCATCATTGCTCTTTTTTTTTTTTTTTTTTTTTTTAATATATATATATATATATATACACATATATACATACATATATACATATATACATACATACATACATACCTTTTTTTTTTTTTTTTTTTTTTTTTTGTGTGTGTGGGTGAGTATGTGTGTGTGCGTGCGTGCGTGCGTGTGTTTGTTAGCTCACCAGAAAACCTATTAGAAAAAAAAATCTCATACCGTTCACCTAAATCGAACACCAGGAGACCCGAGGGGACCGAAGAAAACCAAGGAAGGTGAAATCCAGCACCGACCAGACACCCCCCACCAGAACTCCTCCCCAGCCCAAGAAACATCCAGACCCCAACAAATCCAAAAAACATAAAGTCAGGGAGGCCTCAAGAGACCAACGGAGAGACCGAGAAAAGGAAGGAAGGACAGACGAAGCCGCGTGAGATCCGAGACACCAGCCTCCACCGATTCAATAACCTGAGGAGGAAACAGATTGTGTCTGAGTTTCGGTAGATGCTGGTGTGGTGGATCTGGCATGCATGAAAATCTCCACCAAAGAGGGGAGCCGTCGACCCCCGCCGGAACAGAGCAAGCGCAACACCTCAGGGCCCCCCAGGCCGCGGCAGCGCCAAAGGACGACCCCCGGGCCCCACCAGGGCCACCGGCCGGAGAGCAAACCCAGGAGCAGGAGCGCCCCCCGCCCCAACACGGCCCGCGCCCCCGGCCCAACGCAGCAGGACGGGGCACTGCAGGCCCACCAGGCACCCCACCGGCCCCCAACCCCCGCCCCCCACCACCCCCCGCCCCCCATCCACCCCCCGCCACCCACCCCAACCCAGCCCCAGCCCCCATGCCCCCAATCCCCCAGACACCCCCCACCCCCAGCACCCCCCCACCCCGCAACCCCCACCACCGCCCCCCCCCAACAAAGCCGCCCCCCCCCCGACCCCACCCCGACCAACCGGCAGCCCCCCAACCCCCGACCCCCAGCCCCCGGGGACCACCCGCACCCAGGCACCGGCGCCGAAGAGGGGCCGGACAGCGGAGCGGAGAGGGCAGCCGCGCCCACCCCACCCCCCGCCGTGTGGAAGGACGGAACACCGGGGGCAGAAGGGGGAGATGGGGGCACCGGAGGGCGGCCGACACCCCCGAACCCCAGGCCCAGCGGGGGAAGGCCCCGGTCGTCACCCCAGCGTTCTTTGTGAAAATTAACCCCTGTTACTGAGTCCGCCAGCTCGCGGACTGGCGAACTCTACCCCTAAACCGTGAATGTGACCCCACCCAGTGTATATACAAGTGTGTGTGTGTGGTGCATTAAAATTAGGAGCAGGTGAACCGGAGCCGATGGAAATGATATTCCCACGCTCCGATCCACCCGCCACCCAAGCATGTTGCTGAGTGTATGTGGTGCATTAAAAAAAATAGATAGGGCGGGGGGGGGGGGGGGGCGGGTGGCGACACGGACAGGGGACCGCAGCACTGCTCTATACTGCGGCCCCCAACCGATGGCACCCCCACAAGCCCCCCCCCCCACCCACAAGTTGTGTGGTGTATTAAAATTGGAGGGGAGTTGTAGGGTGAAGACGGTGTTTCCACCCTACCCCACCCCCCAAAGTGTGTTATGTGCCCTATGTGTCTATAAAAGTGTATTGTGCAAACCTAGTGTAGTGAGTTAAGAGGTGTGACCAGCGGGGCCCCCCCCAACCGGGCGGGGGCAGGAGGTGCACCGGCCCACCAAGCCCCCACCCACCCCACCAGGACCCCGGCGGGCATATGGGACCCGTCCGGCGGGGCGATAGGGCTCGCCCCCCGGATACTGGGTCCCGCCCGAGGTGTCAGGACGCCCACCGGAGCGGGGCGGGCACGACACCAAACCCCAGCCACCCCCGCCGGCCCCCATAGCACCGAGACCCGGGCCATGGATGGAGCCCCCGGCCCAGGGGAGGGGAAGGAAGGCGTACCGGGGAAGGGGAAGGGAGGAGGGAAGGGGACGACAAGAAGGGCAGGGGGCAGCGGCAGGGACGCAAGGAGAGGGGGAGAGGAGGAGGAAGGGCGACGAGGGAGAGGGGACAGGGAGGCGGAGGATTTATATTCCTAATACCAAAGCTATGATGCACAAGGCAACATTTAGTTGCTTCTTATGCATCGGGATTCGGGGCCACCATAAACCAAATTTTTCCTTTTCAGTTTGTCAGTGGTGTCACGTCAGGATATGGAATGAGGCCAAACCTGGTTGCAAACCATAGTTCTAAACGGCAACAAGGAATGTATGCGTAACTGTGGTTAAAATGGCCAATAACACCTCAATCAGATTATATTCTCATCCAGTCATCAATTTGTAATTGATGGTAGGGCTGGGCGATTTTAATCGATTTTAATCTAATAAACCCAACAAATATTTATTTCAAGGTTTCATTTATTCAAAAATAATTCCTGTGCAAAATGTTAAGACAACAATAATGTATACTGATTCTAAATTTGTTTTAACATAAATGTAACATTCATAGTTTGTGCTTAATTTCCACAATTAAGTAATTTGCAGTTATTGTAAACATGTCTTGTAAACCACCCATCCAGCATTCTCTGCCACTTGTGCAAAATTGCAACTCACAAAAAAATTTAATGTAACAGAACATAAGAACAACATATTTTAATAATCCAGAAGACAAAATTCGATTTCACGATTTAGCAAATTTTCAACGATGAGATTTTTAAAATAACGATGTATCGAATACATTCGATTTGTTGGCTAGCCCTAATTGCTGGTAAAGTCGTTGTGGCTGTGAGGTTACCAAGCAACAACTCCTAGCGAACCAAATATAGTTCCTTAAGGTATGTGCTACTGTATGCAGTCTCTTCTGTGTATTTTGGTTGACAGTAATGACGCTTATCCTCATTCGGATCTGCGTGAGCTAGATTATATCCCAACTGATTTGGGGCGAGAAGCAGAGTATGCCCCGAACTGGTTGGCAGTTTTTTAGCCGCGGACATAAAGGCAATCATTCACACTCACATTTACACCTATGGACAATTTAGAGTCTAAAATTGCATGGTTTTTTTTTGAGTATATGTGAAGAAGCCACACAAATACAGGGAGAACACAAACTCCACACATGAAGGCGGGAGCCGGGATTCGAACCCTGAACTGCGACACAGACGTGCTCCCTCACAGGTCACCATGCAGTGACACAAATTTCATTATAATCAGTAGCCACATTTTAAGCTCTGGTGGTGGACCAATGCCCGTTTGGCCTCAGCCTTTTGTGGACATGGCCTCTGTAGTTTGTAGTTACGAGTGTACAACTGCACAGTATTATCAAGTACAGTATAAATGTTTTGTCTTTGTAGCTAAATAAAGTGACCCAACTGGCATCTTGTCAAACGCTCATTTCAAAGTGGAAACACAGACAGAAGTATTTGCTAAAAGAGCCCTTTGTTGTACATTAGTCACCTACTATTCTTGGCGTATTTCACTGACTGGTTTCAAATTTTCTAAGTTTCAATGTGC
Source organism: Leptonotus elevatus (assembly GCF_054856555.1). NCBI lineage: Eukaryota > Metazoa > Chordata > Actinopteri > Syngnathiformes > Syngnathidae > Leptonotus > Leptonotus elevatus. The sequence continues at coordinate 11,242,468 of NC_141250.1, read as the reverse complement.
TTATTATTATTACTGTAGCTTTCAAACCTACAAGGATCATAGCGAAAAATATGTTTAATATTTTGTTATTTTAAATGAGAGGTGCAAAAGTTGTGCCCACCCCTCTAAAAAAAAAAAAAAACCTTTGTTGACCTTTGTTGTTGTTGCAGGGATGTACTTCCACATCAGAGATTTCGTCCTGGACTGTTCTGAGTGTCAGAGCCAGCAACACAAGAAGACAGAGGTGAGCAGCAGTTGCAATATTGAGAAGAAGTTCAGAATCCTCCTTTTCCTTCAACCTCACACATTTGGAGTTTACACTTGTTCATTCTCATCTTCTCTCACACTTGGTTGTCTCCGACAGCGCCTTATTTGTGTCATTTCCGCAGCGGAGCCCTTTTTTTCTTTCCTTTCCTTAAAATCCACCTCTCTTCCTAGGAGCTCGGCGTCCGAGGATGCGTCACGAAGACGATGGTGTCGCACAGCTCTGACCTGCTCAAAAAGCTGAGGAGTCAGCGGGAGGCAGGGATGTTCTGTGACATCACTGTGCGCACTAACAGGCAGTCCTACGCCGCACACAGAGCAGTGCTGGCAGCCGTCAGCGACCACTTCCAGGAAATCTTTACAGAGATGGATTCCAGTATGAAAGCAGACATAGATCTCAGTGGTAAGTCAACATAAGAGTCAGCATATGTCACATTCACAGATTTACAATCAAGTATTTCATGAAAACACACACACCACATGTAAGTTTTTTTCACAAAAGTTACTGTGTTGTAACGGTTTGAAATGTTCAGACAGACCTGCCCAGAATGTCTGTGTCTGAGTAGGTTTGTGTAAATGTAATGTAGGAGATCGACACTATTCAAGGAGCATATAGGCAGTAAAGCTGCTGCGAATTGCAAAAATCCTGGAGTAATTGGCACCCCCCTTAAAAATGTTTACTGTTGCTGATATTATTTGTGTAAACTAGAAACGTACTCCAATTTGTGATGCCAAAAGCCTTCAATAACATTTCAAGATCACGGAAAAAAATGCAGCGGAAGTGCATGTGCATTTGCTTCACATTCATTACCAGTTGTCAAGCAATAATGAGGACTTAGCTTGTTTGTTACTTAGCTTTAGCTTTTTAACTATTCAGCTAAGAAAAAAAAACATACACATGCAGCTGTAACTTCTGTTCACAACCTAGATGGAACTCAGCATCTCCTATACGTACATAGGTCAATAGTGGAATTACTACGATACCTTCCTATTAGCCAGGGCTCTGGTGGCATCTTAGGGCGAACGAAAAGAGAACGCCAACAATATACTAATAGGTCAGTTTAAACTACTATTATTGACATTTGTAGAAAATAAAGGTTTAATTGCAGGAACTGCCAAGTGATTGTGGTTCTAGCACACTCACCTGTTATTTTTATTCACAAAGCATGATACTTAAATTTCAGTTATAGTTTTGCCTACATTTTGGACTTGGATTTAGAAAGAGTCAAAAATTTGATTTTGTTTTCAATTAGCAATATAAACCCCTTTTTCCACATCCATCCATTTTCTGGCGCTTATCCAAGGTTGGGTGGCGGGGGCAGCAGCTTTAGCAGGGAAACCAGACTTCCCTCTCCCCAGCCACTTCGTCCAGCTCCTCTAGCGGGATCCCAAGACGTTCCCAGGCCAGCCGAGACAAAGTCTCTCCAGCGTGTTCTGGGTCGTCCCCGGGGTCTCCTACATTTAAAATACTCTAAATAAAAAAAGAAGAAGAATTAGCTTTGACCTGGAAACAAATGAAAACAAATATTTTACTGTAATAGTTTTACTCAATTCACACACAAAAATGATTTCTGCTTTTCATTCAATTTTGTCTCTGAGGGTTCCACAGTAAAAAAGAAAAGAAAAAGAAAAGCAAATTGGTAAACTGGAGGATTACTGTAAATATAATAGTCACTTTCTATGATGAATTTGATGCACCATCATTCATGTTCCTCAGCATGTAACATGGTTTAATAAAGTAAAATGACATTTTCACAAAGCTCATGACGTCATCATAAAGCGTTTCATTCATATTTACTTTGGAATCAGGGTCATTCACAATTTTATTATTGTTTGATTCAGTCACTCGCCAATGGAACTTAATTCAGCGCAAGTTGACCTTTTATTTTTTTTTGTTTATCTGCTCAAAACGTTTCGTTCATTATCCTAGGAAGAAAAGGCTTCCATCTTAGAACCCGTACTTGCCAGAAATTTGTAGCGCTCCGTTAATGTTCTTTTGGGAGTTAGCAAGGGGTGAGGTCATAAAGGAGCGGCAGTTGAAAGCCGTTTTCAATGTTCTTGCTAGCGTTGCCCTCCATTAGCTCTCTGTTCTCTAATTTAGACAAAGCGTGTTTGTTGTCTTGCGCACCGGTCAACCCCACGCTCCACGTATCTAACTGAAGGTTCTGTCTCCTCCACTCAGGCTTCAGCGAGGACAGCCTTTTGTCTCTGCTGGACTTCTCCTACTCCTCCACTTTGTGTGTGCGCTGGGAGGACCTCCCCGAAGTCATCACCATGGCCCGCCACCTCGGCATGTGGCCTGCTGTGGAGGCCTGCTCTGCTCTTATGAAAGAACACCACAACATTGTTCAACCTAGCCGGGACTTAAAATTGGACTACGATGGTGTTTGCAGTCAGCGCCATCACCAACAGGCGGAAACCAAAACCAAAAGGAAAAGGGAATTGGAGGATAACATTGGTGGCTTCCACTTAAAACTGGATACATCGGATGAGTCTTTGGAAGGGAGTCCGAGTTGCAATTTGCGTAGGACGCCAAATTCCAAAGTTCATAACGGACTCCCCATGAGTCCTTCACACCGGATGAAGCTCATGGACTTCAAATCGCCTTCCTCCAAGAAGAGCGCTGTATCCAGAAATATTGGTAACCCACAGTCCAAAAATTACTCCCCCATAGCACCATCTAACACCCGCCTTCTCCGCTCAAGTCCTGGTGCTGCTCAGAAGGTTCAGAGATTACTGCCCATGCCGGATAGCCCTCGACAAAACCGCAAGTCGTCCGCCTCCAGATCCAGTCCGGTTTGTAGCCCTGTCAGGGTGAAACAGGAAGTGGAAGAGCTGGGAGTGGATGAGGAGGACTATGCAAGAGCCCAGGAGAAGTACAAACTGATGCTGGTTCTCGGCCTCCAGAGGACAGCCCTTCTGCCCCGACCGGAGGATCTGATTGGCTGGAGGCAGAAGAAACGACTCAGGAAGCTTAAAGCCAACAACTACTCGCTAACCAAGAGGCGGAAACCCCGTAGCACTCCCCCAGTGCAACCATGCAGTGCTGTGACATTGTCTCTTCCCATATGTGACCCTGTTAACAGTCTCGTACTCAACAAGGGGGGGAAAGCCAAGTCCAGTGGCCCACCTGTCCCTGAAGGAATTCGAAAGAAACATAAGCCTAATAAACAAGTCCCTCCTAGCGACAGGAGCATGCGAAGTAAAGGAGTCTTACCTGATATGTTCCGAGCGGGATCCCGGCCTGGCTTCAGTGGGAGAGAGCTGCGACGGTCTGTGAGGAACGGTGCTCGTGTCCATCCTCCTGTCCACCAGCCCCTGCGACGTATCTCCAACAAAACTCCAGTGAGGAACAAAGTCAGGATCAAATCAGAACCAACTGAATACTCAGTCTCAGGTCTCTCTCTTGCATCAATCAATCAACCTTCTCAGAGAGCACAGGCCAGGAATAACATTACCGTCAAGACACTTCGCTACAACAGCAGCCGTCCGGGGACAAAAACAAAGCCCAGGCCGGGTGGCACAAAAGAGGAGGCAAAGCCACGGGGCAGGCCCAGGAAAGTGTTGAAGGAGGAGATGAACACTGACAGACAAGTAAAAGGCGATCAACCCGGTGATGGGTTCCAGTTCTCCGAGAACTCTCCTGCCCCGGCCATCTACAACCATCCTTTGTACAAAGTCATCAAAGAGGAACCGGCAGATCCTGTGCCAGTTGGCAGCCCTTTCTTGGATCCGCCCTCACCAGACCTGGGTAAGCGCCAGAGCAAGCCCCCCATCAAACTACTGGACTCAGGCTTTTTGTTCAGCTTCTGCCGGCCATCCGGGGCACCCATGGCGGCCATCAAGAAAGAGGAAGAGAGTGTGGATATCTGTTTGACGCGCTCTGTGTCACAAGTCGGCGAGAAATTTGGAATGGGTCAGTCCAACCACAGGGAACTGAGAGCCAGAGGACCGCCACCCACCTTGTCGGTGGTCAAGAAAGAGAAGGTGGAGAGGAGTGTGAGCCAGGCTAGTGTTCAGAGACTCAGGTCCAGCTCCCGAAACAACACTCCTTTGGCCAGATCCAGAGGGACAAAGGCTACGCAGATCATACCAAAGGTAGGTGGGGGGTGGGGGGTGGGGAGGTTGCCGTTGGTTCAGATCAATACTTTTATATAGTATTAGGATCTTGGACGGCTCAGCGGAGCCAAACTTAACATGAAATATTTACCTTTCACATGAAATGTGAAAAATCAGAGGCTTCCATTATGAAAACATTTTTACACTCACCATTACGATGAAGGAATTCACTTTATACCGTATAGGGGTGTTAAAAAAAAAATAATGGATTCGGCTATATATCGCGATATTACAGCGCACAATTCTCGTATCGATTCAATATGCAGCCAAGATCAATTTTTTATAGAAATATTCAACAAAATGTCTTAATTAGGGTTAGGGTTCACACTTTAAGCATGGAAGAATGTTATATTAATGGAACATTAAGCCTTAAAATTTGATTTCAATGCTGTTCAAACATAAAACAGACCTGTTTGTTACATACAGTGGCTCACAGTTATAAACCTGAAGTACATTTTTTATACAAATGTACAAGATTACTGATTAGTATTTTTGAAATTTGAGTTTTGTTTTTTTTTTAAATCACAATAATTGACTTATAGATTCGTATATGTATTAATTGGAATCGAATCAAATCGTGACCTATGAATCGTGATACAGATCGAATCGAAATACTAGGCAATTCACACCCCTACCGAATTTCAGTCTTCAGACTTCGTTTGAAGCAGTTAAGCCTCTGACAAATATACGGAAAAATATTTTATATCATCTTAAATCTGTGTACAAAGAACATGTACATTAACCAATTTTTTTTTGTTCTAATATTTTATTTTTATGTACAGTATTCCACATAATTGCATATCTCTATGTTTGAGAGCTAACAGTAGGTCTTGCAGTATCCGTGCATGTTTAGAGTAATAGCTGTTAGTTTTGATAATAGGATGTAATTTTCTGTCATTGTTGTAAGTGTTACTTTACATAGTGAACATTTACTTGAGGCCTATCCTATTAAGAAAATTGTGAATTGAATCAAAATCACAATATCTGTCAGAAAAATTGCAAATAACCTTTTCCTAAAATGGTTTAGCCCTCGTTTGAGTCTTGCGTATGTACAATCTTGCTTGAGTGAAACCTCACCACAAACAATCTTTGTTTTTGTCTTGAAACCCATCAGCAAGAGCCTACCGCCATCCCCTTGAGCAGCAGGGGCTGTGTCGTATTGGACTCTGTTCGCCGAGCAAGGCTAAAGCAGCTGCGGGGCCCACGCAGCCAGGCCCCCAAAGCCCCGAAGGTGGCCCACTCTTGCACGCAATGCTCCTCCTCCTACCGGGACTGCGATGCTCTCATCATGCATCGCCTGCGGCACATCGAGGGCAAGCACTGGCCGTGTCTGGTAAGTCCAGGCCCACTTCATCCTCAACCAGGGATGTATATTGGACCCTCAGAAATTGGATATCAAAATAATTATTCATTTAGTTTAATAATTGTTGTCAGTTAAACATTGCACCTCTACAAGGCTAATATATTGGTCCCTTCACAACCGTCGTGAATTGACAGAATTCCTAATTATCTGTTAATCAATTATGTCCATCCCTACTTAACACGAGGGCCGAGCATGGGATCAAAATTGATGATCATTTAGAGGAGTGGTCCCCGATCTTTTTCCCACCACGGACCGGTTCATAAAAGTCCACGTCTTTCTCCGTTGCAAAGAAACTTTCCAAATATCTCTGTTTTTTACTCATTTTGCCAACTTGTTGATTGGCATCAGCCGTACGCCACTGAGATAATTAGCATCTTGACATGCGTCAAGAGTCCGTCGAGAGAATCCAATCATGTTTCAAAATAAAATATTTTTAAGCCTTGGCTAATCAATTAACCGGAAGTACAGTACTCTGCGGCCCAGGACTGGTACTTAGCCCGGTGGTTGGGGACCACTGATTTTGAGTGTCTCCCGTAAGAATGGTGGCCTGCTAATCACTACCCATAGATTGAAATTACTTCCAATCGAGTACATTTGCAATCCGGGTAAAAAAATCAATTCATCAATTCCAAAGGTCCACTGTAGTAGGGTATAATTAAAATAGTATTTTTTACTGTTTGCTTGATATATGTTGTCTGACCCCTTCTGCTCTGCAGCTTTGCAGCAAGACATTCTTTCGACTGAGGAATGTACGGAACCACATCCGCACCCATGACCCCAAGTTGTACAAATGCAGGAGCTGCATTGTCGCTGGCTCCTGAGGCCAAAGCGTCTGCTGAATCAAGGTTGAGGTGGGTGGCTGAGATGCAGCTGAATATTATGGAGTTTCTTCTGGACTGTAAAGTACCACTTAAGATATAAACGTAAACCCAAAATGTTACACTGCGTCTTTGATTTCCCCCCCCTCATATAGATTGAATGTGATTATTGCTTTACTATTTTGATGTGGGATAACGCTGTGCTCCAATCCTTGGCAATTCAACCTGTTTTGTGTGACTTTGTTGGACAATTTTTCCCTAATGTTTGTTGAATTCCTCCTTGTCCTGCTCGGCTACAAGTTTACGTATTTGTCGTAAAACTGAGGAGTTCCCTGTACATATGCAGTTAACGGTATTAGAATCAATTGGATTACATTGTGGTCATCTACACCCAAGTGGAATAATATCTTCTTTGTTTTATTTATTTTTACTTCCCCTTAGAGTCCGACAGAGCAAGTGACGAGGAAGTCACACGAGCAATCAGAAGCTTGTACATAATGGAGCCGTCACCCTCAAGCACAACGGGGTCTGTAAGGACAAGTGACTGTTCTTTTGATTCTAATCTAATCCCGGTTGTATTTAAAAACCAAACCAAGGGCGGCGTGTGTCCGTTTTCCCCCCAAAATCGAAAAAACTTGAATATTACACTCAGGGGGCGGGGGAACATGACGCCGCCGTGCAACGTCGATCCCACATCATCAACATGCTTGTATATAAAAAATGAAACACGGGATTGTTTTAACTGGTTACCGTTACATGGTGTCATCAATCCTATGTGTATAGCTGAATTTGGAGTTGGTTTATCTTTAGCCTATGTTGTAAACCGAAGAGCTGGTGATGAATTTGAAGGTCGGGCGGGAATACTTGAAGCCAAGGGTGGGAATACTTGAAGTGTTTTGTTGGGTGGGTAGTGTAGTCGAGGCGGTCCTTTGGGTGATTCAGTGTCCGTTTTGATGTGCTCAACTTCGTAATAACTTCACTCGCCGCCCTTTGTTCTGATCTGCTCGTCTCACATAATAATAATCTGTGCGTAGGGGAGATGGGGATGGGTGCGCGATTGTTTCGACAACACTGCATGTATATGTGCAGTACGTACATGGATTTTTCGCAACGTGACTGCTTCATGATGGCAATTTGATCCATCCCGTCCACCACCTTAATCCAAACCCTTTTCCTTCCTACTGAATAAATGCAATGTGTGCACATAGAGATGTTTATGGTTCACAAATTGATTTTGAAAAATCGTACTGTCTGTAAAGACTGAATACATTTTTGAATTTTATATTGTTACACTTGCTTTAATTACCTTTTTTTTCTTTTTGTTATAGTCTTGACCTCACGTGTTGAGCCAGCATGACAAATGATAGGATATTTAACAAAAATACGAGAGTATTTATATAAAATGCTGGGACCTTTAACGTGTTATTGTCGGGCAAGTAAGTGATTGCGAGTTTTATTGAAATTGAGATTTTAAAATAATGCATTCCTGTGCTTTTTGTGATGGGAAGGGTTACATGTTTGCTCCGGGATGTTCTAATTTGATCAATAAATCTGAGTATATAACATTGAGCGTCTCAAAAGTTTTGCCTTTGTAAAGCAAAAAGTCTTGATTTGTTTGATCCTGTTGGATATTTTTATTAAACAATATCCATCCATGTTTTATACCAGTAGTTGTCTTTAGGTTTGCAGGTGAGTTGGATCCTAGAGTGTGCACCCAAGAGTGGATACAGGTCAGGTGACCCTTGTAATAGTTTGTCATTGAACCTTACGTGCATGTTTTTGGAATGTGGAAGGAATCACGGACATGCCACGCACATACAGGATTCCAGAGCTGAGACTGAAACCCAGAATCTTAAAAATAGAAACAATACTTCTGTACTCTGTTTGAAGGCACTAAGATGTCCTAACGTCATTGATCAAAGCAGTACCTAAAACGTACACTTGATGGCGGTGTTTGCTGTTGGTCCTCAATGGCCAATGGCGGTGTTTGCTGTCGGTCCTCAATGGCCATACAATGAGGCTCACGTGAATAATAAATCGTTCATCACGTCAGATTCCCCTGACCAATCAGGTCTTAATCTAGAGTGGAATTAAAGAAAAACAAAAACGTTAAGCCTATACCTGGTGTGGAACTATTGAGCCAATCGTTCCACGCCAGGCATATTGTCAATGGTATTGAAAATGATGTCATGGCATTGCTTGGAAGAAGGTGCTTCGCGACCATCAGATTGCAATGTGGCCAATTTGTTTCTCTTTCCAATCATGAATTTAATTTAAAATAAAATAATACAGAATTGTGAAATGAATGTGGACAAACGAAGTCACGAACATCTCAAAATCCGTGTAGTGGTTTGTTTCAGTGACGTTGCAATAATAACTTGCAATAGAAGTCTGGATGCACAGAACACTACAATGAATACAATTCATTAAATATACCTTAATTCCTTTACCAAACGCGTTCAAATTCAAATAATACCTGGCTTAACACCACATGACGACAGTATCACTCTGCAGACACCTTCCTGTTTGCGCTCTTGTACACTTCAGCCAGGCTCTTTCGAAAGGTGAGTTTAGTTTTACTATACAGTGGCTAACTTATTTTTAGGCTTCTAAGGATGTTACAGTTAAACTGAACTCCTTCCTTTACAAGTCACATCCATGCTGCACTGTCATGCTGCAAATAACTCGTCAAGAGGTGAATAATTTGACTTTTGTTTTCTGTTTTACTATTCAGTGGTTAATGATTTTGCATTTGTATGACAGCTAAGAACAATAAAAGTGAATGCAAGAGGTCAACTTCCTTCAGTGTGCCACCCATTGCATCTGTCATCAAGGAGTGAGTAGTTTTACTTTGTTTTATTAGACTATAGTTAGCATGGTTTTATTTTGAATGGAGTTAAAATGTTTGCTAAATTATACTGTTTCAATTGTATGATGGCGCTGGAAAGAAATAATTCACTTTGCATTACCTCCTGTTATTGGGAAATTTGGTCCTCCTTAGCTGTTGGTTGGCAATCCAATATTTCACGTGAAGAATTTTTACAATGTAAATAGAGCCATCTCTGTGAAACGCCACTAGGTGGCAGTATCGCTTTGTAAACACCTTCATGATTGCGCTCTCTTATAGTTTCAAAGTGCAAGTGAGCCAGTGGATTTTTGTTTTATTATTGCACAATGGTTTGCTTGTTTGGTTAGGTTACTCAACTAAACTTTAAACTTCCATAACAGTTAAACATGTTAACTGTGAATATGTCATCTTCTTTATGGCCGTTCGTCATCACAGAGTGAATCATTAAAGGGATACTTGACTCATTTATCCATTTTTAGCAGTAAGAAGACATTTTGTCTATAATTAATGTGATAACCATTATTTGTCATGTGCAATTATTACCTGCTTTAAAAACACATTTTGCCACATATTATTGACTGAAGATGACATCACGCTTGCTCAGGAAACGGGTAACGACCAATCATGGTGCAGTTTGCTAAAGTCACATTACCAAACCCGGAAAACAGCTGAGCCGTGATTGGTCGTTACTTGTTTACTGAGCACCTGTGATGTCATTTTCCGTCAACAGCAAGTAGCAAAATGTTATTTTTTAAGCTATTGTACAAAAAATACTGAAGTAAGCGAATAAATTATAGACAAGAGTCTCTTTTTACTGCTGAAAATGGATAAATTAGTCAAGTTAATAAAAAGCCTAAAATAAATTAAATGTATGATACAGTGGTTTATTTAGTTTTACATTTTTTACTGATGAGGTTGACTTTGCCTACAGATGCTAATGTACCATGTTACTTCATTTTTCAAGTCAAGTCAAAATTAAAACTAAAAAACTAACAAAACTAGCATCAACATCACGTTACTTAGAATCCTAAAAAAAAAACTGATATTCAAACACAAACGGTGCATCAGCACCAACCATATAACAATACTCGGTCACATTTAGTTACCCTCTGTGGGACGACGAATCGTTTACTTACGGAAGTATTATACTGCACTCTTGTGGCCAATGTGCGCACACTACAAGGAGCAGCACAAATGTCCATTTAATTGAAGCATTAAATATTATACAAAAAGTGTTGAATTATTTAAGTTATAATTGTTATTGTGTGTTTTCATAACGTACAATGTAGAAATGAACAAATAAATTCAAATAGACATTGCAATTAGATTATTTTTCAAAAACGTTCCGCCCTCCTGTAGACTGCTATAAAGATGTGTTTGTTTTTGTTCTTTGAGGGGCTAGTGCATTATAATGGCATTCCATTTCAGTTTGCACAGAGTTTTTAAGATGCAAGTATTGTGATATACTGTATTCATCATTGTAGTCAGTATTTTAATGTGTTTTTTGTTGTTGTTGCACGAACTGCTCAACGACAGTCAATGGCACCATTAACTCCAAGTGCAAGTAGTGCCTTCACACTGGCGCATTATTGGGGGGCCTCCGTCTACTTTTTCAAGTCTCGGAAACCAGCAGGGTCTTGCTTACTCGGGTTACCCCCGCAGCACTAGCGCCTGCATATGTGGGCTTACAGCGAGTACGCCCAGGAACAGCTGACAATTTATGCTGCTGGGGCCCCCACATTCTCAGTAGGAAGGAGGAGGAACAGGATGGGGGAGGAGGCGGCGGTGGGGTGGTTAGGGTTAAAAAAATATATATATATATAAAAAGCGAGGATGGGTTGCACACATACGGGTCGCCGAGGGTGAGAGGGGAGGAAAGGCGGCTCTCCTTGTTTGTAGCTTGTCAGCAATTGCCTGAGACAAGCTTTTTGCCTCTGTGTGTGAAAGCTACTTGGCAGGAATGCTCGGAGCGTACCAAGTGTGGCCCGGCGAAGGGGGGCGGGGGTTCCACAAGAGAAACGTTGAAGAGTGTGTGTGGCGCAAACGTGTATGTGTGTGTGAGTGAGAATGGGGGGCTGGAGAGAGTGTGTGGATATGTCCTCTCTCCCTCTCGAGAAGCAACAAAAGATGGGGAATGAGACACCCCTCCTCCCCTCCCCTCCCCTCCCCTTTCCACTCCTCTCTACTCCCCCTTTTCCCTTCCCCATCTCTCAAGAGAAAGAAAGCAACCGAGGAAGAAAAAAAGGGAAAGAAGATGATGAAACCCGAAGTGGTCCTGCAGTGTGAATTGTTTGCATGCATCTGGATCGTGTGTGTGCGTGCGTGTGTTTATGTGTGCCTAGTCATTATTATTATTATATGTGTGGGTGTCTTGTCTGCGTGTGTGTTTTGTCCCTGGCAGGGGTTGTTATTGTTTTAAGTGTGTGGTGTGTGTGTATGTGAGACAACCAGTAGCCTGTTGCTTTTTAGCTATTCTCGCCCCCCACCCCTCCTTTACGTCAGGAGGAATGCAGCGAGCAGATCATGCAGGATTCCTCCTCCTCCACTCTGGCTTCGTTCCCAAATGCCGCCATGGACACAAGCATGGAAAAACATATTTTCATATTTAGGTTGCTGACACCCAAATTGAGAATCTCCTGCAACCTTAACGCACTCCAGCTGTAATCGTTTCCGCACAAAAAGGCAAGACAGCGGAACTAACATTGTTACTGGCGGTGAGAGCACGGTGGACTAGTGGTTAGCAAATCTGCCTCACTGTTCGGAGGTTTGGGGTACTTTCTCCCACATATCAACAATGTGCAGTATTGAACCTAATAGTCTGCACAGTCTTATTGTAGCCCTTAATCTCCTCTCAAATAAAAACTAAAACAACAAATCAAAATAATGTATTATACTCCCCACAGTCTCCACTTTGCTGTAGCACTTAGATTCCTTGGCGCCCTTAGTGTCCTCTTGAGAAAAAGCATCTCGATTAAAAGACAAAAATAAAAACACATGCTAACATAAGGTTGCCAAGTTGCTGCGCCTTAGCTGTGCACACTACATTATAAGCGAAGTCCACATTACGTTTGCGCATGCATGAAAATCAAGTTAAAAAAAAAAAACTGGCTACCAAACAAAGCCGTCATTTGAATGGTGGCGAATGGAGTGCCATTTTTAACTGTCCTAATGGAGTTTATAGGCAAAAAAAAAACCACGAGAGCTCGAGAGGACGGAAGTGTACGTTTGTAAACCTCCGTTCACAGACAGAAAAGAAAGATCCAAATGAACGTAAAAGAAGCTAAAATGGAAAATTTCTTTCACACATTTATTTGGTCAATACCCTGAAATCGAGGGAGCAGACGGAAGCATCACGAAGCTTGCCAGCGGACGCACATGTGACTAAACTAACGGAGTGACGGTCATTTAAGAACCTGCTTCTAGCCCCAATTGACCCCTTCAGTGAAGAAAGATCCTACCCGTCTCTTGAACGTGTCCCGGTGTTGTGTGCTTGATCCAACTCCCGGTAACGTGCACACATTCAGCTAAATATCGGCTGACATGCAAGGTGGCCATAGTTTCAAACCATGGGCCGACCAGCCGTCCGTCACTTGTCTTCAGAAAGTACTTTGTCTCCAACGATTAACAATGATGTAGTCATTTTTTACAGCGTCTCTCTCTTCCTCCTTTGTCAGAAAGACCAGTAGGTTTTGGATCGACGCAGTATACGCAAGGGCAGCCATTCGTCGTTCCGTTTCTGTCTGTTGCCGAACGCAGTCCTCGTTGTAACAGGCAATCCACGGCGACTACAAAAAACGCTTTAAATCATCAACTTTCAAGCGGTTGAAATCGTCTCCATGGCTTTCCATGACTACTGTTTGGTAGCAGGGTAACGCCCCCCGCCCCCTACCCACAATGCACTGTGCGGTCTGAGATGCGCACTTCGCTTATGATACTCCACAGTCTCCCTTTTACTGAAGTGGTCCTTTTTCTTAACACCCCCATTCTCCTCTGTGCAGTATTGCACTCCGTTGTCTCCACTTTGCTGCAGCATTCCGATTCCTTGTTGCCCTCAGTCTCCTCTCCAATCAAAGTCAAAATAATGGAAAATAAACATATGCTAATGTTTGCTTACCCAGTTGCTATGATATGTGTCTCTTCTTGAAGGAAATGTCTCCTTATCAACAGCTATATAACATTACTGTGCCTTACTTCTGGACGTCGTCGTATTTACACACCACGTTCTCTACTTTGCTGCAGCGCTCCGTTGTCTTGCCCTCAATCTCCTCTTGAATAAAAATCCAAAATGACCAAACTAAACACACATACCAGCATATTATTACCCCATTGCTATAGGCATGGCTTTGGATGCTGAAACATTATAAGCCATAGTCTCCACTTTGTTGCAGTGACCTTCAGTCTGCTCTCAAATGTAATCACCAATTGACAAACACAAACATAGCTACATGCTGTTTGCTTACCCTGCCGCTGTATCTAAACTCTAGATGATGCAGTATCCACTTAACTGCATTGGCCCGTAATCTCCACTTGGATAAAATGGGCCGTATTTCCAGCAGTCACATGGCAAAAAGTAAACACAGTAGACATTTGTTCTATGCGTTCCAACTGGTGAGTTCCATGTGGCCTGTGTGGGACAAACCTTGGCAATTAAGAAAGTTTGAGACATTTTCTTGAAAACATGGGTTCAATTCACATTCTCCCACTTTTCACTTTATTCATGGACACTGTTTTACATCCCTAGACCAAATCGGTGTTCGTGTGGCAGCATGAAAGTCGAGCAAAGCTCAGCAGTACGCTACAGAAGTGCTGCTGCTCTCTGAGTCTATATCACACATAAAGAGGCTGACAGGTTAGGCAATTTTAAATGAATTAGGCCGTGAATAATTTCCAGCGTGTCACAATGTATTGGGGGTGAGGGTGTACTTTGAGCCACTGGTATACAGCTTAGAAGAGGACTCTTTTGGGGGGGGTGAAGTGCACGCAATTACATTGGCGCACGCACACCTGAAATGACGCTGACGTTGAAAAGCGGTCTTGCCCAATGTGAATGTAAAGGCAGAGGAAGTAGGGCAGGAGAGGAACAACTGGGCGGGCATTCGGGGTGGAGAAGAAGATGGGGTTGTAAGAGAGGGAAAGTTAAAGGCGAGAGGAGGAGGAGGAGACGGATGAAGGCGCCGGCGAGGGGAGGGAGGGAGGTGCGTGAAGGGAGGAGGAGGAGGGTTGATCTCTGGGGTTTGAAGCACATTAGTATTCATAGGGAAGAGGAGGCCACAGACAGCAGAGAAACAGAGGGACCAGACAACAGCATACCACACACACACAAACCTCTAGTATTATGTGGAAGCTACGCACAGTGTAATAACATCTCATAGTTGCACATGGGCACGCAGCCACTGGAAATCCTCCCTGGAGACACTTCCCCAGACGAGGCCTCCCCCAAGTGCATTTCCCCCTCCACCCCCCCACCCCCCACTGGATCAAATCTGGCTCTGGAAGCATCTCTCCCTCCCTCTCGTCAATAACGAGGGCTGCAGATGATGTGTTAAGGTGACCTTAGCTAGCGTATGCACCTGCAGATGTTGGAAGGAAGTGGCGAGAAGAAGGGCTGGGAGAGGAAGACGCGTTGGAGGCCACTGGCAAGAAACAACGCTGACGTCGGCACGGCCCACAGAGGGAAGAAGAGGAGGGAGGGGAAAAAATGGCAACACTCTGGCTGTTCTATTCATAGTCGCTCTCTTCAGACTTTGTATGAGTGTGTGTGTTGGGTGGGGGGGGGGGGGGGGATATATGTGTGGGTGGGCAGGTGGTGTACAGCTGACAGTTGATTTGCTGTGACACCAGACACACTGGCTGCTGCCATGGACTCTCGGGCTCTCGATCGCAGAGTCCCCTGGAAGCCTGGATTACATACGCACGCACATACACAGCATTAGTAAAACTATGCCATGGATAAGAGTACAACAACCGAGCAAAAGTTGACAAAAATGTCATACATCAACATTGTGGACCTCCTAAAATGCCTGAAAATGTTGTAATCTGCATGCCAGTCTAGAATTGCTGATGTCACCCTCATGTCCGCCTGTATTTATCCACCTCAGGAAGGTGGCCATTTTGTCACTTATCGACTGAAAATGACATCACACTCAGGTAACACAGCCGTGATTGGTCGTTACCTGAGCCCTGAAGCAACTGTGATGTCATTTTCACAAGGTGAGCCGTGATTGGTTGTTACCTGAGCCCTGAAGCAACTGTGGTGTCATTTTCAATTGACAGCAAGTGGCAAAATGGCTGCCCCCTGAGATGGATAAAAACAGGTGGATTTTGCTTTACTCATATTGCACCAATACAATAATCAGAATGCCGTGCTTAGACTCGGGTGGGCACATTCAACATATTGTAAAGACATTTTTTGGAATGACTTCCTCCCCCCCTTTAAGAAACATCCATACTACTGCCTTGAGATATGAGTGACTGGCAATTGATTGCTTTGTCATAAGAGCTCACATTGGACCGTTTTTTAAATTTAAAAACAAAAAATTGCACCTTGTGTATTTAAAACAACCACATAGCTTAGCGTTTCAGTTTGCAAGCTTAATGCTAGTATGTGTTTATGTTGCGGCGCTTTAACCCTTTTAAAGTGCAACTCACCCCCCAACCAGACTTGCTCCACCCCTTACTAATATTCGAAGACGATGCTCAAAGAGGACCGTTGGGCTTGCGAGGTGTGTGGAGGACCGTTGGGCTTGCGAGGTGTGTGCGGGTTGGGCGTGGTCTGGCTTTGACTGACAGCTGCAGTGAAAACTACGATCGAAATCATATTTTTTAAACTATGACTAGCTATGCTAAATAAACTAACCAAATGCTATGTTAATAAATCACTAACCTGAAAATCATTATAAGAATGTTGCTAAAAGCTACTATTCCATTTCCAACTCACTAAGGAGGCGTGTACAAGAGGAAGTAGGCAGGTGGAGAGAGTCAATGTCTTAAGGACCTGATTTATCTTTTGTAGTTACCACGCCATAGGCATCCAATGAGAGGAGCTTGAGATACGAATGGAAAACGGGAGCTGGGGTAAAAAAAAAAAAACGGAGTGAAAAAAGGAGCGAGAAAAACAGTGAGATCCCATCATGCACACATGCGGTGCGCAGAGATAGAGTAGGCTGTTGCCATGGCGGCAGAGGCTGCATCCTTTTGTTAAAGATGTCACTCAGGGGGAATCAGGGCTAATGAGGGAGGACTTGGCGCCCGCGAGTGTCGGCTTGTTTCCGCCGCTGCGATTTTATTGCAACTTTTTTCTTTTTTTTTTCTTTCTCCAAGACATCGTGATGTGCCTGCGAGAACAAAAGGGGGGAGATGCAGAACAGGAAGTACAGTGGAGGAAACGAGAGATGTGAAGTCAAGCAGAGGGTCAAGCAGGTCCATGTGGAGAAATGTCAATGCGGTGTGTGTCATTGTGTTCATGCGCCATTGAGACTTAAATAGGAGTGCGGTCGTGCTGCGTAGGTGGTTCCTTCTCGCTGCTCTTCATCTCGCTGCAAATTATCCAGGAATCAAGAGAAGCAGGTTTTCGCTTAATCTGCCAGCTCTTCTTCCGCCTCTCCTCAGCAAGGAGCCTTGAGGGCCCTCGTGGAGCTCCTTAGCTTGTAGTTTGCTGTCGGAATTTAGTTTGGATAATTATTTAACTCTTGCCTTGATTTATTTTCACGTAGTAGGACAAAAAAAAAATAATCAAGTTAAACAAATTGCTTTACAACAAACCCTGTGTCATAACTCTTCTCTTATTGGAGGAAGGCACCTATCAGCAGATTTATTATTTTATTTATTTGTGTATTTTAAGAAACCTCATTACCCCTGCGACCGGAATGCTAACGTACAATGGCAAACTCCATAGGCACATGTGCTAACAATTAGCATCCATGTGGCATTGTTGTTACCCTCTAAGCTAGGAGTGGGCAGGTTTTGGAGGTTACCCTCTTCCAACACAAGCTGATTCCAATCAACAGGATCGTTATCAGGCTTATACAGAGCTTGCTGATGAATTGATCGTATATGCCAGCTGTGTTTGAGAAAGGAAACACAAACAGTGATAGGCACATCATGTAACAATACTTACAGGCCTATATACTTTTATCATCTGAAGAACAACTAATATTACTGCCAGATTGAGAAGCCAAATGATTAATAAATGTATACTGTCTGTCCCCAGGTGGTCAAGGCATGCACACCAGAATGAGCGGCACAAAATTGAAAGAGAAAGTGTGGCATTACTGTAAGTATAATCTTATAGTTTGCAATGTTTTCATGAAAACCCCCATCATTTTCTGGGGGCCAGGCTGGAACAGACTAATGGCATTTTCATTGATTTTAATTGTGAATACGGTCAACTTGTGAAGTAAACTTGTATTTTAAGACAATACTGTATTATTGATACAATATTACTATAGTTGGGGGTTCGAATCAGAGTTTGCATGTTTTCCCTTTATTTGCGTGTTTTTGTTAATCAGGTATTGTGCATTATTATTTTTTATTTAAGTCAGTTTTTAATCGACTATTGTTGTGCCCAGCGCAAGTGTAGTGCAAAGCATGGGTGAGGTTTTCGTTCTTTTGGTATTTTCGTAGACACGTGTAGTTGGAAACAGACATTTGTACCGTTGTGGAAGTGAACACAGCTGACCTGCTTCTACAGTAAGTGGCTCGTTTTTGCCGTGTCTGCCAAATTCCCAAACATGCAAAAGGGGGCCTGCATGTGCACGGAAATTAAGTTGCGCTCGTGTTTACGCCTGCGAGCATGCACATGTCTGTGAAAATAGAACCCCATATGTCTTAACGGTCATTTGACTATATGTGCCCTGGTGACCACGAGTGTAGAAGTTGTCATTTACACTAGCTCCGTCCATGTCAATCTGTCCGCAATTTGTTTGCATGAAGGCGATGTTTCCATCCGAATGTGAGGCCTCCTCTTATTTTGATGCTGCATCCTTCTCTACTTAATCCTCCGCTTTCAGGCAGGAATCAAAGCTTTTGAAATTCCGGCACTCTGCCAGAGAAATTAATCTTTTATTATGTGCCCTCTCATTCTTTCTCACCTTTTCTTCTTCCTTATCTCCACCCTCCTCCCTTACCCTCACCAACAGCAGCGGCATGTCCTTGCAGTATTCTAATGATTCATATTTCACAGGCACTACCTTTTTTTTGTTTTGTTTTTTTGGCCCATGGACGCCTCTTCGGGGCCTGGCCGGTCGGCTGACTTAATTGGGCGAGAGGCGAGACGGGCGCAGAAATGCATTCTGACCGCGTTGATTAAAAACATCAATGCAATCGCAGGAACTCGCTTTGTAATGAAGCCTCCTCTTGGATGAAGGGTGAGGAGGGGAGGGGGTCAAGGGAATGACGTGGGAATGATGATGCGAATGGAAGGAGGTCTCATTCCTCCTTTTTTTTTTTTCACCCACCCCCCAGCCCATCCTTCCCTCTGTCTGTCCGTCTGTCTGTGCCTTCTCTTTGATCTCAGCCTCTGTCCCCCCCGCACACTGCATATTAACATGCCCGAGCCCCTGCTTGGTATTCCGAGGCGGGCACCGTGATGCCAGTCTCCATATCCTCCACTCTGAAAGAGATGCGAGAAGGGGGTGGCGGGGGAAAAAAAACCTGTCTGTCTCAAGATGCTTATCCCGCTAAATGGGTCTGAAATAGCAGTGCAGGGGAGGCATGAAGAGGTGGGAAGCGGGGAGAAAGACGCGGCACAGACAGGAGGAAGCAGATTGTTTTTATTTTTTTTAAGATGAGGCTGTAATTAAACGCCACAACCACTATGGACCAATAATACAACCAGGGGGAAGAAGAAGAAGAGGGATGCAGATATTAATAAACAGGAGAAAGCAGTGTTTGGGATTAACAGATTCTCTCGCTCTCTCTTTCTATATCTTTTGCCTTTTTTCTTACGCTCGCTCCCTCTCGCCTCCTTCCCTCTAAGCCCCGGGGGAAGGCACAGCTTTAGTTAAACTGCTCTATTAAACGGCGCCTGCTGAGAAAATCAAATTATAACTTGCTTTAATCAGTGTGTATCAGTGGCCCACACAGGAGCAGCCAGCTCTGACAGCACAGAAGAGTGCGTGCGTGTGCGTGTGCGTGTGTGTGGTGTGTGTGTGTGTCTGAGGAGACCTGAGGGATACAGACCTGCTCCGTCTGCTTCCGTTCCCATGGCAACAAGCAGGGGGGAATATGGGCTGAGGAATATGTGCATGTATTGTTTCCTGTCTGCGAGCGTTCATATGCAGAAATAGCATCATGCGAGGCGGTCACCATCGTCGTCATCGTCATCATCATCATCATCAGTCCACGTCTCCCCGCCCCACGTCTAGCCGTAAATCCCGCTCTCATTAGGAAGCCGTCTTAATTGTCCTTGCCTCTGATTAGTCTTTAACAGTCCACTTTAGTGCAATGGAGAGACACAGGTGGGTGTGGGTGGGCTCGCGCCAGAGGGAGGGAAGGAAGGGAAGGGAGGGGGGGGGGGGTGCAGGGGGGTAATGACCGCTTAATAAACATTGTTTTAGTCCTTGCCGCGTGGCTAACAATCAGCCGTCGCAGATGAGAGTGGCACAACACGACTGCAGGCGACGGTAAACAAGAGCAGGGAGGGATTGGGCGCCGTCATCTGCCATTGCCGAGCAGTTACGCTACACACCTCATTTTTGTGTCATGTACCGCTTCCTCACACGTTCCACAAGTATTGGAACGGCAAGGCCTTTGTTTGCGTTAGTATACTGAAGACATTTGGGTTTCAGATCAAAAGTTTAAAATTCCATCTTTTATTTCATGCTATTTACATCTTGATTTGAAGGACAAGAACACCTTTTGTTTGTACCCACCCAGTTTCCAAGTGAGCAAAAGTAACGGAATAAGTGACTGATGGGTGTTTGTAGTTGCTCAGGTGTTGCCTTTTAGATTGACTGCTTAAGTATTTGGTAGTGCATGATTTTGTATTTGGGTCCAACCTGTGAAAACTGCAAACATGAAGATCAACGAGCTGTCTACGGGAGAATTACGCAAGCTATTTTAAAACTGAGAGAAGAGGGGAAATCAAATCAGAGCTATTGCACAAACATTGGGTGGAAGGACTGGCCAAGTCAATCACCAGACCTTAACCCAATAGAGTCAGCATTTTACCTCCCGTAGAGGAGATTGAATGGAGAACCCCCCGGAAACAAACAAGAACTGAAAGAGACTCCAGTGAAGGCAAAGCATTTCACATAAAGAATGCAACCGTCTGACTTGATGGAGTTATGCCACCAAATAATGAATGTTATTCACTTGAAGTTATTTTAATTATGTTCCTGGGTTCCAATACTTTTGCTAACTTGAAAAGTGGGTGGCTTCAAACAAAAGGTGCTTCGCCAGATTTGTGCTTTAAGACAAGTATAAACCATAATCCAAAGCAATCATCCGACTATTTTCTTCTGCTTTTCCGCCATTGTATAGAATGCACATACCTCAAGTGGAGCATCCTGATGCACACGAGGCGCCAATAAGAATGTGTGAGGAACCGCTTTGCCTCGTTACTCATGGCAACAGTGCGCACCAAGATAATCGAGTGAATGACGATTGGCCCGACTGACGCGCTGCTCACTGACCTCACTGCTGTACTCAACCAGTGTTTCTACAACCGCGACTGTCAAACCAACTTGTTTTTATTCTGACAAACACAACATCCCCATTAACCCTTTTGATGCACAGCATGGGTCCAAAATTATTTGGACCACATTGATTTCCCCAGATTATTTCATGCTGTCTTTAGTTTTTTAATTGTGCAAAATTTTTGTAGGCAATATTTTGGATTGAATATGCCGAGTTGTCTTTAAATACCTTGTTTTTCATGGCTACAGATCATTATTATGTTTCTTTGAATAACAACACAAAATAATAATAATAATAATAATAATGATGATGATAATAATTTGTACATCACGTTTTTTTTTAACATGGGTAAAAAAAAAAGCCATTAGTCCAAGCATGATTTAAAACAAAATATTATAAATATGATGCGAATCATTTTAAATTATATTTAATCTGATGGGAGTTTCTTGCATTCACACTTGATAAAATAACATGTTCAATAACATTGTGGGGCAAAATCCTCTTAGCCACTTATGCTCACTTGTTAACTTGAAGTCCCTGTAATTTGAAAACAAATGTCTTGTAAATTTAATACACCACAGAGAAGAGTTCCGTTAAATTTGAATGCTAAAAAGTATCGTCAAGTATATAAAATGAGGCTTCAAAATTGTGAAAATCAAGTAATTTTCGCCACTTTCTAGAGTTGTGAGCGTGTCCGCTGAATGCGTGAGTCCATGCCTGGCTGAAAAATTATGCTTCTTTGCCTAACATCTTTGTTATGCCTACACATTCCTACATGTTTGAACCTTGCCACCAGTTAGCTCGCGAGCTAACCAGGGCGCCTCTCGGCCAATGGACAAGCAGCAGGCTGGTCCACGTCGTCACCTCCTCGCGCGGTGCTGTGCTGGTGTATGGGCCCACATTACAGACATTTCAGGGAAAGTAAACTGTTTATTAAGCGCAACATAGCTTGGGAGGATGCATTTTCAGTCTTTAAGCATAGCTAGCTAGATAGCTAACTGGATGTTGTAGTGGTAGAAATTCACTTAACATCTATACTTTTTGTTCAAACCTATTATGGTAGCCCGAATAACACAAAATACATAACACTTGTGTATTTAAATAACGTCACAAAGCTCTTCTTTATCCAGGCAGGCTGTATCTATCAAGGGAGTATTAAGAGGTCATTCGTTGCCAAGCAGAATTTGAGGGGCAAAATTCTATGTGCCCAAAGATTAATGGGAAATCGTATAGTGGACTCGCGCACATTCACGGTTTAGCATCCACGCATTCATTTATTTGTGGATTTTGAAGCAATACTTTTTAAAATTTATTTTATATTTATTACATTTTGTTTTATTTTCTGTGGAAAACGATAATGGTATATCTCCACTTAAGATTTTTTTTTAAGGTTAAAAAATAAATAAATAAATTGTTACCTTTAAATGTTAATTCATGTCAAATGCGCTCACTTGTTGCTAGGCAGAATTTGTGTGAGAAAAATCCTGTCTGATAAAATGGGAATATGCCATCCACGCTTACTTGTTAAATTAAATTACATTTGCATCAGGTCATTTGTTGCTAGGTAGACTTTATGAGGTAAAGTTCTTTCTGCCTCAAAAAACTTTTTTTGCCATTCACACTTAGCTAATTGATAACTTGAATAAAACTTCCATGTAGTCACTTGTTGTTTGATTAACTTTGTGGATCAAATTCATATGTGCCTGATAGACCAATGAATAATTGAATAGGCCTACATGCAGATTACTAAGATGTCACTTGGGCAAAATAAAAATGAAATGGTTCTACATTACTTCCTACATGTAGTGTGCAATGTTCTGATTATCTGGAATCACAATAAAATTCGATTTTTTTTTTTTGCTGCACTTTATCAGTCTGCCATTTTGATTTGAGGTGGCCATTTTAGGGTCATTTCAGCCATTTCCAGGAGTCGTTCAAAGATCTGTCGTTGAATTTAGGGATGTGAAGGCTTTTGTCCCGGCTCCGAATTCAGCAGTCTGTTTACTTGCACAGTGTGCATTAGTATGCTCCATATTCATTTGCCAAAAGTAGCATCTTTATCAGTGGAGCGGCGAGATATCCATCCTCCGTGTACCACCATGCAGCAAAAGAGTGTTTATGGAAGCGTTAAATAATGCAGATGGTAATATGATAAGTGAGCAGTCAATGTTGGCGTCTTGCTTTAAAGAGGGATCGTGAACAGATGGGCAGAGAGAATCCTCACATGCACGCAAAGCAGCATTTCCATCCAGTGCCATACGTGCGATTGTGATCATGTGACATGGATGTGGATTGCGGCTTTTTCAGACGTGCCGTTAAAGTCGCTCTGTTGGGAGGGCGGGAGCGTCCGCCGCACACAGCTTTGCTTGTCTTGCATGTCTAATGCAACCCAGTGTGGGAATTCTGCCAGTCTACTGTTTCACCGGTTTATCATGCATACATGCACATACAACTATTTGCTTGTATGTGTCTGAGAGAGGGAGGCAGAGCTTTGTGGTGTGTCGCTGATCTTTACTAGCGTGCACAAACATGTCCAATGTAGCTGTGGTCTGCTTGTCGTAAGTCACAACTATGCAGCGCAAATCCCAAGATTTGTCATGCCCAAAAATACTCGCTGTGATAAATGAACAGCTCCGCAAAGAAAGGCCGTTAGAGACACTATCGCAATATACACGGTGCAGGTTCATAGGAAAACGATTCGTGGGTCACCAACCACTTAGGTAGGCTACAGTCGAGAAAAATACATTACTGTACTTCTATGTGATGCATTGGGAAACTTCACAACTGAAATAAA
This sequence comes from Leptonotus elevatus, assembly GCF_054856555.1. Classification (NCBI taxonomy): domain Eukaryota; kingdom Metazoa; phylum Chordata; class Actinopteri; order Syngnathiformes; family Syngnathidae; genus Leptonotus; species Leptonotus elevatus. The sequence continues at coordinate 11,218,646 of NC_141250.1, read as the reverse complement.
ATGTTAGCTAGCGCAACACAATGCTTTTGCTTTGTTTTTACGTCTTTTTGTTGAGAAAATTCCCGTGTGTCCTACCGACCAATTGAAAATGGGCATGTGCCATTCAAGTTCACTCGGTAAATTACATTTACTTTAGGTTACTCAGTGTGAGGTACAATTTGAGGGGAGAAATCATATGTGCAGGCCCAACTCAGATCTAATTGGGGCCCCAAACTGGGGCCGAAAAAATATTGTGTGGGTGCGGCCGGACTTTTGGACAACTTGTGAAGTGCATATTCATGCATGACGTGCGACGCTCGCTCGCTCAATAATGCCGCAACATGTCTCCTTGCGCAAAATGGGGCGCCCCAAGGATGATCGGGCCCTATGTACAGTGCGTTATCTACCTCTAGGGAGGGGAGGCCCTGTATATGTGCCCCAAAGACCAATGGAAACTTGAAATGTTCTGTGGTCACTTGTTGCTAGGCAGACTTTATGGGGAAAAATCTTTGGCACGGGCATTAACTCATTTTTATTTCATTTTATGGTGTCCTTTGGAGGGCCGCTATGACTGAATCCAAATGTACAATTGCCTAATATTACATAAACACAACAAATTGATGAACAACTACAGTAGTTTTGAAATCAAAGGGCAGTAAAATCTGTTTGTTCAAATATTATTACTTTTTTTTTTTGCCTTGGGATTTCCGCGGCAATTTTTCTAGTTACTTTTTTTTTTTCTTTTCTTGGGATATCTCATCATATCTAAAAGTGAAGACAATTTTCACTTTTGGTATTTCACCAGGAAACAAAGTCGATACACTTAATTTGATTTTGCAGGTCACATAAAATTATATGGCGGACTGGATCTGGCCCCAGGGCCTAGAGTTTCACATCTGTTTTATCTACGGTTCTTGTTCAATCTGTATATTAAATAAAATGTCCATGTTGTAGTAAGGCAGACTTTGTCCGGCAAAGTCATGTGTGCCCCACAGATGAGTGAAAAAAATGGATATACTACTGTATGCCTTTCACACGTGTTTGTTAAAGTTATCTTTCATCACTTGTTGCTAGGCAGAATGTGTGGTAAAAATACGGTGTGCCCCTAGGATACACAATAAACTGGCTATATGCCATTCACAGTCATTTTGTAAATTCAGTTACATTTCCTTACGGTCACTTGTTGCTAGGCAGACTTCATTGGGGAAAATCTTATTTGCCCTACACATCAATCAGAAATGTGTATATGCCATTCTGGTTCACTTGGTAATCTGATCAAATTTTCATGTGTTCACGTATTGCTAAGCTTTGTGGGGCAAAATCCAGTGTGCCCCATGAACGAAATAATACATTATATAAGTTTTCACCCTCAGTTGGTAAAGTACATTTATATTAGGTTATTATGTTAAGTTGTGGGAAAAATTGTGTAGCCAATAGACCGATGAGAAAAAATAGATATTTCCATATGGTCACTAGTTGTTTGACAGAATTTGTGGGGCAAAAACCTGTGTGTCTCATTCATTCATTCATTCATTCATTCATTCGTTCATTCATTCATTCACACTCTCTTGGTAAATAAAATATCCATGTTGGTCACTTGTTGCCAGGCAGGTTGTATATTAATTGTTTTGGTCAAATTCATTTGGCACTTGCATGACTGTCACTGCTAAAATGCTACAAAACATTACTTGTACTGTACCAATTTTATGATTTTGACAGTTTAACCCTGACATGGATTATCTTTGTAGAAATTTGTGTTTCATTATTTCCTATGGGGAAAAAAACGTTATCCATCATATTTCATTCACAATTTTGCGTTTCAAAGAAGCAAAAGCAGCAGGCATCAAGCGGCACATTCCAACATGAATGTCTTGTCGTTTGCAAAAACATCTTTTTTTTCTCTTTTTTTTTTTACTTTGGAAGACCTTCGTGATTTATCACAACACACACACACACATGCACGCGTGCGTATACAATGAGGCCAACTTAATAGTGTGTACACTTAAATAGCAATTAATTCAATCCCCAGTCGTCTTGATTATACATTTGGGTTACATTTGAAATGTATCTTGATGAATAATTGAGGAGGACCACTCTCACGTTGCATGTCTTTAATGTTTTACTCTTCCTTGGAGGCTTGCGATAGTCGCTCGTGCGTGTGCCAGTGTGTGTGTGTGTGAGGGTGTGTGTGCGTGTGTGTGTGTGTGAAGGGGTGGGCTGAGGCTGTGCCACAAGTGATATGATTCGTCAAGTGGCTGGGGTCTATTTTTAAAATTCCAAAATGTCATTAAGTGACTTTGATCAGCGGGAACATTATAGTACAGTGAATGACTCTCATTTGATGGAATGATGTTGAGAAAAAAAAAATCTGCAATCTGTTCTCCTACACTCTTGATCATATTGTAATATTGTTACTTTAGCAAGTCATTAATTTAAGTTATACTAATGTATACTAATTATGACAATTTTTTATGGTCATCACTATTCATTATGATGCATGATTGCCACACAACATTCCAAGAATTCCAAATGATAATGGGTTACTGTACATGAAAAATAACAAGTTTCAAAATACTTATTTTGATTGTTATGCCCTATGGCTATGTGTTACTATGATACGGTGATTCGTTTATTTTTACACTTGTATGATAGTTAAAAATGCGAAAAACTTAACAATCTGTGCAGGTTTTTATTTTATGTGTCAGTTTGACCCAGGAATGTACTGTATGTATAACAATTATTGAGGGAGCCAGGAAGAGTTATAACACATGACATCATCAAGGCTGGGAAACTACAAACTAGCCCGGAGCGGAGGAGTTTTGAAAAAAAAAAAAAATTTGATTGGATCACATGATCTGTGAAAAGCTGCTGCCCTATTGCATTGTGGGAAATGTATGGCTCTTACATGAGTTTGTAATGATGAATGAATAAAGAAACCCTTCTCCAAAAAGAAATGACCGCTTATATTATTGTTATAGAGCCCAAAAAATCTTTAAATAACATATTTAAAACATTGTTTATTCTTGAATTAAATGTAAACAATCTTTTTTAAGGATATAAATACATCCACCATGCTTGTATTTACACAAATAACCCTTAAAAAGACTTTAAAATACATAATGGATGGATATTATAAAGCAAAAAAAACCCTATTATTAAATATTAAAATACTTTAATTTTGATTGCATTTAATTGAATACAGGGGCACCAACGTAGTGACTCCATATGCGTATTTACAACAACAACACAAGTTTAAGAATTGATCAAAATTCATAAAGTAAAAAAAAAAAGTAAATATATTTAATCATTTACAAATGTTTGAATTGATTGCAGGGATGCCATCATACTTAGAGATAGTGCCAATCAAACCAATTTTAAAATGATTAATAGACTTTATATAAAGTAAAAAATTTATAAATTAATATAATATAGGAATAACTTTTGTTTGCATTTGAATTTATTTGAGGGATGCCGTAGTAAATAGAAACAATAACATCCAAACACATAACATATTATATAATATTATATTAATAAATATACATATTAAATAATAAATTATAAGCTATATTTTATATACTGTAGTAAAAAAAGAATACCAAAAAAGTTTCCATTTAAATGATTGCAGGAAAATCAAGTGACATCCAAACAGATATTTAATAAAATAACACATTAAAAAAATAATTTCATAATTAATAATAGTAATAATAATTTAGTTTTATTTGAAATAATTTCCAGGAAGGCAATTTACATACAAATACCATTATGTTAAAATTGTATAAAAATAAAGTTTATATATATATATATATAGTGCTGCTCAAAAGTTTGTGAACCCTGCAGGCATGGTCAGATTTTTTGTATAAAATATTAAAATAACCTTATTAAATGTTTAGTCATAGTGACGTCATCCATCCATCCATAGAGACGGTGATGTCCGAGCGCGTTTCCATCCTGAGAACTTGGGGAGTCTGTCGCAAAACTGACAAAACTCCCCATAACTGGAAATTAACTACTAAAATATGAATTCGGTGTTTATCCAGGTGTTCTGGTGAATGTTTATTTTATTTTTTATTTTTTTAGGGAATGCGCACACGAGTGTGCCTCTACTGTCCGACAGCAGCCTCACTGGCACACAGACCTGACCTAGAATTGCTACTTAGAATTCGGAGCAAACCATTTGAGCGCAACGGAGAGGGGTGCTCCCGTCGGCGGTAGTGCTAGTAAACCGACGTCAGGAAATCTTGACTGAGACGCAATGGAGTAGGACCACTGGAAAAACTCGGGTGAAGGGGGGGGGAGACGTGTTTGTATTTTATTATGGTGCCCGCGACCATGTTGTGATTTTGGCGTGCCGCGAAGGAGGAGGAATTAAAAGTCCCAGGTGAGTGTCATGTTTTTGGTGGTCCTGGACCAATCCAGGTGGACAAGAAAAAAAGAAAAGTGTCGCCAGTGTAAGGCACACTTCGCCTCCTGGCAACGGGGCACACGCGGGGTCCTCCTCCCGGGGACAGCTCACTCCGGTATCCGTCCGTCTCCCTCCCGAACGACACCCCCTCCCCACACCACCCACCCACCCGAAGGCTCTTCGGCTGCTGGCTAGCAAAGCCCCGCGTCGCGTCCACAGCCGTGGCGGACAACCGAGGCGCTCATTTTCCACGTTACAGAAGCCCCATTTTTTTCCCTCCACTCCCCCTCCTCCTCCTCCCATTCCCACCAAGCAACCAGCGCGACAAAAGCGGATTATTCACGATGGTCTCGGCATGGCGCAAAAGCCGCGGAGAAATGCTGTTTTTTTAGCCGCCGACAGCGGAGGACCGCCCGTGCTTGTTGGTGAAAATGGAAAAAAAGGATACAATGCCCGCCGCGCGTGTTGTGCATTCCACGGGAGCTCCGCGGACGTGGGGTATTGTATTTTTTTGTTCTCATTCAAAAAAAATTGCTCTTTGGTGTGATTTGTACACGGCGGCGGTGAGAGATTATAAAGGCCTTGAGCCTTCTCATCTTAATTGTTACATTGTTAACGGAGCTAGCATAACTTGAAAAACGCACGCCCGCCGACCGAGGGCCCTCACATTTGGGGCTTTTATCTTTGTGAAGCCACGACGACACCGTGAATGCACCTCTCGTGTTGCGTTTGGGCCCGACCGAGACGTTGTTCTCTCTGTCCACTGGCCTCCCTCTTTCGGGGAAGACTTTGTTTGCGCTGGCCGAGAGGCTCCATGAATGCTCAAGTCCTCCTTCCACCCCCACCCCCCACTTCACCCCCCACCACAGCAGCAGCTCTGTGGCGAAACAGGAACAACTTCTTTTTTTTTTTTTTTAGGGGAAAAATGGGAGAAAAAAAGTTGCTGGAGTTTTTCAAGCGCCATTGGGCTTGAATTTTTTTTGTGTCCGCCAGGAGTTGTCCAAGTGGGGCGCTGAGATTCAATGGGGAGGTGGGGGTGTCTCAACACTCGAGACTCAAGACTGATGCGTAGCCGATGTGTGCTTTAAGTTTATTTATAGTTTGGGGTTTGTAGCCGTGTGTGTATGTGTGTATTTTAGGAGGCAGTTTGTGAGGAACTTTGTGCGGCTTTGTGCTGTGTCACACACACTTGAAACACGCCAAAGTGTGTGTAGCTTTGTTTCTGTTGGACCAGAGCTACAGGTTCTTGTAGTGCTAGCATACTTTTTCTGGTGTCCACAGATGACAATAGTTTACATTTATATTGTATAACTATTTGATCTTCATTTTTTTTTTTAACCAACTTAAAATCTTGTTTTTCTCACAATTCTAACATTCTGGGTGATGCTCTTATCAGGTTGGGGCAGGTATGGGCTTTTAGTGTCATCCACAACTTAACATGCTGAAGCTAGTTAGCTTCCAAGAAGATACTATCCACCAGTTCTTAGGGTTTCTGCGCACTTAAAAATGTCCCTTTGTCACATGTTGCCCAATAAGGGGATACACCAGTATTGAAATTGACCTTAATAATGTGTAGCCATCATTTGAGCAAATCTTGTAGGTTAATATAGATCAAATCTGCACTCTTTGCACGCAGGAATTTCATGTTTAAAGCTAACTTTTTAAATGGACACTAGCGAACATCAAAATACTCCCCTTCATTCCTTTATAAAAATACATAGGCTGTAAAAAAATTGTATTTGTAAAGTTAAAGCTTTAAGTTTGATAATATCAACATGCGCTCACCTAGAGCTAAATGCTAAAGTTAGCTTTCAATTCAATAGTATCCACAGCTTATTATGAAGTTTTAGCACCTAGTTAGAAATGTTCCCTTTATCATTTGTTGTCTTTACAAGCATACTTAAATGGGGACTTTGCACCAAAAACAAAACTAAGCACTTTTATTCTCATGTGTTATTTTGGTTGTGTGACCTGACAGTAGAATATAATCAAAATGATCTTGGGGTGGGCAATCATTCCTCACTGTATTCATCTTTTATGCCTTTTAATTATTATTTTTAAAACGCACCACAACTTCTCTATAATAGACCAGAGACAGAAGGCCTGACCGAGGGGTGTTGCCATTCATTTGCCGTACCCACACAGACACACGCTGCAGCCTTACAGGGCACCCAGCAGCCTCACTTTCCTTGGCTGGATTAATTACATCCAGTTAGTAACGAAAGTTAAAAAGAAAGAATTAGACAACACTTGAAACTAAACAAGCGTAACATCACAACACTCCATCATGAATAAGTCATGCTAGCAATGTACGTTCTTACAGTGCACGTTCATGATGGTGAGGAGCGTGGTTTTGGGAGGAGTAAAAGTGAAGTGAGGCTACTTTCAAATCTTGGTAGCATTTTGCATACAAACATTACAATGCAAACTTATTTGGTGTAGACTGATATTTTAGCTGTTATTTCCATTAAGAGCGACTTTTAGCTTCGGAGAGGTTAAAATGGCAAATCTGTGCTACCCAGAACTAAATGTTGCGAGGCACAAGCTAGCTTTCACTTGGATAAGCAACAGGTTATTTTACGAATTTGAACACTCTCCAATCTCCATCCTTTTTCTGTTTTATAAGCATCCTGATTAAAGGGAATTTATTGACATAAAAGGCACAGACATGACTATTATTTTCAGCATATTTTGGGCCCACATAAGCCCAGATAAGATGCCACATATGGCAGCTAAGTATGCTAAAGCTAGCTTTCAGTTGGAATACCAACAATTACACCTTTTTTTCCCTTGATAAATTGTTTCCCTTGTTGTTTTGTTTCCTTCCAAAGTGTTCACAGGTAATGGAATTATAGCTATTATTGTTAAGGGCACTTTTGGGTTTATTTATTCTTTGGCTTATTGTAGTGGTTAAAATTGGCAAATGGGTAGCTCAGCATCAACCACAGCAAAACCTGTTTAAGACTGTGTGTAACCACATGTTTTTGTGTCCTTATGTAAGTGTGTTGTCTTCTAAAAGCCTACGGGTAATGTTAGATTACTAAGGTGTGTGTGTGTGCGCACGTGTGTGAGTGGTGATCAGCCAATTTGGAAACGTGCATGATCAGTATATGTGTCAAATTATTAGTGCCTTTCATTGCCGATCACAAAAAACGATCATCAACAGCTTGTACTTTGCAGCCTGCATCCAAATAGAGCCTGTGTGCAGTAGTGTAGCGTCCCCTCCCCCTTAATTCTGCACGTGACAGACCAAACTAGTAACTGAATGTCAATTTGAAACTTAAAAAATAAATAAACGAGATATAATGTTTTTTGAATCTGATTAAACAATTAAAAAAAAAAAGATTGTCGGATAAATGGATTAATAAAACAATCGTTAGTGCAGCTCTAAAATTAAGAACATGTGCAGCTAATCAACGTGATTGGTATCGGCCAATCTCGCTCATGGAATATTGTATCTGAATCTGCAGCATAAAACCCTGATCAGAACACATATTATTATTTTTTATTATTAATATTAATACTAATTATTATCAAAAGTGTCTGTGTGACTTTTGTAAATGTTTTAGGGAAAGCTGCTATCTATCAACTTAGTGCCTAAAATAGCTGTGCATTCATTTTTCAGTCAAAATAAAATACAAAAACACACTGTACAACCTGATGATACAAGTGATGGCATAAAAAAGCATCTAGACAAGTCAGTTGTTAGCTATTTAGCAGCTAACGCCAGTCCCCCATTGAGACCGGTACTCCTTTAGGAATAAAGTGTCACACCTGCGATGGGTACAATAATTGATCCTTGCTGAACTCGTTGTCCAAATAGGGATGCGCGATAATGCTAATTTCAACCGATACGATAAACCAATAATTTAGAAAGTGACGCTGTCGATAACCGATAACTAAGCCAATAAATTTTTTTTAAATTAACTTGAATACAAATATACTTTCGCGTCCTATTATACGACTAACATGTACAAATACATTGAAACATTGTGTAAAGCACCATGAAGCTGAATTTTATTGATATCTCTGCTTCAAAGACAACCAGTAACTCATTTTGAGTTTGCCAAAACAAAACAGTCATGTTTTAAAAATGCAACAAAAAACTGTGAGGGTAACATTTTGGGGAGACGCAGTAAAGAACTGATGACTGCCATGTCGCCATGATGCATCTTCTGTGAACACGAGGTCGCGTGCATTATGACGTCACAAATATGCAACACTACCATAGGGGAGGGGTTGAGGAGTTGGGCACAACTTGAGCCACAACTACAACAGATGGACCAACGTGGCATGTCTATTATTATCAGCGGATTTCTTTATTGTCTGGTTTATCTGTATGACATAAAATTGGTCGATAATTGCTGATAATTATCGTGCATCCATAATTCCAAATTTTCCAACCTAGGAGATTTTGAGGTATCACCAAATCAGCATAATGCCGCCTAGTTGTTAAAAAGACATGTTTGTAACCCAAATCTACTGCACAAGAAAGTTTCCCTTGTTACATTTATAAGAAGAAATAGGTATATTTGATTGAATTTAAATGTCTAAAAACCTTTTCATGTGACCCTTCTTTGTGCCGCATTTTATGGACTATGTGCATGCTCTGTCCAAGCTTGGTTTCCATGCACACAAGGCACACTTACTTATTTGAAGACTGAGGGCCCCCTCAATTGCTAAGCAACACCGCTGTCTGCTTGCATCATTTATTTATGTGATGCATGCAGGTTCTTATTTATCTCTTCTTCCAATTCGACGCTGTCGTCTTTTCATTATAGCGACTTGTCAAATGTTTGTTGGCAATAAACTGGTAGCCGTCCCGTGAGGCTGGTGGGCTTCTGATTTGGTGAACTTTCAAAATGAAATTTCCAGTTGAGATGAACTGTATCAAAAATTTACGGGGTCCGTGGTCTACAACTGTCTGATATATGACATTTTGAGGTTACAATGGCACACTATCAACTAGTTTGTGCAGCAGCTTAAGAATTTGCGTTACATTGCCGCTATATGAAAGGAACTCAACGTAGCAGGCTCCATCTTTATTTGGACGGCATCACCAACAGATGGACGCAAATGTGCTTGCATTAGTCACAGAACCAAACTGAAGCCTTTTGTTTACAAAAAAAAAAAGGTGAATACTGGCTCCTCGAGAATTGAACACAAATAGGAAGCAGAAACCTCCCAAAATAAAACTGGTAACAGCGCTAAAAAATTGCCTTACCAGAGGCAACACTTGGACCCATCCCCAAGACTACATGACTCCTGGCGATCATCTCTGACTAGCGTGACACCAAAACAAAAATTCTCGTCTTTTAAGATGCTTGACTTTTGAGGTATCTCTGTATACAAGATGGAGCACGTGTAACCTGTCGCCGGCTTTCGTGTGGTCCCTCATCGCCCCAAGTTTAAATAAGTGTTTGGTTGGAAAAGGAGCGTAAATGGTCGGTGACCTAAAACTTTGCACCGCTTGTATGTTTGCTCCATGTTGTCATGTCAACACGAGCAACTGAGTGCTTTTCCTTGCCGCTGCGCTTGTTTGCTTGTCACCCGGTGAAGCAAAGTTCTCTCTCCCTGTGTGTTGCAGGTGTGAATGACTTGTGGCTGTAGGGTGTCGTGAGTGGGCCAGCTTCCTGCAAGTGCACACGCTCGCGCGCACACACTCACACACAGCCTCCAGGGGGGAGGGGGCTGACTGCGAGGGCTCCGGTGGAGAGCACACATCAGTGCCCAGGAGACCCGAGGCCTGGTCTTCCATATGAGGCCCTGCTCAAGGGGCAGGGGGGGCTTCTGAGGTAAGTCCAACTTGACTCTGCTGCTCTCTTTTTACACCCATTAATAAACACACCTTCTCATAATGATTTTCTATTTTTGTCTCCATCTTTTTGGAGAAACTACAATAACATTTTGCAGTGGCCAGATGTTATTTATTTATTTATTATTATTTTAATGTGTGTATTTTTGTTTGTTTGTTTTTTTACGTTGGTTTCTTAAGGGTAGAGCATAAAATCAAACAAAAAATGCCCAATGGGAAGTAATGGAATTAATCACTTCCAAGGTGCCTGTCACCATAATAAATCCTTTTAAAAACTGTACAGGCAATGTTTTGAATAACATTCTTTGCTGTCACAACAATACGTTTGCTGCTGTATAATAAAATTGTGTAATCACCCTAAACTCTGACACACATTTGGAGGGGGGGAGGGAAGATTACAGCTTTTGCTAGGGTAGAGTCTTCGTTCTCAATAAACACAAAACACAGCTGGTTTTCTGCTCTTTTTTTTTTCAGTCAGTTTGATCATAATTTACTGAATAGCCAGGACAGAGAAGTTTCTATTTTTGTCATCTTCAGATTTTTCCTGTATGGTACCTTATGTGGTGGTATCACAAAGAGACAAAAGACAATAATAGTGCATGGGCATTTGTAGACGCCTTTCATGGTGCCCAAGATCACCTTACAACAGTAATAAAAATGTAACGATAATTAGGAATGCCATAAAAGATAGGTCATAAAAATGTGTGAAAGTCAGATGACCTATGCAGATTGAGGAGCTTTAAGACAGGACTTAAATTGTGCAGGGAAGTCGATCTTTTAGAGTGATTGTGGAAATTAATTCCATGGGCGAGGGGCTACATTGCTTTTAAAAACTTCAGACACAAAATTGGGTACAGTGAGAAGCATTGAATACGTTTTTCATGCAGTCAATATTCGTGTTAAGGTCAAAATTCCGGTTCTGAAACATTTGGGATAACACGTTTGCATGCATAAAGTTACTCCCATATACATGGTCATTTTGCTCAATTGGAAAACATGATTGAAACCCCGACGTGCCTTTAGCAAGTAGGATGAAGTCGTGACTACATAGACCAAGATTCCTTGCGAATCAAATAAGCGAAGAAGAAGAGAAGACTTAGAAGAAAATGGCGAGCATGCGCACAGCGAAAAACATTGCACCGATCGATCGAGGTATTCCGAATGCATTTATATGAGCAAGAATTCTGGTTATGAAAGGAGTAACCCAAGGGGTCTTATAGCATATTCGGGTTATTGCACGTTTTTACATGGCTTTACAAAACCTGAATATTGCTAATATTCGGGTTTTAAAAGGGTTATTGCCTGCATGTAAACGTAGTCTGTGTTCTTCGTGCCTCCCGCCAGAAATCCTCAGGTTCTCAAGTCTTTTTTTTTTATGATTTTTTTTTTGCGTATTTTCCTGGACTGTTCAACACACATTTCCTTATGCTTTTTTTGTGTAACCCTGCTTGATTGTCGTTATCTTCCTTACGCTAGTTAACAAAGCGGTGCCTTTGTTTGATAGCTTAACACTTCTATGATGCCACTGTGACGACTGTGGTGCATGTTCGCTCTCTTTTGACATTTATCTGCAAAGGCATCTGTAGCATTGTCGTGATGAGAGGAAGCCCTTGAGTTGTGGCATTACTAATTATTCCACGGGAATGAGGACGTCATAGCTTGCGCTCACTTGGCTCTATCTGCACGTTGTTTGGTCTTATTCTCCGATTTGGACACAATCATGGGACAAAACTCGGTCATGCTGCTCTTCCTCAAATCTCTGTCCCGGCAGTTTATTTATCTGCTATCTAATCCCTACGCATGTTAACTGAAAACCGTGGGGAGGTGGAGGACACCCGGGAAATAGATATTGATGGAAGGCAGCAGAGGATTTATTTTTTCTTCTGTTCATTGGCCTCTCATCTTTCTTTTTGCATTTGTTTGCTCTGTGGGATTTCTAATTAAAACTCCAAAGATTTGTGCTATGTTAGAGGCGGTTTGCTCACTTCCCTACGGAGTGCTTTGTGGGGTGCTCCTCTCAGTCATACAGATAATATGTGTAGAAGCCCACCATATTGATTTCCACTCTCTCGACTCACTTTTTGCTGTTGCCTTTGATCCATGTTAATAACATTAAAATTCAGCAGCACCAGGTCGTACACTTGAGTTATGGCTCAGATCAGTTCAGTCCTGATCGGGCTTCTGTTTACATTATGGAGTGCGGTACATCATAGCATAAGCAGTAATTCATCAACTACTGTTGAAGGTTTTCTACAGTGTTTATCCTCATAAGGGTCACAAGTAACTGGAGTCTATCGCCATCAACTTTAGGTGGGACGAAGGGTATGCCCTGGAGTGGTCACCAGTCAGTCGCAAGGCACAGATAATTCACATTCACACTTATCATCAATTTAGAGAGTGCCTGGAAAAGACCCTACGCAAGCATGGGGAGATCATGCAAACCAGGCCTTCCCCCGGCGACCCACCAGCCTTTCTTTTGCTTTGAATCATCCCCTCGCAATGCAAATCATTTTTTAAAATATTTGCCTTTTTGTTTTCTTACCATCAATTACTGGTAACTTGATCCTTTCATTTGACATGAAAGAAGTCAGACAATTCTCTATCGACTATTCTCTATCTATTCTCTATCAACAGCCGACATTGTGTCTCACTCCACCCCCATAAGTGGACCGAAGTGTACCAATGCATGCGACATCATTGAAGCAAAATGAAAAGTCAGTCTGGTCTGCTATGTCTTTACTCATACTCATAATAGTAAACTATTACACAATTTGGCCTTGTCATTAATAACTGGTGGAATATTTATGCAAATGTCTAGGTCGTGTACCTGTGCATTGTCAAGCTTATGTGCTAGCCCACCTGTTCCAATTCTTGAGGCAATTGTACCATGAACCCAACTGGAATGATCTGAACATTTATATCTGCGTATGGCTAAAATTAGTCATTGCTGTTCACCGTCTGTCTCAAGTGTTAAAGATTGGTAGGAGTGATGAAAAATGCTAGATTTAAAGCTTCTTTTTTGTTGTTGCGTATTCATAATATGGATTATTCCTTTGACTTTTACCACCCCTCCCAAATACTTTTTAGCAGGGGGGGGGGGGGGGTAAAGTAGTCTTGACATAGCTGTGCTGACTAACAAACAAACTGGAGAAAATATAACCTGCTTGGCAGAAGTAATGATCCCAAAATCCGTTAAAACAAGCAATGTTTTCCATGGCTCTCCATTTGCCGGTTCACCAAACTTGACTGTCTGACCACATTCAGTTATTCAGTGGCCGTGGTCTGACAGATTCAACTTAAATGGTAACGATGCACTTAAAGACTCGGCAGGGCATTTCTTTTTAGTGCACGTTATACTTTTTCTATGTAAACCAGCACACCCCCCCAAAAAAAGGCCACCTATTTTGTCAAATTAACACGTTGTGCGTCAGAGGCAGAGGCAGTGCAAATTGGCAACAACACACACTTGTGCTCACACGCACACTTTCATACATGCAGTAGAGTTGCCCACAGTGGCGACTTGCTTGTATGAAAGGCATCAAATGTGAGTTTTACTGTAATTCAGTGAGGATTGTATTTGATCCAGTTCTTTGCTGACCATGATGGAAATATCACCACTTTAAAACCCAACAACTGTAAATCATAACATTAAGGGAAAGCGGCCACATGAGATGTCACTCCAAACAAATGTTTTAGGGCTCTAAGGACCAGCGTAGAGTTGTTTTCATACAGTTGAGCATGCCACTGTGAGCGGTTACATCAATAAGTAAAAATGTTTTCTAATGGCAGCATTGTAGCGTTTTTGTGCAGGTCTCATAAGCCTATTTTCCGCCGCGAAAATACACTTCAGTGCAGTGTGTGTTCTTTTTGTGGTTCCATTGTCATGTATTGGTGCCGGTGGTAATTGGAACAAATTATGTATTTCATTGATTTCTCTTGTGCAATTACATCAATGGCTAGGTACAATATGTGCATTGCCCTTTTAACAATTTATTCATTTTATCTCAGTGGTCTCTAGGCTCTGTCTACACTACTTATCTAAATGACCAATAAAATCCTGTTTATTATGTTTACCAACTGTTATGGAGAATAATTATTTAGCACGTATTAACATAAGTTTATACTGTTTTGTGGACACCTGTATTTTCCTTAACAATGGGCTTTTCACTTGTACATGAAGCAATATCAAAGTGACCTTGATTGATAAGCCTGAACATGCTACTTGCTTTCTTGTCGAGCTGACCCTCCCTTTGTCCTCTCCAAGAAACTTAACCAGGCTGCATAAAAATCTTCCCATGATAATTTTACTGCGCACACTCGCACAGATCACTTAAAAGACAAAGATTTTGTTTTCCAGACTTTATATTCATCTCGCCTAATTATTGAAAATTAACTATTGAAAATTCCACAGCACAACATTATGGATATACAGTATGGGAGCCCGACACTCTGCCACCCGTTGATTGTTGGTCGACAGAGACTTTGTGACAACAGGAATGGAATGGCAAGAACACAAAGCATGTCATCTTGTAGTAAAGAACAATATGCTAAAAAGGAAGAACACTGGAAGATGGATGTCCTCCGTTTACTGAGTAGTGTGCCTCTCTACTAAAATCATTGGAGGTTTACACTATCTTGCTGCTATGACGTCACACTATTTATGAGCCAATTTACCCGATTATGGTTTACCAAACCAAACCATACCCCGACGACAGGCTGAACAGAATGAGTTTGACCACTTTGTGGAAACATGACTATACTCAATGAGCGCATGTCAGTCGGGAGGGGTGGGCTCCGGATCGGCAAGGAAGTGACGGATCAGTCGGAATGCACACCCATCCATCATTCTGCTTTCATGTTTCTCTACTGTGATTGACAATTGTGTGACAAGCAGACTTGCCCACCTGCCCCTGACAGGAGGGATCTTCTCATGCTAGGCTGTTGTCATGTGGAAGGTGTCGAGGCCTTTGGGATCTTTGCAATAACTGCCTGTTTGATTTCGGTGACTCAGTGGGTATGATAAATTACTCAATAAGAATTCCGTTGCTTGTTTGGAATTGTATTGTTCATTATTCTTATCTTGAAGGAACTGAGACAAAATTGAGTTTGCAACATGCAGCAAATTGAGGAATTGATTGTTAGTAATTTTCTCCTTTGTTGATCAAGGAAACTTGGAAATGTCCATCCCCAGATTGTAAACTGGGTTCTGGTCTCCCTCCAGTTGACAATAACAAGGAATTAATCTGACTGTGGACAGTGCGACAGTGTGGCTGACTGTTTAGCACATCCACCGTTCCCAAAATATGCATGGTAGGTTAATACTCTAAAATGTTTGTAGGTGACGGTGTAAATGTGAGCGTGAATGATTGTTTGTTGATATGTGCCCTGCGATTGTTTGGCGACGTGTTCAGGGTGTACCCTACCTTTCGCCCAAAGTCATCTCTGATTGCTTCCGGTACACCTGTGACCGTAGTGAGAATTAGTGGTATAGAAAGTGGATGGATGACTATTGCCATTATATAATCTTTATGAACTCTATTCCATAATGTCAAGAACAATGATGGTTCTTTGATTTTTTGGGGTCCAACTTTAGAGGTATATTTAACCCAAAAATGTAGGTTGAACTCTACCATTTAATTTGGATTGCTTATTTTTACTGCCAAGTACAATTATCTCCTTCATACCATCACTTACCTGGCTGTTCACAATTACCATCTTAATGACATGACGTAAACATGGAGTGACTGTTGATCGATACGGGCACATTCATACACACGACAAGCACACCACTTTCCCACTTTTGATTTAATTTGTGGTTTTAAAACTCATCACTCCACTGAATTAATCAAGCTACCGTCAGATAAAATCATATTGATCCGTAAGTGCTGATTTGACATGTGTTCCTTAAGTACTGCATTCATTTTTCATGTGATGACATGAGTCAACTGCAATGCCTTCTGGTGTCCATCTTGATTACGGGTACTGTTATAAGCGGCTAAATGTCGGTGGGCAAAATGTGGACTAGAATCAAACGTCTGGCAAATAAACGTGTTCAAATCTTTATGCTGTCCTTTCATTCTTTTGCTACTGACTGATGACATCCAAAAGGGTGCCACACCTTCATTTTCAATCACTCACGTCCTGTCTAAAACCAGCATGTTTCATCCTGTTTGCTTTTTACTGACTGTGTATATTCAAGATATTTATTTACTGTGCAATTACCTTTCGGTATAAGAGCATGTATTTAATGTCAAGAATCGGAATACTCATTTAGAAAGTTATTCTAAGTAAAACAATAAACCCGCGTTGTCATTATCACATCCACGTGTGCTGACATGATTGATTGATTGATGGGATGACAATCATGACACTTAGGCTACAGAATTTTTATTGTCATTAAATGTACTTAATGATAAATTGCCAGCCAGTCTAATTAGCATTTCAGTTCTAAGGTTGAGTGGCGGCAGCTTTCTTTTATGTTGGAATTAATTATAAACCAGTGCTGCTGTACTAGGTTGTTAGCACATTTAGCATGTGGCTAATGGCAGAGCAGAGATGCCATGTTGTCAAAGAGTCTCTCAGGAGAGAAAAGAGCACAAGCTGGCAAACTCAAAGTTGCAACCATCAAAGCCATAAAGCGGCGGTACAGTTTTCAGACGTTATTAGGACAAATAAGTACCGACTCATGGGTGTCGTGGTATGTGTGTAAGCACGCATATATTTATCTGTGCCTGTATATTTAATTGGGCAGGTCTTAGCCAGTGTGTTTAAAATTCCTCCTGAATGACACACTCGTGCAAACTGGGGTAATTCAGGGACACAGTCTGGCTCTCCAGAGTGGTGTGTTTTATGATGGCTAGGAGGTTGCACATGGCCTGCATTACTACATTAGCTGGGTTCCTTATTCTCATGGCAGTTGCTCGATAAATAATAAACACGCGGGGACATAATGGCGAGTGGCAGTAATCTGCGAGGTGCTCCTATAGTGTCCTCCAGGATCAAACTGTTTCCATCATGTTAATGTATGCACAACTACTATTATATTTTAGCTTAAAAATGTTTTTATTTAATTATTTAATTATCGATTTGAAAATGCATACATTCTTGCGTCTACCCATTTTGGTGGTTGACTTAACCAAGTTAGCCAACTGTTTGAGCTCAAGTTTTTATATAGTGGGGGGAGGGGAGACTCATTCCAGACCTCCATTTTAGCCACAGCCCAAAAATTAGGAAGAGAAAAGAAATGGTGAAAAACAGTTAAACGCTCACTACTCAGTTTTCAGTCTTTGCACATTTTTTCAGCAGCATTTTCAAACATGTAAAATGTATTTAGAAACAAATCTTTGATTTCACTTTACAGGGACTGTAATTGATCAGTTTCCAAGCTGTACTTACCTAGAAAAGTTTGCATGTAGCAGTACCAGACATTAAGGTGGTTTAACAAAGCATTTGCCTCCGCTGCTTTAAGTAATGCTGCATTTTCTAGTGCGATCAGTTGGAAGGTCAACTGTTTGCATTGCATTTTAATGCACATAAATAAGCGATGATACAAGGGAATTCCCCGGCCCTCCTGTCCAAAGTGGCTTGGCAAAGTGGAGTGCCGTCTCCGACGCTCATATTTGATGCTTCTTTGTGATTTGATATACGCTGAATCAAAAACATTAACGTAAATGAATTAAGTAGCAGTGGCATGAATGTAAACTATTGACTCATGCTTCCAAGAGGTCTGGAGAGTCCCTAATGGGACTGGCTGTTGGGATTTCCCACAATGCTTTTAGCCATCGGGAGACATCCTTCCAGCATGAGCGGGGGGAGGAGGAATGTGGTTGGAGTGTGGGAGCAACTGAGGAACGAGGGAGGGAGCACGGTCAAGGGACATGAGGAAAGTACGAGTCTGGTGGGGGGAAGGGAGATTTTCTTTCAATCGGGTTAGCAATAACTACCCAGAGCAATGGACCGAGGAACCGTGATGCATCATCTAAGTGAGCCTTACCTAGATAACGAAAGTCCAAAAAGAAAGCTATTTAATAAGTCACAAAACACTGTTACTTGCTTGGAATTATAGCCGAACCTGTATATTTGTACAGGTGTTTGCTTAATTACCTCCTCTTCCTGTCTCTCCAGAGAGCACTACCTGGCCAGTTGCACTGTGTGAAGGGTGCTTTGAGCCAAGAAGAAGGAACCTGTTTAAATTTCAGAGCAGATTGCGAAATTTAGTTTTGCCTCACTTAACTTGCTTGACTTGGATAGACGATTATACTTCAGGGGAGGTTACACGTATCAGTATGTTTTATTTGCATGTTCCTGGCTTTATTTATTTTTTGAGAATCTGTATTAATTCGATGCGATTCTCGTTCATAGAGTACATGCGATTCAAGGATGTAACAATTTAAAAGAGCAACGATTCGGTTTGATGCAATGGGATTACGATTCCATATGGTACGACTGTAGCTTTTGTCATGTTTATTAATATGTAACATTTTGTAAAAGTTCTCCAAAGCCCAAACTATTCCATTTAATTAAATTCAAATAAACATCATCATCATCCCTCATAAATAAACGTGGTATTTTTAAACCTTATCCCAGGGTTTCCCCGGGTGCTTTTATGGGCCTGGCGGATCGCCAGGCTTTTCTTGACGCCACCGCCACGCTAAGCGTCACCCCCTCAACCCCGATGATGATTAGTAATCGCTGGCCGGTGTGCACACTCCCATCCCCTGTCGACGAACGACAAATAGTAACGATGGATATCACTCATCGTCCCCAGGCTTAGCAAGTTTTCTAGGGCAAATCTTGTATCGCGGTGTAAGGAGTTAAGGTGTTCCGGGTTGCTAGTTTTGGAAGGAATTGTATTTTAATATTAGGCAGTAGCTTTAACATGTTCAGACAGATATTTTCCACCAAGTGGTTCAGTTTGCCATGGTGCCGTGTGAATCCAGTAAACCTTGATCAGGCTTGTCCTTCCACCGCAAGCAGCACCTCAACAAAGGCGTACTGGAAAGTGGGGCCAGATATTGTGTGGAGATGAATAATAGAAATGTGATGAAATGTATACCGTGCTGAACCATTCCGCATGGTGGAAATTGGAAACAAGGTGGTGTATCTCTTCAGAAAATTTTATGATCAGTTGTGCTAATGCATGATTTCATTACATTTCAGTTTCCTCTTTTTAGACTGATGAAAATCCTAGTAATTATTTCTCATTAATTTTGGAGTTGTTTTTGTGTTCACAAACAGTTTGGTATGAATGGATGGTCTCATTGACATACGATTCAGTTTGCTCAATAATTTAACTCCCAAGTGACTGCGAGAAGGAACTGGCGCTTTAAGTTGGACCGTGTTACACGTGTTCGTGTTGGGCTAATTTTCCACTCGATATGTAAGGGATTCTTTGTCTTGTGTGAAGTAGCGGTGCTGGGTCCTAAGAAGAAACCAGCACTTAGCTACAGATGCAGAGAAGGGATGCAGATGGGCAGAGATGTGCAGGGCGAAGTGTGCGTGCGTGTGTGTGTATGTGAGACACGGATCAGAGTGTCCAATGCCAGTCCGGCTGGCTGCTGGAAGGGGCCGCCGCTCGTGGCGCCGTGCCCGGACTCCGCCAGCAGATGTGTCACTTGTGAGTCAGCTGTGCACCGCTTGTATCGCCGCGTCTGACACACAGGCGCCCACCTGGGCTCTCAGCAAAGAGAGCAAATGGTGTAATAACCCCTCTCCTCCTACGGGGACGTCTGTGTCACACCTCCTCGCCAGTCTCTCGTTTCCCTCGCCACTTACATCATGTTGATGGACGCATTGCAGCTTCTGTCACCATGAGATGACAAAATGTGACACTACACACATGTCTTCTCCCCGGGGATAGAAGAGCACTGAAAACCCACCAGTGATAGGCATGACCATGGGGGTTGGTGGGTGGGTGGGGGTGGGGGTTCTGACAAACGGACCGAGGTAGTTAGCTAATGCTATGTTTGCGTGACCTTGCTCATGGCTTTGCTTTTTGTTATCTGTGCAGACAGCATTGTTGTTAACACAGCTCATACCATATTATGCATGCCAGGCCCATAGTTGGTGCTGTGACTTTGGTAATGAACGTGACGCTAATGGAATTAGTATTGGTGTAATAAATGTACGTTTTGTGATGCTTCAATAGCAATGTGGGCCGTACTCGCACACGCCCAGACTAAACACTCTACATACATGCAGATTCTCTCGCCGGTTTAAGTATTTACACCCCATTAGCATTATAGTTTTCAAAAGTGTACGCCTCAAATACACAGTTGCCATTTTAATGGATTGCCAGGACAACCTATCTGTTTTCAGTTGTGAACAACCCCTCGGATTTGAACAAAAGCTCTACTGTGATTTTATTTGAATGAATGTTCAAAAGAAATGCTATGCTATCTTACTTGGTCAGATGGACTAGTTCATTCATGTAATCCATATCTATTCTTTCATAAATTCATTAGCAAATAGTTTGTAAGGATTTCTCTGACAATCGGGGATAATAGATTATTTTATTTAAAATTCTGTCGATTGTGTGGGGTTGATTGTTAAAGAAATTGAGGGAAATATGGCAAATTGAGAAGCACTGTTGATTGCTGCCCGGTAAAAAAGAAAAGAAAAAAGTAAGTCAATTAATTTCCCCATCGCCCATTCAAATATATTAAAATCAAATCCTTATCAGGAACTGGAAGATCTTACAAAAACAAAATGAGTATTTTTATGAACTGTGCAATCTGGACAGAACTTGGTGCAACATGAAAGCTTGTAATACTGCATAGCAACTTAGCAAGTATTGTTCAAATAGGATTTGATGGTAAGTGGATTGATATTTGTATCCTCATTCAACTTTATCGGGGGGGAAATCGTCTACCTCTGGCTTTTTTTTCTCCTTCAAATTATTGACCAATCTAAACTGTTGAAAATGGCTTGCTCTTTTTGATGCTGCAAAGTTAATGGTTGAACAAACATTACATTTTTGGGGGTCTCCTAAAAAGGACAGATTTTGGAGGTACATAATGGATATGAAAAGCGTGAAATCCATGTCTCTTGATATCTTACTATTTATCATATTCCTTTTTTTTTCAGAATGTTTGAAGCAGGTTGGCTTCAGGAGGGCTCAGGCACTTCCTCCTACTCATGTCAAGTTTGTCACGTGTGATCTCCCGTAAATGTGTGTTGCTGTCTGTGTCTATCAGCTCTTCTGCCGGCATTCTTGACATTCTGTGTGTGTCAAGTTTGAGTCATGACGCCGTGTGCAGGGTGTGGCATCGCCTCCATGGATGAGCTCGCTGCCGTTCCAGAGTTTGGTTCTCAAGTGACTTTTAGTGTGTTTCGTGGTGTCTGCCATCAATTGCAAAGGAGGAATGTGGAAAAATAACCCCCTGTTGATGTACTTGTTTTGCTAAACAGATAGTTGTCAGTCTGGCAAAAAAACAAGAAGCAGCTTGCTGTGTGTTTGCCATGGAGCTTGATTGTATTAGTGTGAGATGAATACAGGAAGTCAAAAGCATGGAACAAGGAGGAAGATGGTCTTTTTTAGCATTTCTTAATGGTGGCTTTGCAACTCATATACTATAAATTCTCAGAAAAGCCAAATGTAGCTGATTTGCCCTAACAAATAAAGGACCTAAAGAAGAAATTGTTGATGGCTACAGAGCTTATTGAGCTGGGATGGGAGCAATATTTCTTTGCGACTGAATTGCAAAGCGGGATTTGCATAAATAAGGCTGAAACGTCGGCAGGCCCAGCCGACGGCAGCTCTGAAACGAAGCCGAACGCATTTTTGATTAGGCCTTGCCATAAGAAGTGTCAGAAAAATTCCAGGCAGTGAGATGAATTAAAGTCGGTGGACAGTGGGTTTAATACAAGGCCAACGACCCCCTCCTCCCTGTCGATCCCACACCATTAACCCCAAACAGAGGTATAAATCCTCCCATCTCCCCTCCGGAGCAAGTATGGTGACGTAGCTCAGATGGGTCGTGCGCCAAGCCCAGGATTGCTGTGACATATGCGTGTAATGAAATGCTACCATTTAGTGAAAACCCACTCCAAAGTGGAAAGAGAACTGTGTGCGGGGCGGGGGGTGATGGTAAAAGCTAATTTGTAGACATTAGTTTCATTTCCCCTTAACTTGTATGCACCGATGCTCTGGTGTCTTTTATTGGAGATGGAGGAAGCAAATGCACCTTTTTATGCTGCTTTGTTCTGTCCTGTACCTTACAGTAATTTATGACAGAGTTCCTTTACAATTTGTCAGCCAATTCAGAATTCAGCAGTTTCAGCCTTGAAGCAGCGGAGACGTAGTTGAGATGCCCACAGCAATCAAGCAGTTGATTTGAAATGTGACAAATTTGGGCACTTGTGTGAAAATGATCGATTAATCGTGTCTTCACAGTTCACACAACTGATACAAAATAGTGTACTGCTGAGTTCTTGACTAATTTGCTGTCTAAAGGCAACCAACGCAAACCGCTCCACTGTAGCAAGTCCTCCATGCAGCATTATTATGCTCAATACGACACTGGCGTTATAACAGGTATTTAGAACATTCAGTGGGAGATTCTTACATGCGTTTAAAACAATTAATAAATCATAATACATTGACTAATTCAATGAGTTAAAGGAAATTTCGTCAAATGTCTATCTATAAAAGCAACAAGCAGCATGATTATTTTAAGCAAAACTAGGTTAAGGCCTAAATAGACTGTTGCATCCATGAATGTGCAACATAAACAGTGAGAGAGGGTGACATTTGAATAGGAAGAAAGTGAAGTTTTGTAGTAGATATTTTAAGGTTCCCCAGACTGCTGAAGTTAGCATGTCAATACGTCTTCAACGCTGCTATCTTAGAAGTGTGTGTGTTTTCAGCCGTTGGACTTACCACTAGGCTGCTTTCACTTGTTGACATGCTCGTATTTCTTAACAAGAGTCAGTACACTCGAGTTAACTTTATTTTGTTAGCGTTTGCTTGTATATTAGAATATTAGAGGTTTGGTTCAAGCCTCAGGCCCTGCTCTTCTGCCTTTTTGTTTGTTTAAGCAAAATATAAAATGGTTGTACACTGTATTTGGAATTATTGAAAAACAAACTGAAATCATGTAAATGAATATAAAAGCAACAATTCTGCAACCATTATTTTGCCAATTTAAAATCATACTTGTTGGTCACTGAATATTTCTCCATAATGCCAACATGCAGTATTGTCCAGCAATAAAAATGTCAACATAGGCTACTTAAACGGCACTGACACAATGACCCCGGCGTGACGGACTCTAAACTTGGTCCTGGCATTTCAAATACATGTACTTATTGTTCGACAACTAATGCTGAATTCTGACCGTGATAAATGTAAGTTTTTGATATGTCTGAGGAATCTAGTCTGCATCATTACCCATCCTTCCTTTTTAAATATTCTAATCACTAGACACCACAGAGGGTGAAATATTGAAATTGCCTCCCATCTTTCTTTGAAGATCATGATGAACCACACTTCTATTTAATTATTACCACATTAAAAACTCTAAATTGCCACTACACGACTTTTGTTCCGGACTAGATTAAATGCATATTGACAGTGACATTAACAAACCATCTTTTTGTGTGTGTGTGGAGGGGGGGGGGGGTGCATTTTGCATACATCCGATTCACTACTGATTTGTAAATAATTGCGCAACTGTATTAAAGTGTGCGATCTGTATTGAGCACACTGAGGAACTTTCACTCGCTGCCGCATCTCATGGTGTTTTTTTTTTTTTGCTTTCCTTATTTCGAGGTTTGTCCAAACAGTGTAAATTGGACACATAAGGGGTTCTCTGTTCTTGTGCTCAAGCAGCCGCCTTATGCTCACGTGCCTTTGCGATACGTCCAGCATAGACGTAAATCACTTTGCTTGTAGTAGACTGTTGAGAGATTAGTGCTGCTGCTGCTGCTGTAGCAGGAGTCTTGTTTTTCTTTCTCCTCATTCCCAGTGACAACCCCCACCCCCCCACAGAACCCTCCCGGACGCTCAAGCGTTCCACCTCCTTCTCCTCCCCAGAAGAACTCTGGTGTCGAACGTTTTGGAAGCACTCCTAAATATTTTGGGGATGACAATGTAATTTCACTGACTGGGTTGCGTTCTCATGCGATCCTTCTGCTTGCTCACCAGTACACGAAAGCTAACACACACACACACACACACTGAAAATATGAGAATGACCATATTGTGCACATAAGTTTCCACCTTAACAGTAACAACATTTTATTTCATACTCCAAACTTTTATAGATGTAAATAGACTTTTTTTTATGTCATGATTACTGGAAAACTTTTGACTCCAAAGAATGTTGAGGCTGTGCAAGTACTGTGTGATAATGCAAGTAATCGCTTGACTCAACTTCCTTGATGTTTGCTACACTAACTTGGTAGACTTGTTTGAAACTATAGGTTAAGATTTGAGACATGCATGTATAGTTGCCATCAGACAGAATCTTCAAAACCATTATTTTTACCCCCAGGAAATTATTACTTTCGACACGATTGGTTAATCATTTGTTAGAATAAATAAATACATAAATAAAAACTAGCTCCACCCTGTTCACAGCCATGTTTGTTCGTACAAGCCGTGGTATGTCAGGGAGTTATCAAAAAAAGTCTGTCAAATTAAGACATTTTAGTAATTGATTATAGGGGGGAGTTTGTAGAGTTTGCAAGATTTGAATGTAGCCTCACTATAGTCTCAAAGCCACACCCCTCTCACCAACATTGTGCACTGTAAGAATGTACACGGTAAGAACAAGCCGTTCTTAGTCACGACTGCTGCGTTGCTAACATGCCTTTTTAATAATGAAGTGTTCTGTTGTTATCTTTGTTTTGAGCTGTTCAATTCTTTCTTTTTAACTTTTGTTGTTGTTAACCGGAGGTAAGGAAGTCACATGTGCATGGCAACACACCTCGGTCACATCTTCTGTCTCTGTAGTCTTCTCTGATTATGGTTATTCTTGTCAAGGTGCTGTGTGTTTTACAATCCAATCATCCAACCATTTTCTGAACCGCTTCTATATGATTAAAATAAAATTTGAGGCATAAGATAAGGCCAGAGGGAGGATGACATCTTAACAGTGGTCGAAGTGGTCTAAAAAGCCAAAGAGAAAAGCATCATTTTTTTGGAATTCTCTGAATGGTGTCGACATTGGTGTCTCACATGAGCTTCATGATGAAAGTGTTATAATAAAAAGCCAAATGCATGCTAAAAAAATAATTTTGATGCTTGCTTAGGTGTTGTGTGACATCATATGGCAAATCTATTTTCTTTCATCTTTAGAAGCATATTTGTCTGTCATGTTCTGAATGCAATGTTCTGTATCAACTTGAGAGGTTCTACTACCGTTGTATTTAGTTTTGCTCAGACTAAAGTCTCCTGTTCCATTTTTGTTAACAACCTCTTTTTTTTCTCCCTCTCTTTCTCCGCAGTGTGCCCAAGGGCCATTGAAAGCCCCCTTGAGGAGTTTCATAAATACACAGTGAACGAGAAAAGACTCCTGGACTATTGTTATTGTTTTTACACATTTTCTCTTTCGCACAAACACACCACACGCAAACAAACAGGGGCGGGCGCACACACTCACATAGACAAGGACGTGAGGGAGAATGTTGGAGGTCCAAGAGGAGAGGCCAGCGGCGGCAGGTACAGCAGCGACACATTTTAGCAAGAAGGAGCGCGGCAAGAAGGAGCGAGAGGAGGCCAAGGACGGACGGGGGAACCTCAGCAACCTCGGCAATCCCGGCTCCAGGAACGTCCGTGCCAAGGCGCCGCTCGCACACGGGGGCAGTCCCCACCAGCACCTCACTTCGCCCTGTTCTGTCGTCCTGGTAACCCCATCAATGCACTCCAATAGGCTAAAAAACTCCCCATCCACCAACACACAAAGGTGAGTGGGGCTGGAGCATTTAATGATGCTGGGCCATGACTTTGACTTTATAACCATGCATTTCTTTTTATGAAATTTAGCATAGCATATTTATCTGCTAAGTGCGTTGAGGAAGTACATGTAACATATTTGACTTCTCTTAAACTGAAAATGTAAGAAATATTGAGCTGGTCCACTTTTATAGCAGTAGAAGCATCCATTTTGGGGGTTTCTTCCCACATCCCTATATACATGTTAGGTTCATTGTACTCAATTGTTTGTAGGTGTGACTGTGAGGGTGAATGCTTGTCTGTATGTGCCCTATGATTGGCTGGTGGCCAGTTTAGGGTGTACCCACTCTTTTGGGAACTCAGCTGGGATAAGCTCCAGTTCACCCGTGGCCCTAATCAGGACAAGCACTATAGAAAATGGATGGATGGACATTAGTGAGAGTTCACTGATGTTGCAGGGCTCTAGACTGAGACCAATTTGGATGCTCAGGCACACGGAATTCTCAACGGTATGCCTTAAAAAATATGTAATTTAGGCCTTTTGTAGACTGAACAAGCAACATTAGCATGTTTTTGTTCATGTTCTAGTCCCTTTCTAAACACTGAAGAAAATGTTGCGTCTCAAGCTAATGTTATGTTTTATTTAAAAAAGGACAATCTTATCTTTTTTTCATTGGCAATTTGCATTGTTTTTTTTTGTTTCAAAAAGAGGCGGGATCAGTGTCATTGAATCTAAAAAATACCAAAGGATTTAATGTGCTTTATCTTTGACCAAATGGCAAGTTTTGCTGTATCATATGGCCTGGAGGAAAGTGCTCTAAATTGGAGTATTTAAGATCGGGAAAAAAGACAGTTGTGAGCAATGAGTCAAAAGGGCTCTATGGTGTTTTCTTCTTGTAGGATATTAGTAGTAAAATTGAGTTCAGGTCCAACCTCAGCATGTCCTTGTGGCCTCATGTGTGATCTGGAGATGTCCCTGAGTTCAGGGAGTGCATTGTCGTTGGAACTTTTCCCTGCAAACTCATGCTTGAGTCTCTGGAAACAGCTGTCTGGACTGCCAAAACTCTCCCTGGCGCTCCCCTGCTTTTCTACTCGCAGCAGCCCCGTGTGTTTGTACATATAGTGAGCAAGGCTGCAGTTGTGCTTTTTGGACTTGTTGGCATTCGTTTCACACTGCTTGTACAAGTGTGTACGAGGGCAAGTGGGAGGGAGGGATTAGGGTGTGGCAAGAAAGTTCTCTGAAAGTTGGATTTGTCCTGCTCGACGAGACTGAGCTGCTTTCATAGTGAGCTAGTAAGACAGCAGTCATTTCTATAGGGCCGATGTCTGCAATGTTGTATTCTTTCCATGGAGAACTTTAGATGAGGTAGAACAAGCTTTTACGGTTAGAAGCTTTATGCACCATATGAAAAAACCCCAATGACATTGAGCCCTCCACTCCATTCAGCTGGCCGATTTAATCGATATTAGCTTTTTTAGTCTTCTTGGTTTTGGTTTTCCCAATTGTTGTTGTAAATGTAAATACTAAAAGACAACGTATTGTAAAACAGTCAATGCAATTCATATATTTAGTGTTGTCAGCATTCAATGACCCAAAAATAAGTTGCGTATTTTTCGGTTATCATAATTTTGTTCTGCCCAATCTCAGAATCAGGTTAAAAAAAATAGTCCATATCGGTCGGCTCCTATTAATGACTAGGTAACCTCATGTCAAGTAGTGGTTATGATGTCTGCATCCCCTTTGAGAGGCCACAGCTTTGAGTCTCTGTTCAGGCCAGCCCTTGTGAAGTTAGCATTTTCTTCCTGTGCTTGCTTGGGTTTTCTCAGCTTCTCCCCACATTTCAAAAATATGCACATTACGTCAGTTGAAGACTCTAAATAGTCCAGAGGTGTGCCCTGTAATTGTCTGGCAATCAGTCCAGACTCCAGGGTGTACCCTCGCTATCACCCAAAGTAATCTGAGATGGGTTGCCAACAAAAAATAGATGGATTGGTTAGAGCGCTGTGCATCTCTCCAATAAATTACTATTTTATATGTACAGTATCTTGACACTTGGGGTGTGATTCAAGGACGGTTTATTTTGGAACTAGAAGTGGAACTATTGGATTCGGTTGATTCAGTAGGATTACAATTCGGTCCGATATGGTATGACTGAGTTTGAGAGGGTATGATTGAATGACATTCTTGTCATTTTACAATATCAATGAACTCGTCAGTAGGCTACTGTAAATGTGGCATTTCCTTCACAGATATAGCTCTCCAATAAAAGACAATTTGATGTGTATCTCAATATATTTTATAGTGTAATGATTCAATTTGGTTCAATCGGATGCATTTGCATATTTTAAATCAAACCCCATTTTCTGGTTTAAATTTTGTTTGTTTGTTTGTTAGTTACACCCCAAAAGAGTTACCTTGCTTGCTTTCTACCATCTTTGTTTTTGTTAAAGTGACTTGAACACAGTCCTATCTGAAACACTGTGCAATCTCCTATTTTCTAATAGACAATAATCTAACTAGGAATAATCAATCACATGACCCACACAATATTTTGCTATTTAGACTCTGGAGGCGTACCTATGTTACCTGAAAATTGTCTTAATCTCCGAATCAGGGACTTCCACTCTGTTTCCCCATTTTTGTTCATGCTCATGCATAACTGATTCAATATTATTGCTCTTATTTGTCTTTCTCACATCAGCCCTAAACCTAAGACGGAGGCCATGGTACGCTCACCTCCCGTCATGTCCCCCTCCACTGCCTCCCAGATGGACTCTAAAATGCCCAATCAGGGTAAGCCAGGGAGCGCTGGCAGCCAATCGCAGCCCTCGCCCTGCGATCCCAAAACCCTGGGTGCCAAAGGAGCACAAAGCGTGGCAGGGGGTATCGGGCTGAAGAATGGCCAGAGCTTGACCTCTGGCCCCAGCTCCAAAGTGAAAGTGAAAAGGGAGCGAAGCACATCGGTGGAATCGTTCGAACAGACGGAGAGCGGAACGCCCACCAGTGAGGAAAAAGGTAAGGCAGCTTATAATGGCCGCTTGATTCATGTTGAGCAGGTTTCAGGGGCCGGTATTACTCAGAGGCCTTGTAAAGATTTGCTGTCAGCACCTATGATTTTATAGGTAAATTATACCACCTTTCTTTGTAATGAAGCTTTTAACTGCTCACCGTTGGAAGAACAGAACAAAATCAGCAATGCTTGAATGCTGTTTTGTCTGTAACTCATGCTGACCCTATGTCATATCCAGTAGCTTTAGACGATTAGCTCTTATTGGGGGTGGACATAATAATAGCACAATCGATCTGTGAGTGAAATGTTGATGAATTGCCTTTTTAAAACATTTGTGACAAAATGAAGTGCACTATTTGGCCTCGCTGTTGACCAAATCTGAATTAGTTTGCTGTCTAAATAAGAATAGCTTGCTTGACAATAGCTATTAAGAGTTGAGCAACACCCAGAGTTATTTAAAGGAAATACTTGACTATCAGGAAACTGAATGATGTTGACTTTTTATTATTGGAACCTGATTTTTTAACTTAGATTGTTTCATTGTTGTGGGCTAAAACTGTTTTTCATATAATAATTACGGTATGACTTTACTACTGCGTTGGCATAGGCTGTTGATGGGCTGTGTCACATTTCGACTTGTACACAACATTGGGTTACGTTGCCGCCGTTGTGTAACGGAACTCCCTCGTAAAAACGAGGTCCCCTTGCTGGTTTACCGTTACCTGTATGTTAAAGATCTCAATCATTTCGGCCATTGTAATTTGTGCAAAAGTTGAATCGAAGCAACTGGAATCTTGTTTGTTGAAAGGTTAATTCAGTTGTCTTGATTGAACTTTTGTGGCTTTTCTGTTTATTCTGTACCACTCTAAAACTTACTGTATATACACACATGCCTGCCTCTCATTGTTACTCACATTGCCATGTGTAAGATCACATTTTTTTCCTGTGTTTGTGCAGACAGTAGCAGGGTGAAAAGGATGTGTGTGGCAGAGAGGAGGCAGCCTTACAGTGGAGCCGACTGGTGCTCCGGGGGAGAAAGTGACGAAGATGACAAAGGATTCTTCAGTAAGTGTGCTTCCAAGCATGTGTTTGTAGTCCATCTGTTGATCAATTCCACGCATTACTGCATTTCAACACGTCCTAAAGCCACGTCGTCTCGTCCTGTTGTCTTTCTGCAGACTGTAACTCCAGTGACGTGAAGCCACCGGATTCTGTCACCCATTCTACCTCCAACGCTGGACTCAGTCGCTCCTCCACGCCCTCCCACAATTTACTGGGAGGCCAGGGCTCTACGACGGAGCCTGCTAGTGGCCAGAAACCAGGCTCCAAACTCGTCTATGTCTTCACCACAGAGATGGCTAACAAGTAAGGAAGCCTGAAGTAACACGACTCTTTCTCTGAAAGTGTGCGACGGCATTGATGACTGGAGTGAAAGATGGCCTGGAGTGCGTCACATACTTGGTGCAATGAGTACAAAAAAAAAGAAGCAGTGCAACATAAGGAAGTGTTAAACGAGAGTGTTAACAATTATATTGATTACAGAAGCAAATGGAAATTAAATCCTGATGCCAATAAAGAACAAATATTTTCCCACAATGAACTCTCTAAGCGGATGTGCATATAAAGTGGTCGGCTGTATTCTAATGCCATGATCACGTCCTATCCACTGCCACAAATAATATATTTGTCTCTGTTTGCTGATGTCTGCTTTTCTTCTTGTCTTCAGGGCAGCTGATGCAGTTTTGACTGGCCATACAGAAAACATCATCACCTTCCACATGAAAAACATCTCCAACAGCAAAGACAAAGCTCACCTCCTTCTGGTAAAGACCTCCTAATATTCAATACATCAACATCTTCACCTCTCTAATCATGTTTTAGTTCTAACCGTGTTTTCTTTTTTTCTTTTCTTTTTTGTTAACTGAAGAACAATGCAGCAAACGCCCTCCGAAATGACTCCAAGCCTTCCCAGCAAACGCCGTCCCATGGCCAAGATCAGAGCCACCAGCCTGGATCCAAGCCGTCCTTAACGGGCATGGCAGAGCCACCCCAACCCCAGTCCGCAAACCAGGGAAGCCAGTCTGGCGTTCTTCCACAGGATGGCTCTTCAGCCGCAGGCATCGAATCAAAGAATCTTCCCGGCGGTAGCCCCAGCAACAACGCAGGCCCAGTTGATCAGACACCCATGAGTCAACCTGAGGCAGGCCTCAATGCTCCCATAGCAAGTGAAGTAGGGCAGGGCGTGGGCCCCGGGGGGCCAGGTCTGACGCCCCAGCAGCAGCAGCAACAGTTGGCTCAGGAGCTTTTAAATATGGAGGCCAACACAGAAGGTTTATCCCAAGAGCAGTTGGAGCATCGCCAGCGCTCGCTGCAGACATTGCGAGACATCCAGCGCATGCTTTTTCCAGATGACCGCGACGCACCACCCCCTGGGCCTCCACAGTCTCACGGTGGGCCCCATGATGGGGGCCCTGACGGTCCTCCACGGAGGTCCGAGCCAGGCCCGTTGCAGGCCATGATGGCACAATCTCAAAGCCTTGGACCACCAGGTGGGCCAGGAGGACCTCGCCCACAAGGTCCACCCTTTGGACCTCCCCACGGGCCAAGGGACATGCCCCCTTTTCCGCAGGATGAAATGGGTCCCCACATGGGGGGCCCGGGTGGCTGTGGAGACGGTGATCAAATGACCCCAGAACAGGTAGCGTGGTTGAAGTTACAGCAAGAGTTTTATGAGGAGAAGCGAAAGAAACAAGAAATGCAACATCGGCCGCTTCCTCCAGACATGATGATGCACCCCCACGGTCCACGTGGCATGATACGAGGACCTCCGCCGCCCTACCAGATGGGCCCAGGAGAGATGTGGGGAGGACCAAGTGGGCCACAAGACCCTTACCCTGAACGCATGAGCATGGGCCCTGGGCCCGGCCCAAGAGGCATACCTCCCCACATGCAGAGGATGCCTGGCTTCTCAGGAATGATCAATCCTGAGATGGAAGGACCCCCACGGCCCGGAATGGGCTGGCCTGACGACATGCCGCCTCGTATGGGAGATGCACGAGGGTTTCCTGGTGGTCCGGGGGCCATGTTTTCTGGCCCCGGTGGTCGAGGGGAGCGCTTCCCAAACCCCCAGTCAGTCCAAGAAGCGATGTTCCACCAAGGTATGGGAGGAGAGAAAAGCCTTCCCCCTGGTATGATGATGGAAATGCAAAGGATGATGGGACACCAAAGAGGTGGAATGGAACCAGGAAATGGCATGGGTATGTTTCCAAGAATGCCCGGTGACGGTCCTATGAGCCCATCGTCAAGGCTCCAGGCAATGGGGAGTCGAGAAATGGGTCCCGAGTTTGGCATGGGTCCTGGTCCAGGGCCTGGACCTCACATGCACCCTTCCAAGCTACGAGATCCTCCAATGAACATGAGTCCAGATGAGATGATAAGAATGAGAGGAGGCCCTCCGATGGAAAACATGGCTGGGCAAGGCAGGGCAATGCAAGGCCCGCCCTTCCCTGAGCATCCACAACCCGGAGACTTTCCAATGGGGCCTGGGCGACCTTTCCCAGGGGGTCCCGGAGGAATGAGGGGCCCGCACGGAGAGCAACAGTTTGGCCCAGAACACAGAGCCACACCAACGGGAGGTAATGGTCGCATGAACCACATGCCCCCCAATGCTGGCCCTCCACAGGGTCAAAGAGGGCGCAAGCCAGCAGATCTGAATGTCCAAGCAGGTGGGGGCAACTCTCCCAGCGTCAACCCACTCAAGTCACCTCCTCTGAGGCAGGTGCAGTCTCCCATGATGGGCTCACCCTCTGGAAACCTCAAATCACCTCAGACACCGTCCCAGCTGGCTGGCATGCTCACGGGTGCAGCAGGCCCCCAGGCCCCTCCAGCACCCCCTTCGTCGGCACCAATGAAGTCACCGCACTCCATGATGGGATCGGCAGGAGCCTCCCCCGTTCACATGAGGTCTCCTTCTCTTCCCAATCCCTCGCCGGGATGGGCCTCCTCACCAAAACCGCCCATGCAGAGTCCTGGAGTGCCGCAACAAGGTGGCAAGACCCCTCTCAGCCTCACCTCACCAAACATGATGGGGAACATGGAGCAAGGTAGAGTACACTTGTGCAATAGAAGCATGTTTATAGTTGAACACAGATAAATGTGCAAATAATACATGAATTGCGCAAATTTTACAACACACATTAGTTGCCGTGACAACTGCTGCGTCTACGTTCTTGCGGTTAGCAAATAGTATTGGTGCATTACGGCCACCTTTTTAGCTTGCTAAATAACCAGCAGTAATGCAACAACTACAACTACTTCTTCCATTTATTTTTCTACTTTCTTGTAGCAGTTGGCAAATACTTTTTGGTGCATTACCACCACATTCTGGCCACCCACGCTAATGCACAAAAAGTATTTGCTATCCGTCAAAAGAAAGGAAACACGATTTGGGAACGGGGCTCTTGGTGGCAGTTTGAGCTCAAATTTTATTATATACGAGTCACAACTGAGTGCAAGTCGAAAGACCAGACAAACTATGAAAAAAGTGTAAAATGTGGTCAAATCATTATCATGTAGTTGGAGACTCATACATCATGTTAAAAAAAAAATACAACAATTAATATTAATCACTTCATACATAAAAATATTGGCCTTAAAATATTATGAAATACATTATCTGGCTGGTCCTGTTTTGAGACACTTGCCCATACTCTACCAATGTCATGTCTTAATCACGAGTTCACAGTCCACTGCCTCCATCTTGTGGTTGTACAGTTAACCACATTGTCACAACTGCCAACATATAAAAAAAAAAAAACACTATGCCAGGAAATCCTAATGTTTGATTCATGTTTTTTGTACTCGCACCATGCAGGTGGTAATGGCCCTGCCTCTGCCCCGCCTTCGTCCGGCGCGCCGTCTGGCCCAATGTCCCACCCGGGCAACGTGCCATCGGGCAGCCCTTACACCATCCCGCCCGAGCCCACTCTCTCCCAGAATCCGCTCTCCATCATGATGTCGCGCATGTCCAAGTTTGCCATGCCCAGCTCTACGCCGCTCTATCATGACGCCATCAAGACGGTTGCCAGTTCCGATGACGACTCGCCCCCAGCTCGCTCCCCGAACCTGCCTTCAGTCAACAACAACGGTAATGTTGTAGTATAACAACAAATTTAATCACCCAAGGCACATAATTGCCATTACAAGAATTTAATTGCAAACTTAACAAATGTCACAAAAGTATATAGGTTGCCATTTTTTTAAGTGATCCTCTTTTTCTTTTACATCTTATGTTAATGCTCTCATATGTGGGAAAGGAGAGCCACAGTTGCACTTTTTAGCCATTTATTGCACGTTGGGTGAACAATTAAACACACAAACACAATGAGCACACCCACACAAGAGCTGCTATCAGCCATAGCTCAAGCAAAGACACGCTCGGCAACATCATATACCTGCCCCCGTCTTTTACACAGATACTACCGTTTTTCTATACATGTTGTGCATGCTTTTTTCGGTGTTCAAATTACAATTTGTTTTTAAAAGTATTTTAATAAGTTTAAGTGTGTATATACAAACATTGTTTGTATATACATTAGTCTCTATGTAACAGATACTGAAATAATGAGCCGTCTCAATTTATTGACTGTGTGTGCATGGCAACGTGTGCATTCAAAGGATAATTGTGAAAATTCTGCCACCTAGTGGAAGAGCAATTAGTTGTTCTTTCTATTACTATACGTTACTGGCAATGATCTATAAACACATGTATATTATTCGTAATAAAGTCAAATTCCATCATCACATCACAGAAGAAAGGTTATTGTTGTAGTATGAATGGTTTGTGCTAACTATCATTTATTTTGTGTCCATCAACAAGGTATGCCGATGAACCACCAAGGCAATCCCCGCATGATGGGACCTGGTAACTCCGGACCCATGCCAGCCCTCAGCCCCCTCGGTATGAACCCAATGGGATCCCAGCCACTCTCACACGGAATGCCCCCGCAAATGCCCTCTCCGAATGCCCCCAACATGGGCCCCGGTATGATGCCTCACGGCATGATGATCCCCCCGAATCCGCAAGACCCCGGGATGGTCAACCCCCAAATGATGCCCCAGGGACGTCTGGGTTATGCCCACCGAAACCAGGGCTATCCGCTGACCCAGTCTCCGTCCCAGCAGGGCCCCTTCTCCCCGCACAACGGGCCCGGGCACCAAGTTTTCCCCGGTCACCCCATGGGCTTCCAGGGAGAAGGCGGGCCAATGGGAGGACGGATGGGGAACATGCCTCATGGGGGCGGGCCGGATGGGGGCATGTGTAAGCCGAACACGCCCGGAGGACCCGAGTTCAACAACATGCAAGGCGGCTTCAGCGAGGCGGACCTTCACGAGGTGATGCGACCGGGAGCGTCGGGCATCCCTGAGTTCGACCTGTCTAGGATTATCCCGTCGGAAAAGCCCAGCCAGACTCTGTCCTACTTCCCTCGTGGCGGAGGAGATAACCCCGGAGGCAAACCCTCGCACCCCTCCGGCTTCCCCATGCAGGCCATGATGGGCGATGGCCCCCCGAGAATGGGAATGCCCATGCAGGGGATGGGGGGGATGCCGGGGGGGCCCGGCGGGGGGATGGGTCCCCAAGACATGCCAATGGGCAACCCCGGCCACAACTCCATGCGCCCGCCGGGGTTCATGGGCCAAGGCATGATGGGCCACCAACCCAGGATGATATCTCCGGGCGGCCCCGGGGTAATGATGCAGGGACGGCAAATGGCCCACCCTGGCCCGGGTGGCTCCCCTAACATGATGATGTCACTGCAGGGCATGGGCGGCCCGCCGCAGCAGACAATGATGATGGGGGGCCAGATGAGGCCGCGTGACATGGACATGGGCTTCAGTCCGGGCCCTGGAATGTTCTAATCCGGAAACTTTGTATCTAGAATGTTCTGGGACGGCGTAAGAGGTCTTTGTACGTGGGAGGCGTTAAGTGAGGGAGTATTATCCAAAAACGGTGGATGTACCCTGGAATCAACTGAACGGAGACACCCGCTCGCGTCACGCTCGTGGACTGCGGGGACTTTTTCCCATGGAGGTGGGAGTACCTTTTTGCCACAAGAACAATTTTGACTTATGAACTTCAGAATGTATGGAATTGTTGTGCATTGATTTTGCAAAAAAAAAGAAGAAAAAAATAACTGTTTTCGTGTTTTTGGAGGGACGTCTCATGAGGAGGAATCAACCTTGCTCTAAGTCAGTATAGAGATGCTACAGTATATGTCCATCTTATTTTTTCCCTTCTCCGAATTAAGAACAAAACAAATTCATGGATGCGGTATGGAACAGGATCGAACAGGAACAGGATCGAGAAGAATTAGGGCTTTGTGAGGACTTGGGTAGAATTCCATCTTGTCTCCATTGTTTTTGACTGTTTCTGTACAGTACATACATGTGAGTGTGTGTAGTATGAGTGTGTGCGCGCGCGTGTGTATAGGCATTCTATCAGTGACCTCTCGACTCCTCTTACCTGACTTTACTTGGGGGGAGGGGGGCGGAGGAAGTGTCCCCTCCCCTTAAAAAAAACAACAAAATACTGTACTGTTTACCATTGGTGGGCTATTCAAATATTAGTCTATTTTAATTTCCTTTGTAACTCCAGTGTATAACAAACCAAACTATGACCTCATTAAGATAATAGTATTATTAAAAAAAAGAAAGAAAAAGCACAAACATGGACCGCCTGCGGAAAGCGTTGTCTTTATTTTTAACCACATGAAGTGTGTGTGTAAGGAGGGGAGAACCTGAGGGGCTTTGCAGCACACAATACCACACATTACTACAATTTGTGCTCCAAAACTTCCAGGACTTCTTTAGCCAGCCTATTGCTAATACCCAGATGTGCTTATATGTGTGTTCTTGTTCCCGTTTTCACTTTTGTTTTGTTGTTTTTCGACTCTTGTTGACTCTGGGTAAATCATTCCCACAGCAATAATCCATCCCCTCCTTCCTCCCCCATCTCTCCAACGGTCCGCAGAGTGGAGTGGGTTCAATGCCGAATCGAGGTATGCCAGGTAACATAGAACTAGAGCTAGCTAGATCTGGTGTAACGATAAGAAAAGCGAGGCCGCGAGTGAGACGGCAATGTAAACGCGCACTGCTTTTTACCATCCAGTTGACTTCCTCTCTCTTTTTCTCTGTTGTATAAGCTTGTCATGTGTTTCTCCGTTGGCTTTGGTGCAAATAGTCTACCAGGGCTGTGGTGATGGACTACAAATAAAAGATATTGTTTTGGTATATACATGTTGTCCGTTGCGTGTATGTGTGGCTGGACAGTATGTTGTGGCTCTCTCAGATGCTCGCCAAAGATCTTCACCCCTCAATTTTCTTTGCGTGATTAACTTTGCCATCATTTTTTTGGGGTACCAGTGATGATAGCTGTAGAACAGGAAATGGAACTTGCAGCGACAGGAAAACATCTAGTTGCTCAGTGCAATATGATTAGTTGGTGGGTATCAATGAGAGTGGCGAGGAGGGCGACCTCAGCAAAGTCAAGATTGGTGACCGGCGCTGTGCACTCCAACTCATTGGATATTGGACCAGTGTCTCAGAAATGACGTTCCGATGATGCAAGCGATCCAGGCAACCTCCCAACCCCCCTCGTCCCGGCTGGCGACGCCCCCGGAGCATCCCAGGCCGTGGAATAAAACCGTATTTTCTTTCAAGGGTTGGTTGCTACATACAGGCACTCGCTAGACTCGAGGTAGGTACTGTATGCTTTATTGATCCTGTAGGACAAAAAGTAGATATACACTTTAAGCCATGGCCCGACAGATTAATTTAATTGGCCTATATTTGCTCTTTTTAAATAACTTAAAAGTCTGAAAATGGCAGGCAATGAAAGTTGTTAAATAAAAGACCCCGCCTCCCCCGACATGAACATGCAACAAAACAAAGATGACAACGGTTTGATATGGTAAGAATTGTTCTCATTGCTGAAAAGGTGTCTGTCCATTGTGTCCTCGTTAAAAGGCCAAGTCAGATGTCATCTTTTCAACTGCGAATACTTTTCTTTTTAACAGAACAGGTCTCTGAAAGTTCTGCACTCCTGTTTCCATAATAACACTTGGACAGAATTCTCTCCCTGCTTGTTTATTAAATACAAACACTGCAATAGACTCATTTTGCACAAGTTAATCTGTGTATAAAATAGTCCTGTCTTCCCCTGAGGAATAAAGTTGACATTTGGTGTCAGCCAAACCAAATCATCTCAAGTGCTAATGTGGAAATAATGTGTAAATGCAACGATGGTGGGCGCGTTCAGAGTTTAGATGAGTCGCCCGTGTTGTTGCAAAGCGACTGGTAGTGTTCAATGCTGAGCGAGTAGGCTGAAAGCACCTTCTGGAATTCCTGCAGGGGGCAGTAGACTCCACTGCAGCCAGGAATAAGTCGGTCCTGGAGCAAAGAAACAATATTGGTCCTGATGATGAACAACACCGCGGTGCGTGACGGTGGCGTCGAGGCACTCGTACCTGGCCCATGTAGGACACTTTGACAAACGCCTCCTTGGTGCGCCGGTGCTCGTGCAGCTCCAGCGTGATGTCTGAAGCGTACGGCGGCCACTTCATGTCGAAAATACCCAGCGCCATCAGGCACGGGATCAATGTGGTGTCGTGGGCCGAGTACAAGAACAACCTCCTGTTTGACAAATGCAGCCTGAAATTAACAGCAGCGAACGTAGGAATATAAAGTAAAGACTATCAATGGTAAAAAAAAAATCCATGGAATAAATAGGAATACAAAACGATTTACAGACAAGATTAATGATAACAAATGGAACATAATGAGAAAATATACTAATTAAAAGGAATACACTACATCATTGCTGTCCAATAAGAAGCACGTACCTTTAAAATTTAGGTTATATTATCTAAAATGCTTAAAAAATTAAAAAAAATAAAAGCAATGATGATGACATTACCGAATGAACAATACTGAGCTCTTTAGAAAAAATTAAATAAAAAAAATAAAAATAAATAAATAAAATGCTAAGAAAAATACGCTCCCCCCCCAAAAAAAGACTGAAATGATAGTTTTGGTTAAAAATAATAATTTAGTTAAATATATTTAAACAAATAAATTGCACTTTGCATGGATGTCTACTTGGAGCAAAACCAAATGTTAACAGAAATTTGTGTTCATTCCCTTTTAATGGTAATAAATCCTTCAGATGTCCAACTTAGATTATTTCCAAAACACCCCCCTGCTGACCCTGCCATGAAAAGTTCCAGCCTTTGCCAGCCTACTTTAGCCGCGACGAAATGTGCATGCGTAACCTGTTGGGCTCTGATGAGGTGCCTTGTAGCGTCTCGTCAATGTTACGCAAAAACAGATGCAGCAGAGGTCCCACGCACAACTGCAAGTTCTCCCTGTGGGACCAAAAAAAAAAAAAGATTACTGCATCACGCAGTCCTTGTTGACTCTTGATTAGGAGTGATAGAAAGTCATTCATAGCAACAATGGCTGACCTCTTGCTGGGTTGGTAGCAGTAAAACATCATGTCCACGGCTCTCTGCTCCACTCGGCTTCTCCACGCGGACAGAGCGGGCGGGCACGGCAGGCCGTGAGCCTGACAATACCGTCCGGCAAAGTTGCAACTTCATGGGAATGATTGACAAACGTATTTGGAGTAAGCGAGTGTCACCTCTCTGGCGACCATGTCGTCCCTGATGAGGACGAAGTCCACGTCGGATCTGTCGCGGATGCCCAGCTCGCGCCGGATGCTCTTCAGGTCAGCCGCCATGTCCGGCAGGAGGGTCACCTCTTTCAAGCGGGGGCTGACACGCAAACGCAGTTCTCATTTGATCCGCACCGAAAAAGACTCGTCCAGTTGCCACTTTTGCGTCATGATGCAAACCTGCTGAGCATTCGGAGCAGCTGGCACCCGTGGTAGTTGGGGTACAGAATTTCCGACTCGGAGTCTGTGGTTAATATAGGAACTATTTCTATGCAAGCGGGAAAAACAAAAGTTTAAAAAATGCAGACGAGCCAAGAACAGACGATCAAGCGAGTTGACGTGAATGCGTGTACCTTTTTGTTTTTGCTGGTAAAGCCCTGCCAAAAGGCACCTGGCAGACTCGACTGTTCTTACAATGTTGGTAGAGCGCACACTTGACATGGGAAATAACAGATCACAATCCGCTGACTGCATTTCCTGTAAATGTTGCCATCTTGCCCCGATCCACACTTACCAGACCTCACTGGAGGAGAAGGTCGCACTGAGGAAGGGAACCTTCTGGACGTACCGGCTCCTCAGCCTCTCGCCCAGCTCGTACAGCTGCTGCATGCCCAAAGTGGTCAGCTGACCCGCAAACACGCCGCCCTTACGTGGTCAACAGTCAAGAGGAACTTGAAGGGCTCGTGTCGTAACAATCTTGGCGTCGGTGCTCATCTGACGTGACAAAGGAACCTACTCACGCTCAGCGTATTCTTCCTGTAGCTGTCCTCCAACGGAGATGGAGGTCTGGGCCGCCCCTGCAGGTCCGTCACCACGTAGTTGATGTGCGTGTGAGTCGGAGGCTCCAACAGGGCCGGCACCCATTGTGCCTTTCATAAGAAAATAAGATCATCAAATAAGGTTTGGTTTGCCCCCCCCCCCCCCGTTTGATAATAAAATTAACTTTTTACCTCCAACACATCGGGTATGGATTTAAGCGGAGTACGAGCGCCGTGTCGAAACAGCACTTGAACCAGTTTGAGCTCGTACGGCGAGCCGCCATCCGCGTTCCTCTGCCTCCACCACAACACCGAACCGAAGGCGATTGACACGGAGCCGACGACACCCACTCTGGTCCAAAGTTTCCTCATGGCCGTAGTGCTGAAGACAATGAAAGGTGGGCTTTAGTTTCATAGTTTTTTTTAATAAAAATTGAATTTATGAAAACGGCACATTTCAACGCGTGTTTAGTAATAGTTATGTTTTTTTGTTTTTTTTTAAGCTGCCCTGCCCCTGTGTAGACAGCAAAAATATTCAGCCACCTGTAAATAAAAAATTTAATAAAAAAAAGTTTTTATTGTCATTACTGACTGAATTCAACAATGCCCAGGTAAGACTTAACATCTGACAAAGCTAGTATTATTATTACTTAGTGCAGAGGTGCCCAAGTCCGGCTTGTTTTCCGTGTCTCCCTCCTCTAACGCAGCTGAATCCAATGATCAGCTAATCAGCTATCTTTTCAGAAGCCTGATCACGATCCTGATCATGAATCAGGTGTGTTGGTGGAGAGAAACATGAAAAAACAGGCTGGATAGGAGGTCTCAAGGACCGGACTTGGGCACTCCTCACTTAGTGTAATAACAGTACGTGTATATAAACAAAAAGGTTTGACTTTTGTGTTTTCCCATACACAATTACTACAAATATGACTTTACTCCTACGTTTGCGTACTTACGTACAAGCTCAAGTTACGTCACCAGCGTAGTGACGAAAGCGCCCAGTGTAAAATCGCCAAAGTAAGAAGGTATAAAATGTTCCCTGTGTGTACGAAGCTTTTGTAGTCGAGGGATGGCGTAACAAACTCTTGACGTTTCTCATCTAAAATGACAGCTCAACTACAAAGCAGCAGTCGTTTGCCAGCATGCAATGTAGTAACATCGTCAAGTTTGGTTCCCAGCCGGTTCGTTGCTAGCAGGCAAGACTGACGATGCTAACGTCAACCTTTTGCGGCATGAAAATAAAACTTACTGGCAAGTCAGCCGAGCTTACAATGAGCATATACAAAATGGATACGTTTAACACACCAAAGCGTCAACTTACTTGAGAAGTAAAAGCTCAAATAAAGACTCGAGTGTAAGCCTTCACCAGGAAGTCACCTCTGCACTGCAGCCGGTTGTAAATAGGACATGCCGGGTTAGGTTGAGCAGAGCGGAACCGTGTACGGCACTTGGTGTCGGTTAGAAAACTACATTTCCCGTCAGGCATACGTTACATTC
Organism: Leptonotus elevatus; assembly: GCF_054856555.1. Taxonomy (NCBI): domain Eukaryota; kingdom Metazoa; phylum Chordata; class Actinopteri; order Syngnathiformes; family Syngnathidae; genus Leptonotus; species Leptonotus elevatus. The sequence continues at coordinate 11,176,557 of NC_141250.1, read as the reverse complement.
AATGTTTTCGTCATCTTGATCTTCCCTCCTATATAACGCATTCTCGTAAACGTGTCCCAAGCGGATTCCTCGAGTGGCATGCAATGATACAAACACAACTTCTGAACAGTTGAAATTATGTTATTATTGTCGTCGAAGTTGGTCAACACAGTTGTGTGTCACGTGTAACGACATAGCAATAATAGTAATAACATATTTTCAACAGCTACGTTCACTCTGGGCCAGGCAAGTTATGTATTCCTCATACATGTTACTGATAAATAGTAATGGTGCATTATTATTATTTTTTTAAACCCAAAACACCTTTCCGATAATATAATGTATAACTCGTCCCATGACATTGACTGCGCCATCTTTTCTTCTTTGTATATTGCAGGGAGATGCGTTCTTACTGATTTTCTGCCCTCTATTGGTAAGTAAAAATATTACACACAAAAACAAACGTGATAATTTATTGAGAAAAATTGCAGTAAATACATACTGTATCTATGAAAACGAATATGTATACACAAATGGACGAGTGGATTGTTGCTTCTGTTATACACCAAAACCTAAAGTTACTTCGAAACGTTACTTTGAAAAAGCGAATGAATGAATAATTAGTCCAAGTATACAGCATAGTATAGTAGAAAAAAGAAAATAAGTACAATCTATTTGTGGACAGGAAATAAAACATTGTATAGAGACGAGTCTTTCTTGACACACAAAAGACATGAGAGGAAAAACGAAACAAGTGCAATGTCGCCACCTGGTGGCCATATATAAAACCTGACAGGCATCCCCGTGTGGCCTCTCAAATGACTTTTCATACGAAATATTTTTCATATGCAAGTAGTAGGCTACATCACATGACTCTCATTAAGGCATATTACCTTTATGGTAACTTCACAGCTATTGAACAGCATACAAATATCATTAAAGTCCCTGTAAATTGGTAATAAAAATATATCGTAAGTTTGACACACCATAGCGAAGGGCGTTAACGAGTTTGTCAAACAATTAAAAAAAAAATCATCACGTAAATGAGGCTTCAAAATCAAGGAAAATCAAGCTGTTGTTGATGCTCCTTGAACCTGCGTGTGCACGCTCAAATCAAACCCCTTTTAGCCACTCCCAGAAATCTGGAAAACACACCATGCCTCCACAATTGATATTGTTGTTCTCAATCATTGCAGCAATTATTTTCAAACCTATAGAAGCAAATCTCTGAAATCATTTGATATGGTCTTTGAAGAGAACATAAAACATACAATTGACTTTTGAATGGCTTGTACACTATAAAAATACAGCAGTTGAGTATTTGGAGTGCTTGCTCAACTATCAAGTGCAAAATTCAACAACCAAATCACGTTTTTGTTTCTCAAAAGAACGTAGCAAATTGACATAACAACTTGCCTCCGCACGTGCTAACAAATCGTGGAGCGTGATGCCCACTGTAAAAAAACATGTCAAGTACAACTGTCAGGCGTCCGTTTTGTCCCCCTGCAAGTTAGTTCAAAGTGTTTCCTGAAGGCCTCTCGTCAAATTGCCAGGTCTTCTTGCCTTCCTCGCCCGCTGCTCCCGCTCGTCTTGCTCAGACGACGTTTATCCTCAGCGCACCGCAAGAGCGGCGACGGCATAGGGTGGCAGTTATTGGGCATCCCCTGGGTCGCCGGCGCCGCCTGGTACCTCCGCAGAAAGTCGTCGTTATCCTCCAGGTTGTCCCTGCTGTGGTTGCGCTCGGCCGCCATGTTGGCCGAGTTCTGCTGCAGCGCCATCCTGTTGCTGAAGGGAACGGGCGCCATCGAGGTCAGGGGGTTGACGCAGAGACTGAAATCGGGAGGCGGGGTGTGCGGGGCCACCGGGCCGTCGGGTTCCAGCGGCGTCGCCGTGACGACCGGCAGGGTGCGTCGCGCGGCCTTCTGCCGGACGCACGCCCTCAGGCTCTTCCAGCCCAGGTAGTAGAGCTCCAACACGGACAGTGCCAGGGAGACTGCGGCCACCACCAGCATGAAGACGATGAAGATGTTCTTCTCGGTGGGCCGTGACATGTAGCAGTTGACCGGGTTGGGGCAGGGCGAGGCCGTGCACAGGTATAGCGCCTTGAGGAACACCCCGTAGATCATGTACTGCACGGCGATGAAGATGACCTCCATGACGGTGCGGATGAGGATGCTGAGGATGTACGTGTGGAGGAGCGGACCCGTGAGGTGCAGCCGCCCGTCCAGCCTCCCGCTCTCCCTCCGCTGCAGGTACTCCTTCTCGCCCTTCATCTCAACCCCGCCCTCCTCCGACCTGGCCTCCCTCTCCTCCTGCTCCCGCCGCCGGCGCTTCTCCTCGCCTCGCACGGCGTGCACGGCGTGGCCCATGTAGATGAGGGACGGCGTGGACACGAAGACGATCTGCAGCACCCAGTAGCGGATGTGCGCGATGGGGAAGGCGCGGTCGTAGCACACGTTGGTGCAGCCGGGCTGCTGCGTGTCGCACAGGAAGTCGCTCTGCTCGTCGCCCCACGACGACTCGGCCGCCGTGCCCAGCACCAGGATGCGGAAGATGAAGAGAACGGTGAGCCACACCTTGCCCACAGAGGTGGAGTGCTCCTGGACCTCCTCCAGGACGTTGCCCAAGAGGCTCCAGTCGCCCATCGCGGCTCACGGGCGCCGAGAGCACACCTGAGAAGGGATGACAAGATGGAGGCTGTTGAGGTTAGGAAGGAGCAGGAAGCGGTGAAAGCAATATACAGTGCAGGAACCATATTTGGTGACTTGGGTGTAAGTAATTGACATCTATCAGTCTGGAATGATACAAAATGAACCAATTTGTTGACCCAACTAAACAATCTGACCAATGTTTGAGTTTTTTAATACTAAAAGACCCGTTTCTTAACTCAAATTGACCCAAGTAGAGGATCGGTCCATTTTTGTCCCATAGTTGGGTTATTTTTGACCCAACAGTTTTTAGAGTGTGTGATTGATGGAACCGCAAATTCTGCTCTTTACCAGAAATTCCTGAAAGAAAATGTTTAGTCTTTAGTTTATGACCTTAAGCTTCAGCGCACTTGGATGGTCCACAATCAAACGAGCACGAGCAAGCCAACTTGAATGGCTTAAAAAAAAAAGAAAAAAAAAAGGCTTGTGACTTCGATCTGATTGAATTTATCAAAAAAAGGCAAAATAGTCAAATAGATAAAAATAAAAAAAAACAGGCCTTCGTCGAACAACACAAACACATATCTACCCACACAAAACACAAACATGCAAAAGCAATTCCCTTCAAAAAAAATTTTTGCATTATTTTTCTCTCAATTTATCATAGTTTACCCTTAAAATACAATCAATTAAGAGAGCAAAATTATTCATTTAAGGAATTCGAACAAATGTAAAAAACAAAACAAAAAAACAAGCGGCATAGAATATATTCAACTGCACTGAAATGAAATGTATAGGTATTATAGTTTATAGCCTAAAATGGCGTTTCAATGAGTATTGTGTTTTATGAAGGTTTAAAGGACAAAAGTAGATGTTTGTGGTCATGTGTTCGCGTTTAATCATCTCCATCAAAATAGCCACTCTGCTTGCGAACTGGACTCCGTGGTATGAAAACCATTTTTCCCATCACCGCTGCCAGTGGGAGAGGAAGTTCTCCAATTGCGCTTAAGTACACAAAGTGCTTGTTTTAAGAACAAATATGATGTCATCCCTTTCCAATAGCACCACTTCTTAATTCCGGCATGTGCATGAGTGACCGACACGAGCGGGTAAAACTCCGCCAGTGGGCAGGTCGGCTGCAGACCAGTTTGCCCTTTGAATGGCACGTGCTCGTGGATGTGGCCTGCAGCAGGCGTCCGCATCATCGCCGCCGCTTCTATCTCCTCCTGCATCCCCCAAAATCACCCTCAACACTCCCCACGAATGCTTTTTTCCACTCCCAGCATTCGTGAAAGTTTGGCCCAGACCCAAATGTGGCGCCTGCGTCTGGCAATGACCCTATATGGCGGCTTGACGAATGACCCCGTCATCAAGACAACATTGGCCTCTGACGCGCATGCAGCATACATGGCAACAGATAAGAGACGTTTACAAACCATCTCCAGCTATTGCTGGACTTGGCAAAGTTTGCGAAAACGTCCGAATGGGAGAAAAGTCGTCACTTACCGTTCCTCCACTTTCCATTTCCAACACTCCGCCCTAGAAGGCTTTGATGGAGCTTGCTGACCACGCTGACGCTGCTTATGTGTGCGAGAGAGAGAAGGTCTAAATGACCATGACCATGTGTCCACCCTATCTCCCTCCCTCGCTCCCTCGCTCCCTCGCTCGCTCGCCACACTCTCCATCAGGCTTATATATGGCAATAAGTGTCGGGCTTTCCATTGCAACATCGCGACACGAGACAAAAGAGTAGTACGGACGCACTGAAAAAAAAAAAAAAGTCAATGATGTGAGATGAAGTTGTAATTTTCAGCAGAAAAAAACTGTAATGTTATGAGGATAAAAACAGTATGTGAAAAAAGTCATCGAATTAAAAGTGATATAGCACTAATAATAAATAATAAATAATAAAATTCATGTCGTAATGTAGGTGAGAAAAAAGGTTGTTTATGGAAAAAATATGTTTTGGTGGAATACTGTATTACTCAAATTCAAGTCATTAAATAAGAAGAAAAAAAGTAATTACTCAAAAAAGTCGTAATGACGAGGAAAATGGCTCGAAGTTATGATAATAAAAATAAGAGTATTATGAGAGTAGTTGCCTTTTTTTTTGGGTGAAAATTGGTATTAACATGATACATTCTGGGAAAACAGTTTTTTCTTATGAGAATAAAGTCATGAAATTATGAAGAAAAAAAGTCATAATACTGCAACATGTTAATGTTTTTTTCTTAAAATAAAACTGAAAGGGTATGAGAAAAAAGTTGTAAAATGAGAAGGAAGTCACAACATTATGAGAAAAACTCACATTATGAATAAATAATGTTACAAGAAATAATATAATAAAATGTTATTAAGAGAATAAAGTTCTGAATATCAGAATAACACAAGAAAAAGCTATGTTAAAAAACAGTAATAAAAGTTATATTGTAAGAGAATCAAATTGTAATATTCCAATTAATTCGTTTGGAATATTATGATAAAGAAGTTGCAGTTTTACGAGAACTGTGTTGGAAAATTGCCATCATATTTCTGCGAGAATAAAGTCCTATATAGCACATTTCATACACAAGGCAACTCGATGTGCTTCACACAATCAAAAGTATGACCTCTAAAAGCATCCCACAAACAAAGCAAAGAAATAAAAAGTAGCATTCTAAAATTACTTAACATACAGTGAAATTGATCTTTAAAAATATCGTAATCATAGGCATGGGGGTAAAGCATAATTTTGAAACCTGGATTTAAAAAGCAGTTGCACTTGGCATCTTATTCCATTTGCAGCAGAACTGCTAAATACGGCTTCACCATGTTTGCTTTGAACTTTGGGTTCCACCCACTGACCCAAGATAAAAGACCTAGCATTGAGTAAAGAGTAATAATGTCACAAAAAAGTTCCAATCGTTACAATAATACACAAAGAAGTTGCAATCTTATGAGGGGGGGGGGGGGGGGGGGACCCGTAATGTATTTCAAGAAACAAATTGGAATAAAGTCACAACATTGAGTAAAAAGGCTGAGGGGAAAAAATGGACAGTTACGAGAGTAAAATGATGAAAGGTTGAAATTCAGTGGAAATTGATCCCATGCCAGCTATGTGGCCCACGACACTGCCTTCTGACAAACAACACATGGAAAAGGAAGAGCACCGGCTCACCAGAATTTAGTCAGAAAAGATTCCTCTTAATGAATCTCGTTTCTTGTACTTTGTGTCCACAATGCTGAAGCGTCACTCGGGCGGCTCGCATAAAGCCGATGAGCTTTGCTGGAAGTGAATCACAAAGAAATCGCCAGTACGAGGAAGGGAGTGAGAGTCCGCATGGCACAATAGCAGGAGGTTGAGCATGGATGGAAACGGCCACGTTCTTATCAAACAACCCACCGGGCTTTGTTCACTTTCTCACGTCCAACAATGCACATCACCCAAATGGCTTCGGTGATGGAACAACCCTTCTCATCCTTACTACAGACAGGCAGGCAGCTTCTTGTTGTTGTTATACCCCAAAGAAAAGATAAAAGAGAATACAAAAACAGGGGAAAAAGTCTTAATTTGTGTAGGGATAAACTTATTCTACTGGGGGGAAATAAAAGTAACCTTGGGAATAAAGTTGTCAATGATTCAGCAAAAGTTCCACTAAGGTTAAGAGAAAAATGTATGAAGTCACAACAAAAAAAGTGTAGATTTTATAACAATGAAGGCACAATACTAAAGGAGAGAATAATTTAGAATCATGATATGAAGTCTTAATGGCACGAGACAAAAGTCTGACGACCTGAGTACATTTGTAATAAGACCAGAAAAAAAGTTGTCAATTTACAGGAACAAATATGGATTTGTTTGCGCAACATAGCAATGAGAAAAAGTCATGGATAGAAGATATAGAAGTAGACATGTTACAAAAAACAGTAAAAGTAAAAATGAAAACGTGTCATTTACGACAATTCAGCAATTTTATGAGAATAAAGTCTTTATATAGAGAGAAATATTTATATTTATAAAAGTTGTAATATTTAGACAAATATTTTTAACATTAATGATAAAAAGTCAACATTTTATGAGAACATTCATACAATACAGAGAAAAACAGTTTTTATAAGAATAAAGTTGCAATACTTGAACCAAAAAAAAATATAAGAAATTTTATGAGATTAGTTGTAATATAAAAAAAAATTGTAATATAAGAAAAAAAGTTGCAATTCTAAGCATAAGGTTGCAATATTTAGAGAAAAAAATATGAGAAAAAGTCATAATTTAATTAAAATAATGTCAACATTTAAAGAAAAAATATGACAACAAAAATGCTTTGTGAGAGAAAAGTATTATATAATAATAATATAATATTCAGTCAAAAACGTAAATTTTTACCAACCAAAGTTGAAACATTTTGAGTATAATGTCATGTTAACGAAAATTAAATCATATTGTTAAGAGAAAAAAGATACAGTGTAATACGATGATATGAAGTTGTACTTTTCCGAGCGAAAATTCAAGAAGTCCTACGGTCGTGATTAAAACCTTGTCAAAATCATAATTTTCTGAGAAAATAGTTGACATGTCATGTTGTCTTCTTTGGACAGCAATTGAGTTGGAAGTGAATCAACAGCGCCTCTGCTGGCTGCTGCAATCATTACACCCCATTTTTTTCTTTCCACACAATGCAAAGATGGTAAGGAATCAATTATTATAGATTTAAAAAAAATTATAATTACACCCAAATAAAAAAATTAATGAATGAGGGTGAAGCTGAAAAACAAATTCCCTTGAATTTCCTTGTTTCTCTCAGTGCTCCCTTCTCCATCTTGTGTTGCTATTAACTAATTCACTGCCATTGACAGCTATAGACGTCCAAAAATAATTTTAACTATTTTTATAAGTTTTACTTTTTTTCCCCATTTTTGTTAACAAGAGTATGAAAACCTAGATTATTTTTGTACATTTAGAACAGATATAAAATTTGTGAACAATCGTGAGTTAACTAGTGAAGTCATGCGATTAATTACGATTACACATTTTAATCGCTTGATGCCCCTAATTTTTAACTATCTTTTCTTTTTTCTACAAAACTTGTTTTTTTTAATTAGGGGCGTCGGGCAATTACAATTTTTAAACGTAATTAATCGCATGACTTAACTAGTTAACTCCCGATTTGAATAAAAAAATAAATAAATAATGTTGTTTTTTTTAAAGAAAAAATATAAAAAATTAGGAGCGTCGGGCGATTAAATTTTTTAAACGTAATTAATCGCATGACTTCACTAGTTAACTCACGATTAATCACACATTTTATATCTGTTCTAATACAAAACAAATTCTAGGTTTGTATACTTTTGTTAACAAAAGTGGGCAAAAATGTAAAACTAATAGAAATTGTTCAAATAAAATTTTGACGTCTATAGCCGTCAATGGCAGCGAATGAGTTAATAAGCAGCCATTCATTATGGCGACGCGCCTGTGCAGCGTCGCGCTGTCACGTCTATTTACAATGCGCGTTGGCAGGCTAATGGAGACATAATGGACGACGGGCACTGATACACCGGGGTGGGAGTAATGCCACGTTCGAGTGGCACAAACAAAGAAGATGACGGGACCGCAGGCTTTTTCCACTCGCTTGCACTCTTTGCCGCCTTACAGGGAAGTGACACACTTGACGCCAAAAAACATCCAACATGTTTGGATCACTTGCGAATGAAATGTGAACTGCTGGAAACGTGTTATGAGCCATCGCTTAGTTGATTTATTATTTTTATTTTTTGGTGCTACAAGACAACAGCAATCGTGGAGATGCTGGTTGTACATTTGGTAAGGCATGTTTAAAGGAACATCAGTGAGGTCAAGCAAGTATTTACAATTGTGTTATGGCTGCATGATGAGTGAGAAAGGCTGATTTATTTCCTCCGTTATTTGACATTCTCTAGAGGGAGCCATGAGGCCACACAAAGTGGATGGCAGTCAAGCGGTAGCCATCACCTTAGATGGCAACAATCGCATACACGCTGTATTTCACATTTATCTCAGGCGTCCTGTGCGGTTCAACATGAAAGTCATGCTTTAAACAGGCACGCCTTCCGGCTGGCTTATTTTAGTCGAGTTTATTTTCAGAACTTTCCATAGTTTTGCGTGAAATGAGAAGTCCTCAATGTGGTGTCAATCTGGTTGTAAAAATAGAAAGCTAGCAGCTGCTTGGTACTGCCTTTAAATAGGGAATTCTAATGGAATATGACGGTTTTCTACAAGGGAGTGTTTACTTTTATGTTGTAACGCTAAAATAAAATATGTGGCAGACTCCTTTGTGTTGATACTTTGAGATGCAGTATAATAAGCAACATGCAACAGTGGAGCTTATTTATATATTCAACAAAAATATAAATGCAACACTTGCTCCCATTTTTCACAAGTTAAACTCAAAGATCCAAGACAGTTTTATTGTACTGGGAAATGATAAAAAAACGAAATCTGAAGACATAAAAAGAAGAAAAATCATTAAATGTAATTTGGGAAACATAGCAGTAAAGACATTTTGGTATTGAAAGTTTGTAATTTAAATGCTTAAATTGAATAAAAAAAAAAAAGGAAATTCTAAATGCATGAAAAAGGGGTGAAAAAGGTGAGAAGGACTAGGACCAAAAATTTGGTCGTTAATATCAAATCAAGTTTTAATGTTCAAGATTTTATGGCGTCAAGAAAAACCGTTTGCCAAAATGCAAACGTCTTTGCTACAGTTATCGGACCGGGGATGGATGTTGAACAAACAACATGTGCTGCATTCAAGCAGGGATGGGTGGGTACCTTTCGCATTTGAACCAGTTTCGTTCCAATTGTGGGTGCTGAGGTATCGATACCGGTACTGAACAATACCAATTTTCAGTACTTTTATTCATTTTTTTTTGTGATAATTAATGTTAATTTATTTAACAATAAAATAATAACAATAACAAAAAAAATAACAGTCACAACTTAAGACGCGCTTCGGAACATGGCACCGTTTGATTTAACGTGAATCGGTGCTGTCTTTGGTACCCCTTGCATCCGGATTTTATTTTATTTTATTTTTAGTTTTAATTTATTATTATATTTTGTTATTTTTTTTGGGGGGGGGGGGTTATCAACACTTGATGACTAAAGAGTATCAGTCTGAAAAAAAAGTGTTATTGAACATCCCTAATAAAGATACATGCCAAATTTTAAAAATGCTGAAAAAAACTTCACAACAATAAAACATAAATGCTATACTATATTCCAAAAGCCATATTAAAATGAAAAAATAACTTGAAGGAGAATAGTTGTCATTTTGAGAATGAAAAGTGTTATATTACACAATAGATAAAGAATACATGTTTTCAGGTGGCTGTAATAGACAAATAATATTTCAAGTAATCCCAATGTGGCAAACTGATTTGTTATCCGAGTGGATTGAGTTACAAGCTTGGTGGTGGTACCATTGTTTATCTGCACGCTGCCTATTATTAACCTTTGACGCGTGCCGGGAGTGATTCCTCGTGTGTATGCGCTGCAGCTGTTTAGCAGCTCGGCCGCTGGGGTGGCAGGCATATTTCAGCCACGAGTGCCAAGACTGCCATCCAGGATGAGTGTGTTTAGCTTAGCTGCCCGGTGGCGCCGTCACTTAGGCGTAGTCCAGTGAGCTACGGACCGCCGCCCCCCGCCGCCTGCACGGAGTCGCCTGTTGGCATCACGCGCAAGGCCGTCGGCGTGCGTATATCAGTCACACCAGCGCGGGTTCGCTTCCTTACATGGCCGCCTGGCTCGTCATCATGATGGAGATATTGGTTAGCTGTGTACGGCTGCTCGTCTCGTGTTAGCCTTATTTGGCTACTTGAAGGAATCATCCAAATGGATCTGCGTGGCAATCAGTCAAGAAAAATGATGATACAGTGCTATCTTGATGTATGAATGTCCCAGCTTGATGGAAGTAAAAAAAAAAAAGTGGAGAGCGCACTCCATTAAACAACAGCCATAGATATGAATAGGAAGGTTCTTTTTGAGCTGGGCACTGCATGCTAAGCTAATGTCTATGCTTTCCATTACTTTTGATGGGACAGTCGTGTCCTCTAAAATGGCTGCCACGTATGTCCATGCTCCATGAATTACCTTTCCTGGGAACTGTCGCCCCTGCCAACATGGCCGCCACATGGGCATGTCTGCTTGCCAGCTCTAGTATACTGTAGATCTGTGACAACAGCGGCACAACCAGGAAATAAGTGTAAAAGTCTCTGGCCAATTCTGGAACTACCAGACTTTGGCAGCTACTGTAGAAAGGAACGTTTTGAGTGGAGTGGACTTTATTTTCTGTCTGTTAAATCCAAAGTCCATAATTTCAGATCCATTAAATCGAGGTTTCACTGTACTCGCAATGAGCATGGAGAAGATGCTAACACTGAACTTGTTGCGCTTAAATTAAATGCAAAAATATTGAGGTGATTTTGTGGGCTGAAAGCGCATGTGCACTCGTGGTTCAGCATTCACAAAATTCTATTTGACCGATTTTTATTATCATTATTTTTTATCCATTGAAAACTGCCGCTCTATACTGCAACTGTAAAGCTGATTCTTAAAAACATTTACATTGAAAAATTAATAAATAATGGTAATTATTTTTTAACAACTAAAACTCAAGTCAAGTTGGAATAACAAATTAATGAATTTCTTCAAAAAAGTTAATTTGATTCATTTACTGTTTATTTATAATCCCTTGAGGAGACATTTAGTGTACTGTGCAGTTTTAGATTATAATTTAATTAATGTTGGTAATGAATGAATGAATTGATGTTAACAGATTTTGTTGATATAGAGTTTAAAAATAGTCCTAATCATTTTAAAACTATACAAATAAAATTGTATAATTTTGTATATACACCATATAAAAAGGCACAAATATAATATATATCAGTAACGTATGATATATACTGCACATGTGCATCTCAATTAATTCCATTGTAGAAAAATCCATTTATTTCGGTAGTTCAATTTCAGAAAGTAAAAACCGTTTGTTTTATTATATTGTTAATGTAGGAATTGGGGAGGAACTGTCTTTCTGAAAAGTATTTTCCGATGTGTTTAACACATTTAATTAATTCATCAGATTCCATCTTGTATACCATTAGATGTAACAATATTTTATTGATATAAAGAATGACAGTAGTTTGAACGTTGTATATCCATGAGTTTCCTCACTTGTGCAGCTCTAGGTTCCCATGCACACAAGAAGGTAGAAGAAAATCAATTAGTGGAGTCATACACAAAAGAAATCATTCAAACTTGAAATAAAATGCATTCATTAATGCTGATATTAATTACTGTAAAGGCTAATTTAGCCAATCATAAACCTGAAGAAAGTCATTCTTGGAAAAGGCACGGGAACGTTTGTATTTTTTTAACAGGCTCATATCGGGGTATAACAGCACACAATATAGAAAGAAGCCAGCCTTGAAAAGTCTCCTGAAGAAATTCACGAGTGTGATGACGTTTCGGAATAAAACAAGTGTGCCATTGTAAAACGCTAACATGGTGAGTAGAGTCGGAACTGTATAAAAGTGTTCACTTGAGGTCGTTTAGTTGAATTTGAACCGTATGACCTAAAGGTAGATTTAAATATTGATCGACAACTTTCGCTGAATGCACCTTCAGTTGCATCCTTGTAACCTGTTGGTCTTACCTGTTGTCGTCTTAGAAGCTTATTCCTGAGGAGCCTTCTTACTTATCCTCCTTAATGGTGGCCACCTTCCTTCTTCTTCTTCTTCTTCTTCTTGAGCTTTTTGTCGTCCCGACACCAAAGTCTTCCTCCTCACTGGGGTTATAAGAAGAAAAAGCAGGGAGGGGGCATCACACCAACTCACCCAGTGGCCCACCCTCTCTTCTTTGGTTCTCTCCTCCTCTTCCTCCAGCCTTAACAGCCCCCACGCCCCCCGTTTGCCTCGACACCCTTTTCTTCTTACATCCCTGGTGCTCTATTTTCTGCTGGGAAGCATTCTGCCGGCAACAGGAGGGGAAGTGGGATTGTTTTCTAGGATTAATGGCAATTCCGCTTCCACGGTAGCCTTCCATAGTGGACGTGCTTAAGTGTTGATTTGGAAATATAGCACACAAAAATGGGCCCAAATGTATGTTTGCCTTTTGGAAAATTCTGCAAGACTCTGCAATAATCAATAAAATCTTCTTTTTGTGTGTATGTTGCTCATCGCGGACGCAGCAGCTTTTTGTTTACGACATAGCTTGTAGAAAACTTAGCTTGTAGCGGACGTGGTTTGTTGTGATTGTTTTATGTTACGTTTTTTTGTGTGTTGTTTTTTGTGAAGCGCTTTGTGACAGCTAAGGCGGTTTGAAAGCGCTATATAAATAAAGATGACTTGACTTGACTTTTGTTGGGTCTCTCTGTGCGGCCCACGACCAAATGGCCGTCCATTGCCCAAGAATTGGGGACATGATGATCACCAAATTATCTTCTTGTGTTCCGAGAAGAGAAATTACTGTACAGTCTTGCCTTGCAGGCATCAAGTAACTTGCGCAACAATGCACTGTTTGAGAGGAAGTTGAAGTTTTAGCTGGAGGACATTCTAGAAGGTTACCAATAGAGAGATTGGAGTCTCTGAGTCGCTACTGGGCGGCGCATAAAAATGAACATTTCAGGATACTTGTTGGATTTGGGATGCAGATTTTTCCATACAAAATCATGGAAATTTAAATGATCTGCTTGGGAGTTGGTGATGGATGAATGGTTAGCACACCTGACAATTTGCTTTTTGAGCATAAATATGTATTGCGCATGATGAGTTTTGCAACAACTTTGAAGGTTGAATATTCCCTCAAATTCTTTCTTCATTATTCATAATGATTATGCAGCATGACTCCTTAATTCTTTCTGCTGGGTAAGTACCCGTGATGATTTTGTGTTCATTTGATAGGGACAGCATGATCCGTGGTGAAAAGTCACTTATCTAACTTTGATGTTGGGAGTGATAACAAAAAAAAAATTCCCCACCATGTATTAATAGCGATAGAAGGCCAATACAAACGAGGTCTTATGATAACATCTCGTCAGGAAGGAAAGGAACTGTGACCTGGACACTTCATTACATTTTGCATTATCAAATTATTTATTTAAGGATGGCACCTCATGGCCCTTTTTGCATTGCAGACATTAGAGAAGCTTCAATTGGTGGTTAATACTAACGGATAGAAAATTTGACACTTCATACTGATAACCAGAACCTGCCGTGACGAGAGCAGTGATGGAAAACAGTCCCCAATGCCAGCACGTGTTAGCGTAAACCCCCTCAACCCTCAACCCACCTCCCAGCCTGCCCTTCTGCCTGACACGCATCCGAGTTGGGCCTGGGTTTGACGGACATGTGTTCCTAAACATGCCGCCTGAGAGAAAGCCTGAGAGAGTTCCAGAGCCGGAACACAAAATAGGTTGCAAAGCTCAAGGTTGTTTCATGGGTGGGGAATTTGGAACTACGTATGCGGGACGTCACTCACCACTGCACACCAGCGCAGACCTCCCTGAACAACACCACTGGCATGTTGTTGTTGCCATTTGAGCACTCAACTTTCAATCCAGGTTACACTATCAGACAGTAAGAAAGGACAGTCGCTGAGCATTTCCCAGCAGTTTTTTTGGTTTGCTACGATACGTTTTGAATCCATCCATGTCCTCCATCCATGACGTGTCTGTCGTACTGTGTTAGCTAGCACTAAGCTAACCTTCGTCTCTCCGGTCTTGAAGTGACGACAAAGGTTTTAATAGATAGCCCAGATGGGCTTTATTGACTTTAGTCACCACCGATTTGTGCACAGCCCTACCAAACACCCTAAACCACTGCGGTCAGTCGTGTCATTAAGCCTTCTAAATAAGACCAATAGCAACAATGGAAGCCCAACAATAGGCCTTCTCCACCCAGTACGTGACAGTATTTCCATGAGTTCTCATGGACTGGGAACTATTTCCTCTCATGCATACTTGGTAGCCTGCGCATTGCCCGTGTCTGCCGGCATTGTTTTCATGGACATCATCATTACCGACAGCCGGGTTATTATTACGCCTGTGCTGACAGGCCGGGCAAAGCAAACGCAATGCGATGGTCAATGGCAGTAAATGAGCAGTGGAGGCTTCTTTGCTCATAATAGAGTGACTAAGCTTCATGTGAACAGGTGAAGGATTGCAAGAGGATGACGTCAAATGCGCTTGGTGGATGGGATGTGTATTTTGGACTCCTCATTCCTTCTCTGGAATCCATGCCTTCTTTCAAACGCTCATTGTGGATCAATGCTATTCTTACTGGATGAACTCTGAACTTGGTGGATGACTGGAATGTCCCACACTGGAGAAGCGGATGAGGTTATGGCTGCATTAATGAGTCACGCGATGCAACATTGTTTTTTTATTTTGTTTTGTTTGCTATTTCCCGCAGTGCCATTTCGAAATGGAAAATTGACATAAATCATGTAGAGCTGAGACGAACTGAAGTTGAACAGCTGTATAGCCCGAACTCTGCCTTTAGGTTCCAGTGCTTACAGTCAAGACTGAGTTGTGGTAAAGAGTCCATTTGTTCCGCAAATCTCCAACATCAGCAATGCATTAATTGAAATCATTCGCCTCTGTTTTCATTCCAAAAGATCGCGCTGCCTTTTCTGTCGACTATCAGATGAAACCAATGAAAGCCAACACAATCTCGAAACCCAACTGTCGGTTCCTCTCCCACCCTCAGAAGGAACAGGGTTATCAAGATGTGAATTGAGTCGGGAGGAAGTATGCTCTCTTAATGCCACTTCCACTTACCCCCCACCCCCGCACCTTCTCGTACCACCCCCTCCGCCACCCGTCATGTCACCAGTGTGTACTTCCAGCATCCCCGCGAGCAGCCATGGAGAAAGAACGGCCTAACAAACACAGGAAGACGGATATCTACAAGAAGCCCTCACCCAGACAAGCAACATGTTTGTATGTGTGTGTGTGTGTGCGTGTGTGTGAACTGATTGACTTTGTCTATACACTGTGTGTGTGTAGACCTATGTTTTCATGTGCGCACCATCTATCCCTAAAAACAAACAACAAATGAAAGGTCCGCATTGTTCTGGGTTCACAGGGCAGTCGGTCACAAGCAGAGGCCAACATATACGTCCAAGGGATGCCTAACTTTAAAACCGCTGAGAGTAAGTAAATCCTGGTAGAAACACAGCTGTCAGATCAAGTTCAAAAGCACAGCGGAACCAGAGTCAAAGCCTGGTCAAGATCATATAACAAGAGGCTACTAAATGCTTTCACATGGTATGTAGGCTATGCTCATGAATGCTAACATGTAATGCTATATACATCAGTTGGTTTATGTGCCAGTTATAAGAAGCTAACGCTATTCTGTGCAGCCAACAACCAAAGCAATAAAAAAGCCACTTTTCCATATCCAATTCAAGCTCATCTGTCTCGGTTTTAAGGTTTACGTGGTGTAGGTTGGAGGATCCCAAGTGCAGAAAAGCAAGGAGTCTCAAAAATAATTGATTTTCCAGAAGAAAAATGCAAACACTAAGGAGAAAAATGACATGACAAGGGTACGTGATAACTGACAGTAGCAGAAACAACAATGAACCGATAAAGACGGAACCCACAGGGAACTAAATACAAACAGACGAGACGATGAGATGCACCCGGACAAGCTGATTGGTAGACACAAAGGATCGGGCTGACGAGTAAGACAAGACATAAACATGGAGCAAAACTTAATATAATGAAAACAAAAATACGGATCATGTCACATCGAGCCGATGCTAAAAACATGAATGAGTCTTCTAATGCTCTGCATATTCCCAGCGTAATAAACGATAACCAATGTAAATGTTTTATGACTTCCCGTACGTCCAGGCTATTGTTCATTGGAGGAAACAGCATTCATCTTAACACACTTGCTGCTCTCTGTGAGTATGAAATGATTGCGGTAGCGGTAGCGGTGGTGCTCGCTAACATGCGCGCTGACTGCGCCACGACTTGATAACATTGTGTCCGACGGCCAGCCGACCGAGGGAACCCGACGGCGTGAAATCCTGCAAAAACGGACCCTGACACATATAGGGTGTTACCCTCCTCTGTAATCTTTCTCAAGACCTACCAACTGCACTTCCTGCCTTGGCTGACTCGCACGTACTGTAAGCAGTATACAGGTCCTCATTACGGTGCATTTATCAGACACCTTATTTCCTTTTTTACATATTTGTAGAAAAATCTCACAAGTTTCAAATTCCATCAGGTGCATTTAAAAAAAATCATCTGTAAGACATTTTAAGGGTAATGTAAGATCAGTGTGAGATACGTATTAAAGCGGAAGTCAACACAAACATTTTTTTTTTTTTTACAATAATATGTCAAATCCACCCGTTTTTAACATTGTCGGGGTGGGGGGCATTTTGCCACTTTCTGTCGACTGAAAATGACATTACATTTGCTTAGGGCTTGGGTAACAACCAATCACAGCTCAGCTTAAAAAAATTAACGGGTGAGCTGTGATTGGTCGATGCCTGAGCAACTGTGATGTCAGTTGATAACAAATGGCAAAATGGCCGCTCCCTGAGATGGAGAAAAACGTGTGTATTTTCGCTGCTTAACTCTAACTCATATTCCACAAGCGCAATGTTAATCAGAATGTCATGTTCAGACAACAACATTATTGTAAAGAACATTTAGGGCAAAGTTTGGATAGCAGTATTGGTTCAGCTAACTTTTCTTAACTTTGAGGGGGGGATAAGGTTGCACTACATAAGCTACTTAAACATCCAATCACTCACAGCACCTACATCCTCTCTCCCTGCTCTGACCTCCACCCAGCCCTTCACTATTGTGCCACCCTGTGTAAACCCACTTGGAGAGGAAGTTGTCCTTCCACTTTCCAAATACGGCTTTGAGGAGAACAATTCATGCTTCTTCTCTCACTGCGCAAGTGATCTGACGCTAACATCATGTTTAGTGGCTTGTAAAAGATTAGAAAAGTCCCAGATGTCTCTCGGGGCCAGATGATAACAAAAAGTGTTTTCTCATGGTTTGTTTGTAAACTGTAGCATCCAATTAGCATCAGTCAGTTAAATGAGGCTGTTGAGTGATTGACTACCTCTGACCTTAATATTCAATCTTTTTTTCATGGTTGTTGATGTGTCAGTAGCTCATAGGCATATTGTGAGATTCATATATGTTTTCCTAATTGGGACATTAAAAGCCAATTATGTCACGGTCAAAAGTCACATGCATTTGCCCTTTATAGGGTATACAGCAGAACCCCCAAAGTTGAACCAGTTCAGCCAAAAACTCTGAACAAATATGCTTCTATGGTCCAAATTCCATCATGCATGACGTCAAATGTGATGTCAGCAAAGGTTGATAGCTTTCCTGTGGCTTTTTAATCTATTTTATGCCGCTGTGGCATGGCCCAAAAATCAGATGGTTTTTCAGCAGGTTCTTATGTAATGGCTGGAAAGCAAAACCCTATGACTCAAGAACTGAAAATGTGTGTGTGTTTTCTTTGTTCGTTGTTTCCCCTTTAAAATTTGCTGTTAGTCAACCTTCAGAAAAGTGTTATTTTAGACAATTTTGGAATCAGAAAGGGGCCCCCAGTGTTGGTATAGAACGGGTAAACAAATACAAATCCCTAAGGGTCGCAAAAACATTTCCAAGAGAAAATGGAACAATTTGTTACTTCATTGATGTCAGTTCTGCCCTGCGACGTGCAACTTTTTCCCTTTGGCATTTTCTCATCAACATACCTTTAAAGCTAACATGAAGCCCCGTAGCCCAAATGAAAATCACCCCATTTGCTCATAATAACAGGTTCAAATGTGTGAATTGCAATCTAAAGCACCACAGTTTTGAATCAAGTAATTAAACATTCTCTGTATGCATGAAGACGGTTTGTTGTTTAAAAGTACCTCCCTGGAAATGTCATATTTCTTTGCTCAGGCTAGAGACTCTGAAAAAATTTTTTTTTTGTAAAAGGGTTATAAAATGTCCCAAAATGTATCCTGTGAAAAAAAATTACATTTGGTCTGGTTTATTTTTACCGTTTAGGTCTGGCTGTGACCTCTGGTGGAAGTGTAAAAGAGGAGCCAAAAAAGCTGAAACTCTAACCTCAAAAGTGGCTTTTTAGGCCATTTTTGCTGCCAGGTGGCTCTAATTTGTGAGTGAGCGGTAGCTTTCTTCAGGCAGCAACCTAAAGGAAAAAGGTCAATCGAACTCCTTTTAAAATGGGAAAATCGATGCCAAGGAAAAGTGAAATTCTTTTAAGGTCATTTTATTTTTGTTGGTGGGGGCAACTGGATTTTGTGCAACAATGAAAATCAAACGCCCAGGAAAGAAAGAGGCATTTTTAGGCTACTTCTGTGTCTGGTTGAAGTTTCTGGCGTAGAAGTGGAACATTTCTTTCTTTAGCCTTTCTGACAGAAAAATTCTTATGTAGTACCAAGTTCAGTTTGACATTTATTCTTTAAAAAAAAAAACCTCTCCAACACTCTGACGTGCAATTTCTCCACCAAATGGCTTATCGGATTGGCTATTACCCAACTTTATAGCTATCATAAAACTCGAGCCCGCGGACATAGCAACAAAGATCATAAGAATTGTGTTTCCCCAGTCCTAATTGTCACAAACTTTTGGTCAGTGGGGCACAATCATGTGTGCCCTAAAGCACCGTGTTTTTAACATTTGTACTCGCCAGTCATGTTCACTATGTTTCCTTGATTTGCTAAATAAATAGATGGGTTGTTAGATTGTTGTCATGTGTGTGACTGAGCCAGTACTTAAATTCACAAAGCTGTCTTTGCTATCTTGCATAAAGTATACAGCTGTAAGGGTCTGAGTCTTTATACTTAACCATCTTTATTGATTTATAAGCCCTATAATTGTACCCCTATTTTGCACCCCTGCTTAAAAAGTCTTTTTAACTTACTTTTGAATATATTTTTTTCACTATAAAATAGAGAATTCTTATTATTAAAAGGTGTTATACCCAACTACAGTAATGGAATAACTATGTTAATTCTTGATCTTACAGCATCCAATTATGTACAATGACACCAGAATTAGTTCAACTAAAGGCACTCTCAGAGGCGTGCCATTGGTGCAGACTGGTGCAGTAACAGGACATGGAAGGGGAAACCTTAAGTACAAATGCAGGTAGTGAGTCCAAACAACGCAAAACTTCTCACCGTTGAAACACACGGCTCACTTCTGTAATCTTACTTACCATCAATCTGGATAGACATCTCTGAACACAATAGCCGGTGAAAAATATTTACTGAGAAACTAAACTTTTAATTTTTACCATCACTTCTCAACAAGACTGCATATTTATTTTTGTGTGTTTTTAGAGCTGTTGTACTTGGTTTTTGACTTCCTGTCTTTTACCAAATTAGATCCATTTTCAAAGCGGCCTTGTCAGTTCTTAAAGTATCACTAAGGTCAAATTGGACTTTAAACTAACAACTTTAAAACCATCTGGCTGGTCCAGTGTGGTGAACCTCGTGTCTAGCTAATATTGCTGCTCAGAGTTGTATGCATTGCCTGTGCAAAATGTACATTCTACTTAGTAATAAGTGTAATGAAATCAACTTGTATGCAGGGTTGATCACGTATGTTTCATTGCACGCGTCATACACACTGTCATGGAGCGAAATGTTGGCTAAAACAGGCAAGATCAAAGTTTCAGAAAGATGCTTTTGCTTATTTGGTTTTATGAATAGTTGATCAATGTATTGCCGACTTTATGGTAAGATAAAATAGGAATGAGGTATTCGCTGCAGGCTCCAAAATGTAAGACAATTAGCCGATTGTTTCGACAATAACTGAAGTGATTACTGTACATTTGTGGTCAGCTGCATCAGTCATCCCGAGTGTACCACACATCATAAGAGCAGTAAGCACACAGACCAGCCACAACAATGCAATAAGTCAAATCCGCAATAGAAAAATACCCCATTTATACTTCTTTGGTATGTTTTTACAGCATGCATGGCAAATGCCCACTGGGCATTGCCCAGTGATGTTGACTATATATTCCTAAATAACCCAACTATGGGTAAAAAAAATGGACTGATCCTCTATTTGGGTCAATTTGACCCAATTTTGAGTCAATAAATTGTTTTTTTTAGTGTAAAACAACTCATAAATATTGGTCAGATCATTTACTTGGGTCAAGAAAATTGGTCATTTTGTATAAAACAACCAGAAAGTTGGGCCAAATTGGATTGGTCCATTTTTTTATCCATCAATGGGTTACTTTTGACCCAACTGTTTTTAGAGTGTAAAATGAACCCAGAGCCAACACTTTCTGTAGGTATAAAATACAGGATTGAACAGGATTTCTCATTCAATTATCTTCATCAAAATTTGTCTCAGCTGGAAATGGGCCTTCTTTCTGTTTTCACTCTTCTTCTTTCAAATGCACACAGTATTAAACAAAATAGTGTGCCGCCATCTAGTGGCCAAAAGTTAAATTACACCCAAAATAAACAGAAGGCAAAACAAATTTGAAAAGAGTATATTCCAAACTCGATTTTTTGGGGGCTTTGAATGTTTTATGTGTATTTAAAGTCTCTTTAAATTGTTTATTTTGAACTATTGCAGGCGCCTGGCAGGTATCCTCCACGATAAATGGATATACTGCTTCAAAACTGTAGGGGGAACCACATAGCCAAAAACAAACAAAAAACATTTCTTCCTGACACTTTGATTTGAATTGAGTTGCCATTGTACATGCATCCATTCATTTTCCACACTGCTGAACCTTTACAAGGTCACGTGGAGTTGCCAGTATTTATTCAGCAATAATAAAAAAATTATTTTTTTCCCCCAAGGGCCGCACACTATGACAGGAAAGCACAAGCTGCTATATGCAGGAAGTGAGGGGTCAACACATAGGAATGTTGGAACCGGCGACGCAGGTGAGAAAGTCCGTGCGACGGCAATCACATGGCCGTCTCGTTGCGGCACTGCCCGAAAACACAAAACAAGTGGCTCCAAACAGATGAGTGGTGTGAAAAAGAAAGCAAAAACGGAACAAATAGGGGAGATCGACGGCTTTTGTCCACGACCAACACAAAGACACGCACACACTCACAATTCAGTTTTCAAGCTAAACAAACAAGCTCATATCTGTTTGTCTTTAAGCACAAACCCGAGCGCCGAGGTCTCAGTGTTGCGCTGTGTCACGGGGGGCTCAGCGCTGCCCTCAGGTCACGGCTGATAGCATCTTCTAAATCTCACTGTGAATGCTTCCTTTCTGTGCATGCGTGCCGCGCACACAGTGGAGGTCAGGTCACTAAGTAAGTTAAATAGACGCCAGAAACGATGATCTTGTAAAACCTTTCTGCTCTTAATTTGCGCCGCAAGCTCGGATGAAAGAGCTAAATTTATGTCACCGTGTTTTGTTAATAGGACGTTAATATGCTTGAATAACACAAGAGTGTTATAATATTGGATTATGATTAGTCAGTGGCGGGCCGTGCATTTGGCTGTTAATTGACTTAATTCATACTTCTGCTATCACCTCGCCATTATTGGAAAGCATCAATACTATGCAAAAATGAAATTTAACAGCACATAACTGTAAAAAATAAAAATTAAAAATAATAATAATTAAAACTCACTAGAGATGCTGATTCTTAAATGTATTGTAAATGTATTAGTGTAGATTGCTGCAGATGTGTTTTGGTCATTTGCTTTACACGATCAATATTTTTCGTCCGATCACCGATCAATATGTTTGAAAAAAACGATAATTGACCACCGATTCGATTAGAAGGTGGAGCAATATTAGCCTGGAAGTTCAAAGCCGCGAGCGAGTCTGGTCAACCGTCCTATCAGTCGCATTTCTGAGGCGGGACAAACCTGAGCTAACAGACAGTGGAATGAACCAATGAACAAAGAGCGGAGTGACGACAGAAAAGTGACTCGTTGAAGTCTTTTTTTTTTTTCTGCGGAGACAAAGTAAAAATCCAACATCCAGCCGAAGAGAGACAGTAGTGAATGACTTATGTCGTTGTTGCGGGAAAAACTTGAAGAGTGAAGACGACGTCACGCAAATAGACAAATTTGATTGGCCGGCCTGTTTTCGTCCGGAGCCCAATCGCTGTCTATGGACGCCTGTCCAGACCCACTTTCTCGTTCAAGAAAGTGGGTGTGACTTGCCAGGCTAAAGCAATATATGTATTTAGACAACTTTTATATTTACTCTAAAATCGGTTACCGCCATTTGCGGTGGAAAGGGACTTTCCAAGAATAGTGAAAACCTACGATGCCATTTGAAATGCATGGGGGAGAAAAGCCCAAAGAATTCTTCAAAAAATGCTTATAAACATTAAACATAACATGTAATGTCTTCTTTTGTGGACACACACACAAATCACAGAGTGATTGAGAGAGTTGGTGCTGACTCACAATTTTGTTTGCCGAATGAGCGGTTAAGAAAATGGATGTATGGATAAAAACATGCACCCCTGACTGCGACCAATCAAAGCTAGGAGATGCCTTTTCGCCTAATAAGGTAATCACATGAGTTAAGATGTCCGCCACTTCCTGTCTTACAAAGAGTCCACTGCGAGCAGGAAGCGGTCGGCAGCGCGGATCTGCAGGCAGATCACCCCACGATATGTTTGTTAGCGTGTTAGCATTCTGGTCAGCGGCCAGTAAGTGCCCTGCCTCAGAGGTCTAATCTGGCCTCGCGCCTCACTGCACGCGCTCAATAGCGTCCACGCCCTGCATCATGACATCATGTCTTTGTGTAAAATCCTAGTTCCATTCATGCGCCCACTGTAGGGCTTAGCATCCAAACGTCCGCTATACCAACACACGGCTCTTTAAAGGGAAACCCGGTGGATACACCAGAGCGCCAAACATGGCCGCCGTCCTCCGACACAACACAGGCCTGCCTGTGGGCCGGAAGAGAGGGAGGATGTGGGCTTTTCAGATATTTAGTGTAGTTCATAAACTACTTCCTGATTTGTGTAGAGTAAAATGTTTACATTTGACACACAGGCCTGTATCATTTTCATTCAGGGGCGGAGCCATCTTTCTATTATGACTGAAAACGACAAAAATAAATTGCTTTGAACGTAAGTGACAACAGCACTGTATTTGCAGTGTGTATATTTACATCTGATGTTTAGTTGGTTTAAGGATGATGTAAAATGGAGGGAGTGTATTTTTGATCGTGGGTCGAACAGTTACATCATAGCGGGATTTTTTTTTGTGACTTCTGGCAAAATCTGATATTTTTTAACATTACAAAATGTTTTTACAACAGTACCAAATTTAATCAAATTTGATTAGAAAAAGTTGATAGAGAATCACGGAGTGCCAAATTCTTGTACTTTGTGGTTAGACTGTTACATTTTTGATTCTGGAAGAGGGGGAACAGTTCCACTGGGACTCAAACAAACAAATTGACAAAACAAATCATGTAATATTTAGTGATATTTATGTATGATATTTACTGTAGTTTTAAACTACTTCCTGGTTTGTGGGGGGGGGGGGGGGGGGTTAAGATTAGGACTGTATCACTATCAATTGCCTTTGAGGGTTAGTCATGTTTTCATCCCAACTCTAGATGGCAAAATCAGAAAAAAAAATCCTTTACCAAGTGACAACTTTAAATTGTCTGTAAGTGTGTCAGTGTGAATGGCTGTTTTTCTAAAGGCTACAAGGCTGGCGACTAGTCAAGGGTATACGAATCTAGCTCACCAACAATGACCCTAATGAGGATAAGAACATAGACTAGCATGACACAATATGGATGGATCATTTTCTTAATTTTCACATACACTTCTTTGTACAGTTCAACGAGGTGAACCTCAAATTGACAGTAATTGTTAACGTTTCAGGATCAATTCAAAAGTGCGGTTATTTGCTTAATGTAAATGTATTTTTCCAGAAATATCACAAGACCGTAAGACAATTTGAGCAGTGGAATCCAACTTGTGGAGCACAATGAAGCACATACATTGGGAGGTGGACTTAGCTCATCGAGCTGCCGATGTCACAAGCGGAGGCAAGTGTGATTGGCTGAGAGGTAATGGGGCGGGGCTTAGCGAGATGATCATAGTGCTCTCTCAAAGGAGTCATGCACCACGTGCTGGCAAAAAGAGATGAGAGAGATGAATACACACTTTTTCATGGTTCACTTTTGCTTCTTTTTTTTCAAATTGCTTGCCACTCACACATTTGTCAAAGACCACCTGTACTTTAAGTTTAGAATGTACTTTTAAAGTGTATAGTCCGACAAAATGTCTAGCGAACAGCACCTTAACCATGAATTTCTTGTTCCTTGGATGGAAAACATACAGTATGGGTTCAGTTACTTGTGCTCTTTTACGTAGAAACAGATAGAAAACTGCTTTATAAAAAATTACTCTGAAATCTGATCTCATCTCATCCATAAATTCAAGCCTTCCACTCACAGCTGGAACCTCTCCCAACAACCTTGGTCACATCCAGATCTTTGGTTCCCTTTATATCCGCTATTCACTCTTCTCTCTTCACTGGTATCACTCTTTCAGTACTTCAAACCCTTCATTTTCAAAATTCGTAAGAAAATAGCCACTGGACTCCACTGTCACTCAAAACTTTCTAGCCCGGTTTTCACCCACACACACCGCAGTCGTGAAAGTTTCTGTAAAAAAAAAAAAAAAGCAGATTTTTGTTCCCTTTTTATTCTCATCCTCCTCAACCTGAGTGCGTCATTTGCCACCAATTTGCACAACATCTTCCTCAATAAGCTTCCCCCTATCAGCCTAGGCTTCCATTCATACCTTAAATACTGCACTCAATTCATCCAGCTAAAGTCCTTCTCATCCGAACCCTCCCCAGTCACTTTAGGTGTGCCCCAGGTCTCTGTCCTGTGGCGTATTTTCCCTTTTTCAAACGTTTCTAAAATATTAACTAAACGTAAAATCAAAACTTCCATTGGATGTAAACTCGACGTAACGTGTAGGCGGTGACAACTAGTGGCGTGCACGTGCATTCAGGCATCATAAACAAACTGTAACCATCTGACCAAGCTGCCAAACCGGAACGTTTCAGCAATGGTGGACATTCCACACATTCCAGCTAATATAATGACACGCACACACACACAATTGAGAGGGCTTGCAAACTCCACAGTGTGAAAACTCACGCAATGTTGCTGTATAAATATCTCAATGCTGTTATTCTCTAGTGAGGCTGTACTGGACGGGCTTCTGCCTGGCGAACACTGGATTGTATCATCATTTATCTTTTGTTAATGGGTCACAATGACCTTCTTCTACAGCTAATGTTCAAATCTCCTCCCATCCTTGAGGGGAAACTCATCCAAATAGTCAATGATGTTAATAAACCTGTATCTAGTAAAGCAGGGGTGAGAAACCTATGGGCAATGGGCTAGATATGGCCTGCCAGAGCATTTATTCTGGTCTGCTGTACAAGTCTTAAAAAAAATGAAAAATCCAAGAAACTGCCCAACAAAGTTTTATCAAAAAATGCTATGATAACATATAATACTTTTTTTGTTTGTTTGCTCCTTGCATTTTTCCATAAATTTAGTGTGATCGTCAGAGGACTTCATAAGAACTGAAATGGCCCCTTTGTCGGTAAAAGGTTTGGTCTCGTATTGCTTTGGTCGTAGTCTTGATAATTTCATCTCCTTGTCTTGGTCTTGACATGGACTGTCAATTATTCAGTTTCAGTCTGAGTCTTGTATTGTCTTGGTCATGGTATGCTCTCCTCTGCTCAGAATCTTTGTCTTGATTCCGTCTTTTATTATCTAGTTTTTGGTATTAACATGGTGTATCTTCTCTGAGTCTTGGGTTTGCCTCAAGTCTTGTTCCTGACTTGGTCTCATATTGCCTTGATCTTGGTTTTGACATAGTCTCATTTCCTCAGAGTCTTGATCATGACTTGGTCTCGTATTGACTTGGTCTTGACCTTGTTTTGAATTGGTTAAGTCTTGGTCTTGACATTGTAACATCACTGTGGAGTCTTGGTGTTAATTGACATAATCTCGTCCAAGAATCTTGCGCTTCACTTGGCCTTGGTTTTGACTAATACTATAAAACTGAGTTTGTGTGTGGACAAATGATAAGTTTTTTAAAAAAAAAATACCCATAATAACACTCATATTACCCATGAAGCCAACTGTGTACATTTTGTTGTCGGCTTGTTTATTTATATTTCCATTCATTTCCACTAGTTCCTAAGGACACCCACTCTCCTTCATCCGGACATGACGTCCCTAACATTTGGCATGGCCGAACAACCGCAGGCTCAGCAACAGCATGCAACAGCATGCAGGATGTTTTAGAAAATTGGTCGGGACCACTGTGCTGCGGTGGACCCGGTGGCCCAGTGGTGCAGCGTCCATGCTGCCATGGCAGCCTGAGGCCTGCTCCCCATACATCCCCGCTCGGGCTCTGTTGATCCTATTGTCTCTCTGCGTCACCACACGTCGCCCCGGCAAATAAAGGCCGTCTGGCTCCAAGCTTAAACATCGCAGCAAACTCAAAACCAACCATCAGAGCCGATTCATTCACATCTGCTCAGTGGGGCGACAAGGACAGGGCTTTAGGTGGGAAAGAGGGCAGAAAAAAGTTCACTTTTCCCCGCCGGGTGCCAAGAGAACGGGACAGGACTCAACTTCGAGGGAGCCGCAGCTGTGGCAAGTTGCCCATTTCGTTACATATAATGTAAATGCGAGCATATGGAAGATCGGCGGCTTTTGAGCTAATAATTTATTTATTTTTTGTTACATGTTAAGTTTTAGTTTAGTTGTTGTGGTTTGGATTTGTTTGACTGCTGAGATGATAAGATGTAGCACGCTGCCTGTCGTAGTCAGAGTTTGTACTGTGAACTGTTTCACAATGAGATAACCAACCATGCTGGTATAGTTTAATTGACTCAATTTAATTTTCAAAGAACTTTGCTTGTCTGTGATTGAACTTAGCAAGCTTAGTTTTACGTTCCCAATGGACAAAAGTTCAGTGCAGTAGACCTGAAGTCATTACCGGTATCATCTGGTGACACAATATCTTTGGAATTTCACTTGTGTTTTTTCCAGTCCAATTTTTCGACATTTTCTTACATTTGACACTCTATGTGTGCCCCCTACACCCTCAACCCTCCCCGCCCCACTTATCGGGCCTGCCTACCCCACCCTCCCTGCCCGTCTGCACCCTCCATGTGTCTCCCTACCCCACCCTTTATTCCGCAGTGCTACGGACCGATCATGGGTGACTGGAGCTTTCTGGGAAATATTTTAGAGGAAGTCAACGAGCACTCCACGGTGATCGGCAGGGTGTGGCTCACGGTTCTCTTCATCTTCCGCATCCTCATCCTGGGCACGGCTGCGGAGTTCGTGTGGGGCGACGAGCAGTCCGACTATGTGTGCAATACGCAGCAGCCTGGCTGTGAGAACGTGTGCTACGACGAGGCCTTCCCTATCTCCCACATCCGTCTGTGGGTTCTGCAGATCATCTTCGTGTCCACGCCGTCTCTGGTGTACGTGGGCCACGCCGTACACCACGTGCACATGGAGGAAAAGCGCAAGGAACGCGAGGAGGCGGAACTTAGCCGGCAACAGGAGCTGAGTGAGGAGCGACTCCCGCTGGCACCTGACCAGGGGAGCGTCCGCACCACAAAGGAGACCAGCACGAAAGGAAGCAAGAAGTTCCGATTGGAGGGCACCTTACTACGGACCTACATCTGCCATATCATTTTCAAGACACTCTTTGAGGTGGGCTTCGTGGTAGGCCAGTACTTCTTGTATGGCTTCCGCATCCTGCCGCTGTACAAATGCAGCCGCTGGCCCTGCCCTAACACCGTAGACTGCTTCGTGTCTCGCCCCACAGAGAAAACGGTCTTCATCATCTTCATGTTGGCCGTGGCTTGCGTCTCGCTCTTTCTCAACTTTGTGGAGATCAGCCACCTGGGCCTCAAGAAGATTCGTTTTGTTTTTCGCAAGCCGGCCCCCGCCCCGGCGCAGGGCGAAGGCTCGGCCCCCCTGCCACCAGGAAAAAGCTTGCCCAATTTGCCAGTGTCCTCGTTGCAGAGGGCTAAAGGTTACAAGCGTTTGGATGAGGAGAAAGCTCCCCCTATAACACACCTCTACCCACTGGCGGAAGTGGGCATGGAGGCCGGCAGGGGGGCCCCACCCTTCCACGGGTTGGAGGAGAAGGCTGAGGAGGAGCTGCCTATGGGGGACATCCCCAAGACATACGACGAGACTCTGCCCTCCTACACCCAGACCACTGAAACATTGCAGCAGGTGGATGCAGCTAAGGGGGCGCCGCCAGCGGGGGTGGAAGGTGGAGAGTGGCAGGGTGCCGACGCGGAGGTGGAGGGGGCAGTCACCAGGGAGGGAGGAAGCGCGTTGGCCCAGGCAGGAAGGAAGGCCTCGGATACGATAGAGGATAGCAGACCTCTGAGCCGACTGAGCCAAGCGAGCAGTAAGGCCAGGTCGGATGACCTTACCGTATGAACATGTGACGGCGAGCACATGCATGTACCACATAACCACATCTGGGAGAGCACACACACACATACACATACTTCTGAATGGGCAAGTCAATAAATCGAACCACAGATCTTCGCCATTGAGATTTTTCACTGGGAAATTGTAGAATATTGTCTGATATTGGAAATTTTATGAAATAATGATATGAAAAAAGAAATCCCAGATCTGCACCTGAATGAAATGATTTCTTACTTGGTGCATGTCCCTCCCTTCTAATCTTGTATGAAATAAAAGAAACAGCCATTAAATACATTAGCGGAGGTAAACGAAACAAAAATGTAAAAACACAAATTGGGACAATAATGGCAAGCGTTCATGTCAAATGTGAAACAAACTGTGTGTTCTTGATATTCAAAAAAATGCTGGGCAAACATGTTTTTACTTGACAAAAAGAAACCATATGTTCCATTTTTAAGTAACATCTTTCTTTTAATCTAAGGTTTTAATCAAATGATGGAAAAGTTTTTACAAACTGGAGAGAGTTTTAGTATACTTTGTGTGTCTGCCAATCAGTAACTTTGCTGTAGTTCATTTCCCATTCAACCAGTGCCATAATGCGAGTGCATGCCACACATACAAGTGCCTACTTTTACATTTTTATACGACGTGCGCAGCTCTTTGTCACCGGCAAAAGTCACATTTTCGGGGTCGAGAGGAGAGCACCTTTTTGCACATGCAGAGGTTCACACACTGTGCAAGGCTTTTTTTTTTTTTTTTTTTTTTTTTTAACACCTCAACGATGCATCTCTTTCCACGGGAATCTTTTCAAGTGCAAGCATCTCATGTTTATATAGCAAGCAGTGAGGGGGAAAACTTTTGAAAGACCACATGCCTGAATGTCTTTTTCAATGTGATTCTGTTCACATCTGGTCTAGATTTCTGCAACCTTTTTGCGTAGACTGTGATATGGTTTTGGAAGAGAGCGGGGCTGATTTTGCCCCATTAGAGAATGAACTATAGAGCCACCTCAGGCCAAATCCTCTCTCTTTTTGCGCTGTACAAACAGGCGTGCGGGTGATAAAGATCTTGCCCCATCAGCACAAAGTATTGTTGGGAGGCGGGACAATAAAAGAAACGAGTGCCATCAATGAAAACAAGCATCCTTAACCTCATTTGTGGGGGCAAGACAAATACTTGATTTAGTTTGACCAGGGGAGAAAACACCAAAAGATACTTTTGCCAAAAGTCTGAGAGAAAACTGTACATAGCACCAATATTATGTCTCATATTGTACATACTGTGCTGTTTTAGGTACTTGACTGTCTAGGCTGCTTACACATTTGATGTAACAATGTCAGAAAATAGCAAGGCTCCATCACGGATGCTATTTGAGAAGCTAAAATGTCACTCACCAGCAAATATTACGATACGAACGAAGAATCAAGCCTTAAAGTTTTACTTGTTTAATCTATTTTATTCTTGTCTATTTTCTGGAAGAATGTGAACTTTATTTAATTTTTTTGATACAGCGACATGATGGAACCCTACGAATCTCGGAATTTTGATTTTTGTATGCAAAATCGAAATTGTGGATCAAAACACACACACACACACACACACACACACCCACACACACACACACACACACCTTGCAGGGTACAATAGGCAGCTTTGAACCTTTTGTGAGCTGTCAAAAAACCTAAACATGTATTTTTTAAAAATCGTCACAAGGTCCTTGTTTACACCTATAACGTGTTATGACTGCTATTGTACGACTGTATTTTTATTTAGACCGTTGCATTGATTGTGATGTTTGTAAGAAGACATGATTAATATATATACAAGGAAAAAAATCCTTTTTACTAACTTGTAGTCTTCACTGATGATAGTTGTGTAGTGGCAGTGTATTCTTTTTAAACAAAATAAAATAAAAAAGTCACATATGGTCAAGCTGTGTTGCCTTTCTGTACAACCTAATGCACACACACGCACGCACACACCATACTGACATTGTTCTACGTGACACAACTCCAATAATCATGCACACTGTTATTAACCACATTTAACGGCAAATTTGATAGAGAGACAGCTTAAACTTGCACTTGAGTCCACACGACAGTACGTCCTCCTTTGCTGTGTAAAGTGATGAAGGGACCAGCAGAGGTCCCTGTAATCACACGTTCCAGTCTCTGCTTGCAACAGTGGATCACTACACACAATACACACGCATACAGCACGTACTCTCTCTATCGTTCATAATTATAAAACTGCAACAGAGTGAATATAATATAATTGTAGGTTCAGTATCAACGCCTTCTCATGGTCACTTGTTGCTAGGCAGAATTCCCAACCATTGAAATGTTGCCATTTTACACCGTCGACTTTTTACTCACCAGTTTTAAATCACACAGTAGAAAAACAACAAGGCCATTCAGTGATATAAAAAGTCTACACACCCCTGTTAAAATGCACACCTTGTAAAAATTGGGAATGTGGCTGCGTTCAAATTTAACAAATCACATTCAAACTTATGTAAATGAGTCAGCACACACCTGCCATCATTTAAAGTGCCTATTATATAACCCCAAATAAAGTTCAGATGCTCTAGTAGGCTTTTACTGCCATTCTTTACTTTCTAGTAGGCTGAAGGTTTTGTGACAAGTTAACAATTACTGGTATTTGGAACTGTCGCTAAATCCCTCCACCCTGATGAAGGACCCAGTTCCAACTGAATAATAAAAAAAAAAATAGGATGTTTGCAGCTCCTTCAGTGCTGCTGTCAGCCTTCTTGACCAGTTTGATTCTCAAATGTCCATCTATTTTGAAGGCACGTCCAGTTCTTCAGTACATGATGTCATTTATGATGTCAATGCAAAAATGTCAGGAAAAGCCTTCTAGAACATCTGAGCTTTATTTGGGGTTCATCTTTTAGATTGGCTGCCGTACAGTCAAGATGTTTTAAGTTTGAATCTCACGTGTGGCTTTCTTGTGTGCAGCTTGTATGTTCACCCCGTGCTTGCCTGGGTTTTCTGTGTACTCTGGCTTCCTCCTGCAATCCAAAAACATGCATGTTAGGTTAATTGATAACTCGAAAATTGTCCATTGGTGTGAATGTGAGTGTGAATGGTTGTTAGTCTGTACCGGTTTGTGACCTGTGATTGGCTGAAACCTGGTTGTACATTGCCTCTTGCTCTCTTGCTTAGAACAAGCACTACAGAAAATGAGTGGTTGGGTAGTAATACACATTTTTACACATACATACAGTGTACATGTTGCAGTGGCTTCCTTCCCCTGGCTTAAAACTCTAATTAAGGAATTCCAGAGGAAACATGCTGTATATAGTCACCGATATGGTGAGATTTAGTGTGATGCTGGCTACTCTCTGACCCTTTCAACCTTAGTTGGATGTTTGTAAACATCTGATATGCCTATCAGGAAAAAAAAGAAAATCCAAAAAACGAAGAAGAGGGGCCCCAAAGGCAGAGAGCACAAGAAGAGATGAGAGGAGATAATACATCTGTTAGCTGCGTGATTCCCTTGTACATAAGAGCGCAAATGCTCGGGTGAGGATTTAAATCAGCGGCAGCCAAACACACGCCTCTGAGAACATTATTTGCCGGCAGGAGGCAAAGACATTGTTTGTTGAGCATGGCAGCGGAGGCAACAAATTATGCTGTTTGTCAGATGTGGTGCTCGTCTTCCCACGGCAGCTTGCACAACATAACACAAAAAACACTCTTGGGTTAGTGTAATGAAAAATGGCTTATCTGAGTTATAACCTAGGAGGATGAAGAGAGAGAGTGATGAAGGTGCAAACACCTTAAGGAAGGTACGGACGGTCCTTCCTAACCAGGAGTTTAGCAAAAATTGTTCTAGATGCATTAAAGTGAAAAAAAATATTCTAAATTAGACACAGTGTTGATAACAGCTATGCCTAATTTGAATGAATAGAAAAAAATAATACCTTTCTCACCATGTATTGCGCACAATCATGGTCGACGACCTTTCTTTCTTTCTTTCTTTTTTTCCCCCTCCTGTCACTTCCACATTTCTCACTGTGCCATGCGTTCATTTTTTTATTTAGCCCATGTATGTTTTTGTTGTTTTATGCCCACAACAAGGTGCTCTAAAGAGGCCACACCAGTGGACTTTCCAAAGGGAGCATCAGCATGTATTTTCGGGATGTAGTCAAAGCTAACTTGTTAAATGAATATCACAATAGCAGGTCATCTCTAATAGTAATACAATGGAGGTGAGTTGAGTCAAACCAGGCAGATTGTTTTAGTACGTAGTCAAAAGGCATTTCATCCCATTTTGAAATTTAAATAATTCTCACAAATCAAATTACGGCCCAAAGTCCAATGATTTTCAATGAGCGTCCTTTCACCGCGTACTGCCATTTTGATTTGTGGAATTGTACATAAGTCCTTTAAGTGGTTAAAATCTGCTTAATATTTGTTTTGTATTTGTTTATTTAAAAAATAAAATAAAGTAGTAACATTGGATTTTCCGAGTCGCAACAGACACTTTATTGTTCAGTCATCTGCAGATTTGTTCCATTTAAGAGTCCCTGGCTCTCATATGTGTAGCTAGCTAGCTGGCCAGCTAGATGAGGACTACAGTCTTTTTTTTCTTTTTTTTTAACCAACCATGTTAACATTATGCGTTCATATTCATGTAACAAAGTGCTGTGTGTTGAAGCAAAACCATTCAAATGTTTTCTTTAAGCTTACCTTTAGTTTAGCGTTTTCTCACATGAAGTACAGTGGCACTAAAGGGTCTAAAAAAAAAAGGTGTGTGGGTGGGTGGGGCTTGCGGTCTGCGATCATGCTGAAGGTTTAAAAACAAATCACACAATAATTTATTACAATAAGTGTCATGTCATGTTTAGCATAAACAATATAATACTTTACCACAAACTAGTAGCCTTAAAAAAAATTCGAGTGACGTAATTTGGCCCACAAGGGTCAAAATTAAGAAAATACCTTGAGGTTTTAAATATTGTAAATTTAAAATACTTTTGCAGACCACATGTCACATCATGGTGAAGTGTATGTACACAATGAATTATATTTCGATTAATTTAAATGTAAAAACATCCTCCTGTCATTGAATGCATTTTGATACCAGTCCGGCTTGCTCGTGGCTCATCCACAGTCCACAGTACACATGACAGACGATACACATACCTTCCTCCTCCTTTTTTTCTTCTTCCTCCTCCTCCACCGTGCATGAAAAAAACAGACATTTCCATTGGCTCTTTAGCCGGGAGAGGAGGAGAAAGACCGGAGGACCTGCTCGAATTCCTCCAAGCAGCTCAAATTTCCTCCAAGCCGCGGTCCTGCTTCTTTTCACGACCGACGAACATCATTCTCTCCTTCGCCAAGCACCAAGCAAGCTCTTAGCTAGAACGGTAAGTTACTGAAAAGAACGCGCGACTATAGTTGTTTTAGCATGACTTAAAAGTAGGTTTAACAACAACAACAAAAATGCTGTTTCTAGCTCGGTAAATCTGACTTTTTTCCCGACTCACGACCAGATGTTACGCGGTGTCGCTGTGTTCCTTCTGCTCGCTCTGGCTCTCTCCCACGCAGAGGTAAGTTTGTCCATTTTTACATTGATTGTCTAAAAACACATGCCGAAACATTAAGAGCAACAAAACTAGTCTACATTTCTGATGGCGTGATTTTTATTCGCGTTTAAAACTGTGTTCTTGTCTGGTTTTCCAAAAAATATCCCCAAAAGGTTTATAGAGTTTGGAACCAATCAACATTTTCCAACATTATGTAAAACCAATAAGGCTCCTTTTGTAAAGTTAGGCGTCTCAGGAAAAGGGGACTATATATAAAAGAGTGACACATGAATGGCAGGCAGCTGTGAAAAGAAAAGGAGGAAGGTAGTCCTTGTGTACATTTCATCAGTGCTGCTCCACCTACACTTTGCACTTCTGTTGGGGGATGCTTTGGGTGCAAAAAAATGCTGGGCTGTTTGGCAGCTGCTCTAATGGTGTCCAAACAGCCCATTTGGGTGGTCAGTGTGCCTTCAAGAATGAGCTGAGGAATGCGAGGATGCTTGCTTTATAAGTATCACACGGCTAAGAGAAGAACCTCTGAGTAAACAAGGGCATGTTGTGGCAGCGCAATGGCAACTGAACACACTAGTAAAACAATGATGACATTTGAGGTGTAGTGTCACTTGGTAAATTGGAGAGCAGACACACGGGTGGCATTTCATGGCTCCACTTGGCACAGCTGGCTTTGGGTTGGATACCCTGTTAACTCACTAAGTCACTGTCATAGAAGATAAGCTGCTTTTCTTTTTAATTAGGTTGTTATCTTATTATAAGAAAGATAGAAAAACACGAGAATGACTGACAGGCTGTGGGCCTCTACTAATGATTTGCCCTTCCTGGCTTATACTGTTAGAGGGGATCATGGATTCACGTGATCCTAAAGATATGACGTTTTGAGCTAATAAATGGCACCAAATGAGCTAGTTTCCGCAGCAGTATAAGAATATGTCTCTGGATTAAGTACGTTTAAGAAATACCCTATGGGTGGCCGACATGCGCATGACGAATGAAGGCGACGAAGATATCCACCATCTTTCGTGGAATCAAAGTTTCCTCAGTGATAAATAAAACATGTAAGGGGTCCCACCATTTCACAAAGCAGTTTTTGATGTTGTCCCGTTAACACACACACACACACACACACACACACACACACACACACACACACACACACACACACACACACACACACACACACACACACACACACACACACACACACACACAAGCAAACACTTAAACGTTACCTCCTTGGCAGAGGTTATAAAACAAAGACTCAGCAAATTGTCTATAACACCAACCTCTTGGATGGTGGCCATTAATGACGCAGCCCTTTTTTCCCCCCTCCCCTGCTGATCTTCCATTGCTTCCCCCCCCCCCACCTTTGCCTGCCTGCCATGGAGAATGAACCATTGTATGCACGCCTTATACAATTCCTGATGGCGATCTGCAAGGAATGGCTTGCTTCGGCCACAGTTTATCCAATGAAGCCGCTAGCTACTTAATGGGGCGGCATCTGCTCTCCGAAGGTAATTACCCTGATAATATACGGCCTGTTGTCTGACCATGGGAAGGGCTTGAACTGGCATACCAGTGTGCTGTCTAAAAAAAAGGTCAACAAGTTGCAGCAGAAGCCTCATTTACGATGCGTGTGTCAGACGAGCCTGCAGGCTGTGTTTGCTATCATCAGAGACACTTTATAAGATGATGGTTTTGCATTAAGTGTAAGTTATTCAATTCTGTTGCCCATGTCCACAGAAACTTTACAGTTCTGTGAGGAAGCTACAAACACAGAATGGAGGACTAATTAATGCCACACATTTTCCATCAGGCATCTATATGTTTTGGTGAATCCCCAGGGCCTTGAGTTTGACATCTGTGCTTTATACTTTCAGAGGTCTGTGTTTTCATCCGTGGTGGTTGTAGCAGGAAGTCAAGAACATATTCTGTTTCAATGCATTGGAGCAGTGTGATAGCTTCTCAAACTGGTGCTGAACTGCAGTTTAGTCGGGGACAGAAAAACTTCTTGCCAGGCAGCAATTTTGCAACACGACATACATTACAGTATTATCAATCGGTGTGCCATGGGCAAGGGAATGATCTGCTTACAAAAACTGCAAAGTTGTCAACATTGGTAGCCTGGATGATACCTGAAATGAAATACAAAAAAAACGAAGTTTATTATGACTTGTGGGGCAAATTTTCTTTGTTTTTCACGTGTACAAACTCAGGAGAAAATATATCATACTTCTTTATCTAGGGCTGTGCGATTATGAAGAAAATATTAATCGCAATTAATTTGGTAATACTTACAATCGTGATTAGGACAATCATTAGTTTTTTGGTACTAAACAAGAAAATGTTTAAACATGTAAAAAGTATTAAGACAAATTAATTTCTTTGAAACACAAAAGTTCCTTTTGAACCAAACAAGATTATTTGTTTACGATTATGCCGATCTTGTAATTGTGGAGTGTAAAAATTGAAATTGTAATTGAATTTCAATTAATTGCACAGCCCTATCTTTATCTTTGAATGATTTGCTCAAGTTAACAGAGAATTGAGTAAAATAGCGAAGTGAGATTGACCCCTTATCTTCCAGGATCCTTACGAATACTTCTGAAAAGTCGTTTCATAAGGTTTAGAATTTAAAGTATTGCACTGGTCGCTGTAATGTTGACAAGCGTTAGCACCCTTTTTTTTTTTTTTGTCTTAGTTGAAATGCCGTTGTCTACACAGCCAACAAGAAGAGTGCTTGAGGTAAAAATTGCATCACCTTCGACAAGAGGCTGAGGTTTAGCACTTGTGTTGTGCGCAGTGTGAAATACCAAGCCACACACAACAGGAGGTTGATATGCAAAGCGGACCAGGATGCGGGCCTGTGCATCTCTACATTCACATCTATTATCCTGCCTTTTTTTTTTTGCGGCGACAGAGTGGAATGGTTACTTTATCTAGAAAGGCCGGCAATGGATCATGAAAATTGCAGTTGTCAAGGCAAAGGCGCACGCGAGCGCTATCCTCTCAGGCTTCAGCAGGCAAGAGAACAATGAGGACATGCCCAAGTAGATGTTGATTCCCTTGTAGGCGCTCCATAGGCGGTTCTCTTGCATCCAAGGTGGGCTAAAAATATCCGCCCAGGTGGAGAGAACATGAGCATGTGGTGGAGGGGAGGGGCGGGCGCTTTGTCCTCTGTCATTATCAGACCGCTCTAATAACTGCATTTCGACATGTAGTCATGCAGCCCGGGCAGGGACTAAACAGAATAGGGACAGAGTCATGCTCGTGCAATTATAGAAGGATGAGGTAAGACTTGGCTGTGTATGGTGGAGGGTGGAGGGGAGGTTGTGTTTCACATCCCCATGGTATGTTCTCTTCAGTATTGGATTTGCTTGAAAAGAGTAATCGTGCAGCTTTAGGAACTGGACTGGTGGCTTATCCGTTACATTTAAACAAAATAACAATCAGAACAATAATGTACGCACTGATTGACAGCCAAATCCAGTCTAAAACACTTCGTTGAAAAGTTATCCTTTGAGAAGTTTCGAAGAAAATGTGTTCTAATTTGTGTTAAAAATCACTTTTTTCCCTCTTCTCTGGGGAAGTTTAATTTGTTCCACACGGTTAGTGCGCTAGCAGGCTTTGTATTGTTGCTTCACTGTTAAACAGAAAACACATGAAAAGCAACATCCGGCGTGACAGATTCTGTCCTCTGCGGCCCAGATTACAAAGACCATAGCAGTGAAGATTTGACAGTGAGATCAAATATGACATTGAACAATTGGCAAACGTGCGACCAGTCGAGGCTTCAAGACGAGTGAAGAAGTGTGATCTTCAAAGCTTGTCTGACAAATGCTAGTTTAACTTTTCTTAAATGGACTACTCACTTGTTCCAACTATAAACCCCAATAATGGCCTCATTGAGGAAGCGGAGAGGAGGGCAGGGAATGTAGTCATTGCTTTGGATTGAGCCTCGGCGCAGACACCTCCCGAGCACCCTCCCTCCTGTTGGAAAAATGCAGAGAACAGAAGAACAAGGAAACTGAACATATTGTACCAGGTTTGACTGAAGGAAGTTGTAGACACAATGGAAGTAGGTCAGGTGGTTGGTGAAAGGGGGACACCATTTTCCCTGTGGATTTTTGACGTCTATAGCCGTCAATGGCACTGAATGAGTTAATTGAGAGCAGATGTGACCCAACCCAGTTAGCGACTCCTTCTAGGCTTTTTCTTTGGTCTGTCTCACTTTCTTTGTCTTTGTCTCCCATCGTCTTTACCTTAAGTTACAAGGTCTTGGAGATGAGCGGAAAACGGGAGGCTGCAGACGGGAGTGACCTCATCTTATTTGTCGATGCATTCCTTTCACACTGAATAAGAAGCAGGGTGAAGACTAACAGGCAGATGGCTGCATATACTGCTCATTACCCAGGATGCTTTTGTTTCTGCGGGGTTCATCTCAGCCCACGCCTGTCCCTTAGCGAACGCCCAAGACCACCCCAACTGTTTAATCCTGACTGTTTTTCTCGGTCCTCATTATTTCAGGTCATTTGCTGTATCTGTCATATACAGCACATTCTCTAAGCAAGGCTATAAGGAAAGGGAAGACTCCATTGTTTGTGGTTAGAACATGCTTCCTCACAAAGCTGTCAACTACATAAGAAATGACTCTGAAGTCTGATTTGAGATGTATAAAGTTAATTAGATTCGGAAAGAAGGCAACAACATCCAGAGGTACTTTAATTATTGAGGGCAAATCCTCCAGCTTTAATGACTCCAGTCCATCAGTAACAGATGAAAAGTCGTTCGCTTGTGATGCCTCTCCCTCGTGCATTTGGATTTAGGCACAAGTTCGCATATATTTTTCAGCAGGAAACTAGTTCATACTTAGCAGGAGAGTTTCATTTGTCTTGAGTTGTCCTTCGGGAAGGCATAGTGAAATGGAACCTCTGCTTACTGAACCAATGTCCAAAAGCTGGAGAGACAAAAGAAAGGCAGGAAATGCAGGATAAGGAGAGATCAGGGGGCAACCACTCTGACCTAGATACCGACGAGATTTTGGCTCAAGACGAACCCGGTCAGACCCCAACTGAGGCGCTCAGGAATGTACTGCCCTACTCTCCCGCTCTGGGTTATGTCAAGTGTCCCTCACCTCTTCAAATTTTCGTGCTCAATTTAGTTAATTCCTCTGTAGCTTTTAAACCACTTCACTAAAGACTGGAGCATATTTAGAAGTTTGGAAATTATTGTGTTGTGAGTCATCTCTGGCGTCCAAATATCTTTCTGTGGCTGTCGAAATCACTCAGCCATTTTGCTAATGAAGAGGCACTTGATTAGGTTTTGACCCAATTCTTACATGCTCATTCAAACACAGATCATATCATCGATGTTGCTAATATAGTGGAACCTATAAAATCATACTCAATCGACTCGTTTCTGGATACCCCTTATTATAGTCAGACCTTCTTTAGAAGTGTCACAAGAAAAAGAAAACATGAGTCAAGTGCTTAAATGACCCAAATTTTATCTTTTGAGACTCTTTATTCTGAGGTTGACATGCAGTAGTTTTGCCGTTTCCCCCCAAAATCTAGTTACGATTTGCATGAGCTCCAGGACTTTTGATGTTCTACTGTAGGTGGTAAAAATCAATTGTTCCGTTCAGATGCAAAAAAGTTAGAAGTGATAGAAGAAGGCATCATTACTTGTTTCAGAGTACACTTAGAACAAATTGGTGTTCTTCTCCCATGAATCCAGCAACTTAGCTCACTTATGGCATGATTTGAGAGCTTGCAGTTCAAATGAAAAAATCTTTGCATTTGTGCTCCTGAGTAAACCATCAAAGCAGAACAACAACGAAGGCTCTGTGTCAAATATCACATAGTGCCATTCTGTACCACTCAATAGCCACTTAAGCCACGATGAGCTATGTTGAATCACAAGCTCAAGAAAAGATTGAAACAAAAAAAAGCCTGTGGTGATGGATTGCATTTACTGAGGCTGAGAATAGTCATCCTTGCTATGGCAACTCATGACAGGATTTTTTTTCTGCTCAATTCCTGACTGGTAAGGAAGCAGAAATCCAGAACATTCAAAGCTAAAAATATATTCAGAAAACTTTATATGATGAAATGATATTATGGTTAAATTGTTTAACTTAACGAGATGAGCAAAAATCCATTCTTATATCTTGTGGTTCATTTGGTATTTGGGATTAATTTATTCCACATACAAGCCATCATAATATTTTCTCCACGCTAACGAGGAGAAGGGCACTCATGCGAATTGGTCCCAATTGGCTGCCGAGCGACATTGACGCTCGAGAGCCATTGATTGACCTTCTAACTCATCGGAGCATAGCAAAGATATGCGCACACCTATGCACAACAGCCCAAATGTGCACATACAAGCACAAAATGTCCCTGTGAAGTGTGAATGCCGTTATCGTGTGCCCTGCTGCTATGGTAATAATTCTTTATCAGCAAAGGGAAGAAAGAAAATACATTTGATGTCAATCGCAGCACAGAACAATTCAACTCTATCAGCGTTATCGTCACCATCTCCTCCCAATCTCATCATCTTTTTTTTCTCCACTCCCTCTTTCCTTTTATTTTCCTTCCGTTAAACAGAACAAGCTGGTCTCGGTCCAATGGCACTCGGCCCTAAAAGGACAAGACAGTGGGAATAAAACAAGGTGACAGGGCACGTCCGGGCAGAAGTGCACCAGACTTGTAGAGATGCCATGCTGAGATGGCAAGATGCTGCAATGAAGCTTCTTAGAAAAATCATTGAAGTCGATGAATCTCTCCAGAAGTTTTTTTTTTTTTAATTGTATTAAATCAAGAAACAGGAAGAGGGCAAGGGCTGGAGGCAACTAAGGTCAAATATCTTATTGACATGAAAAGTACTCTAGGATGGGCGTGACTTCATTTCTTAGAATATTGTGATTTATATTTAATTGGAAATCATCAGTTTAAAATGTGATTCATGTCAAAGAACACC
Organism: Leptonotus elevatus; assembly: GCF_054856555.1. NCBI lineage: Eukaryota > Metazoa > Chordata > Actinopteri > Syngnathiformes > Syngnathidae > Leptonotus > Leptonotus elevatus. The sequence goes on along the minus strand of NC_141250.1, from coordinate 11,134,893 downwards.
CGACAGAAGTGGAGAGAGTGACTTTAATTTGTGAGAATTTTTAATTTGGGTACATGCTGAAATGTACTGGTTTGATGTTTCCTGATGAGATATCATATATCCATTTTTATAAGTCTTAAGACAGCTTTCCTGTTTTAAATGACTATTTTCATAGCAGTCATTGTAAAACAGTAATAGTAGAACACATACAGTAGATTGTGCCAGATGTGCACGGCCCTGTGATTGGCTGGCGACCAGTTCAAGGGTGTACCCCGCATCTCGGCCAATGACAGCTGGGATAGGCTCAAGCACGCCTGAGGATAAGCGGATCAGAGAATGGATGGTTAGATGGTGCACGGATACCCGGGATGAAGAAGCAGTTACAACAATATATTTTCATTGTTTGTTGTCCTAAACACATTATGGTACCTCCAGTGTGTACATTATCTTCCATAAACCAGTAAGTAGCCTGCTAATTAACAAACAAATGGACTAATAAACACAAATCAATACTTTTGACAACAATTCGGCCTTGGTAGAGGTTTGTGCAGTACTGAGTGGCATTCTACCTGTAAACAGTAGGGATATACCAAGTATCGGCTGGGCTACTGTTTTATAACTAGGTGTATCTATGCTGATATTTGGCATTTTGACGCTTATGGCATTGGCATTTAAAAAAAAAATAATAATCTTCTAGCTGATAATAGATCATCCTACTTTGGTAAACCTCAGGGACTTATTTCCCGGTGGTTGTTTAAATTTTCAGTTAACTTTCAAAGAGATTCTGCTGAGCCTGGAAACTGTTTAGGAAAACCTTTATCATGTTGAAAAGCTGTTTAATAAACACGCTGAAAGGCACTCAAATAAAGTGTTGCCATTTGTATTGTTCAAAATGTTTGCCTTTTTTACTGCAATCAAATATGGGCTTCAAATATCGGTCATCTGCCTCCTTGACTATAATGCTTAATATCTATATCTCTATGTTCAGCATTACAAAACCGTTGTTGACTTTGTTCCTTGGATTTTTATAGTTGACTTGTATACTGTTGCTGCTATAGGTTAAACATAAGCTATCCAAACTCAAGAAGGATGTATTTTCGTATTTGGTGCACAGACCGTGAAATGATTATTGAATTTCACATATAAGTGGCCCAGAAAACGTATTTCTTTTTTTATAGTATTAAGATGGTGAGGAAAATAAGGGCACACAATAGAGTTGTTGTTTACTGTATATTATCTTGAAGATCATAGCGCTCCTTTGCTGTTTTTAACTGAAATGAGTAATGCTGTTCAAATCTGGCAGTATTGGGTTTTGTCCAGAAGGTATTGTTTGTGTGATTATTGAGTGTGTTCTTTTTTTATCTTATATATAGATAGTTAGCCCCTCTCTCGCTCCAAAACAAATTGTGTTCGCAGTTGGCAGTGAAAACGGTTGAGCACCCCACTAAAACGATTGAAAAAATTGTTTGTTTTTTAATGGTCTGTAAATCGTGGATTTCAATCTATCCTTGCCTCAAAATAATAATGAGTGACAATGGCAATATTGAGACGAACTACCTGGATGTGGCGAAACATTTTGCTGTGACATGAGGGTCAATGATAACATCGAAACAAAAGCTCTCTGCCGTGATCTCATTATGCCACTTGTGGTCTCTCCCGGTGCCCCCTCTCACTATAGCAACAGCCCAATGTAATTGGCTGTTGAGTGAAAACAAACGCCCCCCCCCCCCCCCCCCCCGTGTTTCTGCGTTTATTAGTTGTTGTCTGCTGGTTGCACATGGATGGACACAACACGAGTGATCTGCAGAGCTCAGAATTCATGGTGGTGGTTTCAGTGCAAGCTTGAAGCCACGGGGATCACTTTGAAGATTTCCCCCCAACATTGGATTATTATGTGTGCGACTTTTAAATCATGCACAGAATTGAACCACCGTTTCCCTCAAGCTCCTCTCGCCACTTTGAGGTTAAAGTCTGCTCCACTTTGGCATGTGACTTCAAGCTTCCCCCACACCCATTATCCATCTTGTTACATTCAATTATTGCTGAGCTTATGTGAGTCTCCAAGAATCCAGCCCTTGTTTGAGTCCGCATACCAGACCCAGAATGTGGACCGCACGCTCACGTGTGCTCAAGCACAGGAATGGTCAACTTTTTTCTGCCTCGCTCTTGTTACAGGAAACAGCGCCTTAGAGAGGGGGAGGGAAGTGGGGGGAGAATATTGTATGGGAACAGGCCCAAAGAAAAACACACACACAAGCCAGACTCCAGATGTGGAGACACCCTGTACACACACACCCCAGAGACACAAAAAAGGCACACAGATGGAGAATGGAGGAGGTAATGAGGGTCATAAAGCAGTCTGTGAGTGTTTGCTGCTTGAGATTGGGCGTTTTATTTTATTTTTTTGGGGGGGGGGGGAGCACGGGGTTGACACACCAGACAAGCCGACAACAAAAGATAAAAGACAGAAAAGACGTCATGGTGAAATAAACAAAGTGGGGGGAAAAAACTGCTCTCATTCTGTTTACTTGTCAACACGCAGTTCCATAGGAGGTTTTGACTAATCTGTCGAGGCTGAGTCTGAATCATAACCCACTGAGTTCAAGCAGCTGCTCTCACATCATGTGATGTATTGCCACCTAGAGGAGAAACTCCATCTAACTATGCAGCGTTGCATATTTGCCCGTAGCACAGATTAGTGATTTCCTTCTGTCAGATTTGTGGTGAAGGGAAAAAAAATAGTATAGTTCGAGTAGTACAATAGAAGTGCATATAAGGTTCCAGATAATGACAAATAACCCCCAGTGATAATGTTCCATGATACATTATGCCATTTGGAATATACAGCATTATCTTTTACAAAAACATAACATTCAATTTGTTTATACTGGAGTTAGATAAGACGTATGATCCGAATCTGAAATGATCCGTTTCCGAGCGCTCCATGACGCAATTCCCAAATGATGCCTCTTGAGAGCAAAAAAATATAATTGTTACTTTAACCATGTAGTATAAATCCAGCCTTACAAGCATCCAACAACTATGAAATAATGTAATTATGGTGATATTATCATCCTTGAAGGTAAATCTGCCATAATGTGCTGTTGCAACATTTCACATCTGTTTATGTAAATGTGTGTGAATTGTGAAACCACTGTTGTCCTCTTTTATTTCAGGAGCTGCAGAGCAAGAGCAAAGTGTGTGCCAATGTTTTCTGTGGCGCAGGGCGAGAGTGTGCCATCAGTGAGAAGGGGGAGCCCAGCTGTCTGTGCATAGAGGTGAGTGAGTGAGTGAGTGAGTGAGTGAGTGAGTGAGTGAGTGAGTGAGTGAGTGAGTGAGTGAGTGAGTGAGTGAGTGAGTGAGTGAGTGAGTGAGTGAGTTTCCACGTCATAGTTTCCGTTGCATGTCCCTCACTTCCTTTGTCTCTCCAGAGCTGCAAGCCCCACAAGAGGTCAGTATGTGGCAGCAATAGTAAAACCTACAGGAACCACTGTGAACTGCACAGAGACGCTTGTCTGAGCGGACTGAAGATCCAAGTGGCCTACGATGGACACTGCCAAGGTACGTTTCGATGTTTGCAACTCGTGTCAAGTGAAAAGTCGACTTTAAAAATAAATTTAAAAAACTTTGCAAGTGGTGACAGTTTACATTCTTTGGTAAGGTCAGCTGTTTGGAAAATAAAGTTAGTCAAAATAGTCTCAGCAGTTAACTCTTGAAGGTCCGTGTGTAAACAATGTCTATAAACTGAAGTATTTACACTTTGTTTTGGTGAAAATTAAGGCGTCTATCTGAGGAGGTGTCAAATGCTATTCTAACTCAAAAGTCGCCAGCAGAGGTCGCTGTGACTCAGCAAAGCTCATTTGTGCCTTTATCTATCTATTAACAGATTGTAATAATAGCATCTTATCAACTCAGGAATGAACTTTAACTGCTCGCCCTCTGTAAAGTTCAATTTGCACTCCTGATAGCTTGAACGTTGATCTGAGCCGTGGCACGCAATTTCTTCATGGTGGCCAGTTATGTCACCTTGTGCCATTTTTCAGACCTTTGGCCAAGAAACCGATATCAGCATTAAACATAATAACTGGTCTTGTTTTTTGTTTTTTAAACACCTTTTAGAGAAAAAGAGCGAGCAGGCAGCTGCCAGCCCAGGTGAGTGTTCCATCCATTTTTACATTTTGCTGTGGCTGTCTGTGTTGGTATAATTCTAAAGCATGGTCAGAAAAACAAAAATACTTGGCAAGCAATATAGACTCACAATGAATTATTCATCAGCATTAAGCTATAGAATGTTACTCGTCCCGCAGTGGTGTGCTACGCTGCAGACCGCAACGAGCTGAGGAGCCGTGTGATCCAGTGGCTGCAAACAGAGGTTGTCCCAGACGGCTGGTTTGTCAAGGGCTCCAACCTCTCTGACATCCTGCTCAAGTACTTCAAGGTGGGCCAACCAAGCCGGGGTACACACACAAGATCAGAGTGTTTGATTACTGCTCGTCAGCAATTTACACGTTTTGACTAACACGGCAAACCACATACATAAAATGTCTCCTCCGGCAATCGTGAGTGTCTTTCTCAAACGAAATGTCAGGTGTAGTAACAAGAGTGACCTGTAAGAGGCAGCGTGGTGAAAATGGGATCCTCCCCCCAGAAAATACATATAAGCAACTGTATCAGTAGAAGAAGAGATAGCTGCAGCTAACTTTTAGTTGCAAACTTTTCTGTGACAAAAGTTGAAACACTCAACATAACAATTCGCTCCGCTATTAACCAGAGCTTGACAGACGGATTTACGGTTCTAAATATTGAACAGGTTTAACATTTATTGACACCCCAAACCATTTTACCAGCATGTAGCAGCATGTGATTCGCGACTCACAAGTTTACATACTCAGGATTTATTTATGGAATCTTTCCTCTGACATTTACCGAAAAACTCACCTATTCATTGTTTTTGTGCTCAGCAATAAAAGTATGGCACCTTGTGACATATTAGTGCCAAGGAATTATGTTGACGTGAGTTGAGAAGCTTCATTAGAGAAAAGTAGTTGCAGCAGGTCTCGGTTCCCACCCCCACACATATCGGGGAAACGTTCAAATTCAGCTACATCGGTCTGTGTGCCCTGCTTTAGATAACTTTTCGAAAACAAAACTTTTTAAAAGTTTAAAGTATAAACAATAATCATGAAAACCATTAAGTATAGCAATAAATGAGCATACATGGAAGTTCTATTGTATCTGGAATAAACAACACTGAAGCCATTTTTGTGCATCATATTTTTTGGCAGTCGTATGACAGCGGTGATTCCATGCTGGATTCCTCTGAGCTGCTCAAGTTCATCCAACACAACGAGTCTGCGGCGACTGAGATGCAATCCTACGCTGACCAGGAGAGCAACAAGCTGCTTCGGTTAGTATCTGCTTGCATGATGGCTGTTGAAAGATAAGGCTAATGTTACACATTCCTCTTTTTTTTTTTTTTTGCTTGTCAGTTATTTGACCTTTGTGCTAACTTTGCAAGTAACCGCGGTAATGTTTGCACATGCATATCTCTACTTTGTGCTCGAGAGCTATTTTTAGGTACGTCGTTGAACTCTATCCATTTTGGTGTAAGCTATACTAGTGGGGCACTCCGTATGGAAGCCCGCAGTTATGTTTCTATTAAAAGTGTGTTTGCACTATCCAGGAGTCTCTGTGTCGATGCCCTCATTGAGCTGTCTGATGAGAATGCCGACTGGAAGTTGAGCTTTGATGAGTTCCTCAACTGCCTGAAGCCTGGATTCAACCCGCCTGAGAAGAGTGAGCTTAAACCCATCCATCCATTTTGTATAGCTCTATTGACGCATATTGACAACCATTCACACTCACATTTACACCTATGGGAAAATTAGAGTCTTAATTAACCTACCATACATGTTGTTCACCTAGACTCAAACCCAGAACCTTTTGACTGCAAGGCAGACGTGCTAACCACTACAGCCCTGTGCTGAACAGAATAAAGCCAACTAACGTTTTTGTCAAATGAATTACCATCATAAGTGAATAAACGCCACACCGAAAGTTGACTCCTCACTTTTTTCACAGAGGGGGGGAAAAAAATCCTTGCGTCATAGTATATGACATGTTGGACTGAGACGTGCAGAGCAGATATGGCATCTGTAAAGCTGGCGTATGTGGTGGAGTTGAAAGAGAACACGGTGCTGTAATTCAGCTGCTGGTGGCATCAGTGTACTATGCTCAGATGTGGGCTAAAGTTCAGAACATTGAACCCTGGGGTTCCAGCAGACTCAAGGCCCTGTGTGGTTATTGAGAAACTTTAGGATTACCCCAAACCATCAAACAATTTTATTTTCCCATTCTGTGGGATAAAAATAATCCAAACATTGCCTAAGTGCTGTTTTTCCTCGTATTGTGGCCCGTGGGTGTTTATTTACTCAACTAGAAAAATGTCAAGGCCTTTTCTTGGACAAATATACGATTTCATAATACTAAAAACTAGGGTTGACATTTAAAAATGGAGAGCGGGAAATGTTAAAGAACCTAAGCAGGCAGTTTATAGTATACGACACTGCAGAATGAGTTAGATGAAACAGAAATGCTATTGGCCACATTCATTTTCACATAACGGCATTTTAATAGTATGCAGGGTAGTCATTCAGTAAGTGCTGCTGTTTTGGTTGCAATGGGCTCAGTAGTAAACGATTACCTCAGTTTAAAATTATTGTTACTGCAGACATGACAAGGCATCCAAAAGGGGTCTGGTGTTATTGAGGAGATGCCTTTGTCGTGACGGAACATAAATAAATGGAATCACAAAGCCGACAGAGTTGTTAACTGTCACTTAACATCTTTTTTTAATACTATGCAAGGATGTCGGTAGTTGAAAGCTGGCAAGAAATGTGTTAGTCGTTGCTGTCTTTGGTTAGCATCATCGTTACAATGGGCAAAAGGGCATCGATTTGGGGAAAAGCACTTATTTGTTTAGTTTAATAAAGACGTAAGAATTTGCTCCAAAATATCTTTACAATAGCCTTTATGACTGAAACATCTCATTTGTAGATTAACACATTAGCTGTCCTGGCCAATAATTTTCAGACTGGATTCGCGTTCGCATTTCATGTGCGCAATGTGTACATGAAGATGGTGTGTGCAGTTTCATTTTTTGGCCACAGGAAGCAGTAGCGATTCAAAATTGAAATTTCTGCGTTCAGTATCGTTAAATGGAGACCACTTTTTGGGGAAATACGGTATTTTCAGATTAGTTGATATTCCATAGACAAAATTATTTTGGCATCTGGCCATTATTACACTTGCAGGAAGTCAAAATGAAAATACGTTCACCCCGTGCCGTTTGATGGGGTTGAGGTCAGGGTTTTCAAGTTTGTTCATCCGAAACTTATCCCAACATGCCTTCTTTTTTTTTTTAGACCTTACTGTTCCCACTATGTTTACAGTACATAGTTATGGTGGTGTCTGAATCGGAAAAATAATGCTCTATTATCTAATCTTCCCCATTAAACTCCTTGTGTTGTGTATTTTCCCAGAATGCGCCTTGGAGGATGAGAATTATGAGGACGGTGCAGAGACACAGGTGGAGTGTAACCGCTGCGTGTGTGCATGCGGCAACTGGGTATGCACTGCTATGACCTGCACAGGTAAGATAGTAAAATAATCGTTTGGTTATTTCCTCAGTATCTTTGTACCTAACCACATTTGACTGACTTGGTGCAGACAAGACAGCTGCTGTGGATGAGTCAACAGATGCTGATGCGGAGATGACAGAAGAGGAGTGGGACCTCCGTGTGGCAGAGCTAAACAAACACCAGGTTGGGTTTTTTAATCAGTTAACCAACAAGCCGAGCGTGTTTCTTCGGATAAGGGAAATGAGTTTTTCTTGACAAAGGAGATTTGTATTAAACTGCACAGCCCGTGAAACAACATCCTCTGTTCAAATTTGTCGACGTAAGCTTTTCTGTAACAGAAAAACATGCCAGGAAAGCTAGAATCAGCATATTTTGAAGAGGAAATTGTCTCAAAAGAGCGTGAGCGTGTTGTAATTAGTAGAATGTTGGCAAAAACATTTTACTACACAGCACTGTATGAACCAATGGATAAATGAAGTTCCTTAAGGATTAGATTACACTTAATCTTAAATTCAGTTTTTGGTCATCCGTGAGAAATACAGTTGTATATATTGTCTTCACAAATTAATAACGAAATAATTGTTTAAATACAGATGTAGCTCAGTTTGCTAACTTTAAACTGGAATTACTGTAAAATATATATATATATATATATATATATATATATATTTGGGGTGTTAGAAAAAAATCAATTTGGCAATATATCGCGATATCACAGCGCACAATTCTCTAATCGATTTGATATGCGGCCGAATCTATTTTTAAAATATTAAAATATTCAACAAAACATCTTACTTAGGGTTAGGATTCACACATTAAGCATGGAAGAATGTTATCTTAATGGAACATTAAGCCTTAATATTTTATTTCAGTGCTGTTCAAACATGAAGCAGACTGCAACCTGTTTGTTAAATGCAGTGGCTCAGTTATAAGCCTTAATTTTCAGATAAATAAATACATTTTCATACAAATCTTACAGTTTACATGTAAAAGTTAACTGATTAGTATTTTCTAAATTTGAGGGAAAAAATCGCAATAATCAATTTATAGATTCGTATCGGGATTAATCTGTATCAAATCGTGCCCTATGAATCGTGATACGAATCGAATCGCCAGGTACTAGGCAATTCACAACCCTAATATATATATATATATATGTATATATATATATATATATATATATATATATATATATATATGTATATATATATATATATATATATATATATATATATATATATATATATATGTATATATATATATATATATATATATAATTTTATTTTTTATTTTTTGAAAAGTCAAGTCTATGAATACTTTTCCAGATGTACAATCTAACAGCACAACACTAACAAAGTAAACAAGGGCAACTGAACTGAATTACTTCCTCCTGAACTTTTAATAGCTACTGCTTTATTTTTATATGAGTGCAATGTTATAAAATTCCTTCATGCAACTACGGTATTGATCCTCATCTTTGTGTGTTATTTTACTACAGGAAACAGTGGAGAAAATGAAGGCTAGCACTAAGGAGGCCTAAATTAGGACACAGATGAAGAGAGGATGCACACTACCACCCTTCCTCTATACTTGACTTACCTTGCAGCCCGGGTGTTGTTACGACTTCTGTTTTCTCTACTATTTTAATTGTTATTATTATAATACATTTTTTACAGTGTTAAAGTGTTTATGTTGACGTTGTTTGATTCTAGGGACAATCTTATGATTCCCTTTTATTCAGTACTGTCATATTTGATTGTATTAACTACTCTTGTACACTTCTATGTATTTTTGCAGTTCTTGAGGACAAAAAAAGTATGATGTCACTCTCTTTGAGATTGAGCAGCGTTGGCTTTATGGTTAGAAGCGAGGAAGTGGGAGGGTTCACCTGCTTGCGATTTATGTATACTTGACCAATGCACTCGTTTTCTCTTTGCTTTCTTGGTTCATCCAAACAACCAACCAGAGGTGTTTTACATCCTGTTAGGCATTTTGCAGCAAAAAACAAGCATGTATGTAGTTTGTTGGTGCCATTTAAGTTTTAGCTCAAAATGTTCCCACTCAGATACATTGTATGGGCTTAAGCATTAGTACAGCGACGTGTTACTTTTATCCTAGATCTCGTCCAGGGTCTCTCCATCCGGTTCTCACTCACACAGAGTTCCTGCATCACATCACAGACCCAACATTTATCCGCCATTGCCTTTTACACGTCATTTTTTCCCCACCGTGTTGCTAAAGCGGTGTGGTGTAAGGCAATGGTAGAAAAATGGGCCAAAAATGTGAAGTTTAATATTACCTCACACTTGAAAGCAGTCGTCACACATCTAATTATCTGTCACAAAATGGCAGTAATATCCTGCTTTCTCCAATTTGTGTGTGAAACTTCTTAATTCTGTAACACCTTTCACACAGAAACCCATTCAGCCTCTGTTACGGCTCCCAAAAGAGTTGCCACTTAACAGGGGGGGGGGGGGGCAGTGCTAAAGGGACTGCAGGCTGAGATGTACCCTGGTACCCTGCATCTGAACATAGCATGGGAACTTCTGAAACCAAAGATGTGCTGAAGATGTTTTGAATTATGTATACAAATCTCCAGGTAACACATTACTCTGGACCCAGCAACAACATTATACCTTTCAGAATTACTCTTTACAAAAGAACTAGCCTTGCTCATGTAGTTGCATCACTAAGCAGATTTGTGGATTTTGTGTATGTTTGAGAGAGACAGTGTGTGTATTAAATGTGCTTTTCCTTTTCCTAAGTGTGATGATTTGTTAAAACCCTGCGTCTAAATTAGGACAATAAAAAACAGTGCCTTAGACTTGCAAACAGTATTTGCCTGCACAATGGTTTTTGCCACACGAGTGTGGTATTGTGATGTTTGGCTGGTTTGTGGCTTGTGACTCATGCTGAGAAGTGAGAAATGCCTTGTGGAGATTTTTGTAGGCCACTAAAAGTGACTGTAAGGAATATGTATGGAAGCCAATAAATCTTTGTACACCACGGAACCTGTCTCTCAATGCGTTTAAACTTACATCTACACTCATACGGTCATGGCTGAGCTGGAACCAATCCCATCTGAATTTGGGCAAGAGGTCGGTCGGGCCCTCTCTGGGCTGGTTGCCAGCCCATCACAAATAGACAAACGACCGGCCACACACAGCTATCACACATAAGTCTTCAATTAATTTAGCATGGATGTTTTGAGATGTAGGAGCCAGCCAAAGTCCTGGAAGAAAACCCACGCAAAGGAAAGACAAAACATGCAAACTCCACAAAACGCAAAAAGACAAACGTGCTAACTACTAATCTACCGTGCTGTTTGTTAATAATTTGGCATAGGACATTTAAAAAATTATTTAGAAGCAAATTATCCTTTTCTTCCCATGCCATGCTTGCAGTCTTGCATAACCGTGTAACCAACGTCTCGTGTTGCGTAATGTCACTCGAGTTTGCATGATGGACCATAATCATGCGAGTGCATATGGTGCAGCACTGTGAAAATTAATATGTATCTGTTTATGTATTATTATTATTAAATAAAAACAATATAGCTGAATGCATTACATACATTGCATGTTACATGCCAGATTCAAGAACTAATAGAAAACGAGTTAGGTGGGGCTTAGAGTCAGGTTCGACCAATCAAAACGCGGGAGCAACCTCGGCGAACAACTACAAATGTGGCCTGCATAGGCCAGATTTAAGAACCAATAAAAAACGAGCTAGGTGGGGCTTAGAGTCAGGTTCGACCAATCAAAACGCGGGAGCAACCTCGGCGAACAACTACAAATGTAGCCCGCTAGCATACTAGCTGACGTTTTTTGTTGCGTGTAATGTGCGGTTATCAAACAGCGAAACGTTGTTAAATGTTGTCGGGAGGAGAGACAAGTGTGTTAGTACGTGAAAATCAAGAGGGCGTGACGTTTGTGACGGTGTCGTCCAAGCGAAAACTTCCACACGGACTTCACTCGGACTTTGGAGAAAGAAGAAAAAAAGAATCACCCCCAAAATGGAGCTTGACGGCGGGGCGGCGGTGGGCAGCGACGGCGTGCTCGACTTCTCGCGCTCCAACTTGAACACTTTCACCGCGGATGACGTGAGCGACGAGAAGAAAAGAGACACGAAGCAGCTCTACCTGAACAACAACCGGCTGTGCGCGTTGCCCTCGTCGGTGACTCACTTTAGCAACCTGCAGTTGCTGGACATCAGCAACAACAGACTGTCGGCCATCGGCGAGGACATCACGCGGCTAGCTAAGCTCAGGACGCTCATAGCCAAAAACAACCGACTGAACGAATTCTCGCTGCCCAAGGGCTTCGGCTCCTTGCAGCTGGAGGTGTTGAACTTAAGCGGGAACCGCTTCGAGGAGATCCCGCTGCAGTGCACCAAACTCCGGCGTCTGCAGTCGCTATCACTCGGCGGAAACAGACTGAAAAGTATTCCAGCCGAGATTGAAAACCTAACCAGGTGGGTCACCACGAGCGTGTTGGCAATATAGAAACGTAATAATGTTGCTAACGTTACGTCACATGTGTCGAGTATGACGTATAGGCACGTAATTTGGTCGCTTAGGTTGAGGCCCTGCGCTACAAAAGCTACGTTCGCGAGTCCTGCAAGGTAACTTCAGGTACGGCTCGGGATTTTCCTCACTCACGACAAGGTCCACAAAAGCGGGGCGTATCACCATGGCGACAGGGGTTGTTGAGGTCACCTGTGATGAACGCATCGCCCTTTGACCCACCATTCATTTTTTTGTGTGTGAGGACAAATGGTCAGTAGTTCAGCTGCACGCAGTGTGTGGGTGATGAATCAGGTGTTTTTATTTTCATTAAGTGGGGTTAAAGGCGAGTACTTGAAGGTCTCTTTTAGGTTACTGCAATCGAGACAATTTTTTTAAAGTCAGTGATACTGTAAACTAACAGCAAAACATGTATTTATATATATATATGTTTATATATATTGTAAAATTGTACAGATTAATTTATTGCTTGTCTTTGTTTAAAAAAAAAATCATTTGAACTATTTCTATTAGTTTAACATTTTTTCCCACTTTTGTTAACAAGAGTATAAAAACTTAGAAAACAAATATTTTACATTTAGAACAGATATTAAATTTGTGATTAATCGTGAGTTTTAGTCTTGTGATTAATTACAATTAAAATAAATAATTGCCAGACGCCCTTAATTTTTGATAATCCTTTCTTTAAAAAAAAAATGCTTATTTTAAAAAAATGTCTAGGTTTTTATACTCTTGTTAACAAAAGTGGGGAAAAATGTTAAACAAATAGAAATAGATGTTTATAGGCGTCAATGACAGTGAATGAGTTAAAATGCAATGTCATTTATTTTCTAAAACATTTCGGCCTAATCATAGTATATAATGTATATTGTAGATATACCTCACTGACCAAATGTTCACATCATGTAAGTGTGAAGAGTAAAACCACCAATTTTACTGTAAAAAAAATTAATAATAATAAACACACCACCCTTGAAAACTAACGGGCAATCCAATTGGAGCTTGCAAGTTCTTCCCGTGGATACTTTTCTTCCCTTAACAGTCAGGCTGGTCCTTCTTTTGGAGTAAGATTAGGAAATGAGCCAAGCAAATGCAAAAGCTTTGTCCTCCTCTCGTGAGCTGTATGCTGAGATTTGAGGACATTTTGTATAACTGAGCTCATCTTTGAGGCCTGTATTTACCCAACAGTTTGGCTTGCTTGGAACTAAGCAACTTTTTTCTGGCATTTGAATTGAGAGGCTTAGGCTTAATTATTGATGACATCAGCGCAATTGACTGTGGCAACCTCAGTTTAATCAAAGTTGTCTTGGAATGTTCTTTTTAGAAGGACATCTGACAGTCCTAATACGCAGCAATCCATTTTCCAGACTGTTATATGTAACGACAATCAACTGTGTGTTTGGGTTTCGCAACATCAAAACGAAAGTTTTTGTCAACAACATTGCTTACGAAACAGTTTTTCATGAGTCACAGAATAAAAACATCTGCATCTTCAAGTGGAAGCAGGACTCACAAACACATTACACGCAATGTTTCGCAATCGACGGTCACAAGTCTTCCCGCAAAACCAGAATTGGCAAATAATCAATCATGAAATTTATTTATGGAGAACTCAATTCAACTCGGATTCAGATTTGGTCATTGTCTTCCAAAGTAAAAGCAGATAAATCGCAAAAGATCACACGTTTTCATGCAGGACTGCAGAAATCAGAGAATTACTGTTGTAAAATCAGAGGATTTGGACAACAGTGGTTAAAAAGGATTATGGGTACTTTATTAATAAATTGCTTGTAAATTAATCTGATCATTGATTAGGTATCAATTGCTCAGGGTTCACTTACTTTTGCATCTACATGAATTGACCAAAAACTTATTAATTTTAGTTTTGACTACACAATTCATTTAAAAAGAAAGAACAATGCATTGAAATGCGGAACCGACACCAGTTATTTCATATAAAAAATTAAATTCAGATTGAGCAACAAAATCAGGTTGAAACAATTGGAAAATCCAAATTATTTAAGAACTTCACCAACTGAGATTCATTTGTCTGGACCAGTGAAGGTTTTATTGTCTTGGAGTTGAGTAGCACGCCTTAGTGACCTGGTGCCCGGTGAAAGATCAGACCTCCACGTCTTATCATATTGATCACGCATGATCCGTCAGGCGCTAGAGGTTAACTTCAACGGATAGCACCGGCTAGCAAAAAATAAATAAAAATGCTTGCATTGGATGGATAGATGTTTTTCTTTTTCCACCAAGTGAACGATGTTGAGTTGCAAAATAAAGTTGGACTCCTGTTCCCTCTCCTCTTTCACACAAGCATCGGCGCATGTACCTTTAGCTCCCCCTTCTGGTTGATTTGTTTTTATGGCAGAGAAAAAACAGGAATTTGTCTTTTTTGGACACATAAAGGGAATGTTAGAATTACAATTAAGTGTTATTTGTTTTTTGTTTTGATAAAAATTAGATGTTTTATTTATTGTGATTTGTGTGTTTTTTGGGGGAAATGGGTATTCATAGGTTGCATTTTTCTAAAAATGGTCATAAGAGTATATATTTTTTAAATTAGTAATTTCATTATTTATTAAAGTTATTGTACTATTAGAATTAAGTCCCATCTATTACAATTTAAGCATATTAGTTGCCAAAATCAGAAAATGCTTTTAGTCCTTTTTTTTTTTTGGTAGATGTACATACTAGTTATAGTATGTACATCTAATGTGATGGTTTCCTGTAATATGACAATGTTGTTGTTTATTAATACTTAATATTACAAGATTTAAAAAGTAGTAATATGAATAATTGTGATATTTTTTTTTTAAACATCACCAGAACAAACTCTGTTTTAAAGGTTGTGAATTATTTTATTTTATTTTATTTTAGAAAAGAGATAAGATCAAATTTTTTCCACCTTAGATTATTTTTATATGACAAGAATAAAGCTGTGATGTTGTTGAAGAAAATCTTAAAATCTTTTCATAGAAAAGCATTCAATCCTGAGAAGAAACTTTTCATTTCACATGCATGATGGAAAAGCAGTGGCAATGATGTGTGCTTATAAATGTATCGTTTCCTGTTAGATGCCAAATAAGATATATATAATAAATAAATAAAAAAGCATGAATGAAGACTTCCTTTATATGATCCATAATGTTCTATCTTTATTTAATGTTGTCCCCTCTTTCCTCTTGCAGTCTGGAGTTGTTGTATCTGGGCGGAAACTTCATCTCAGCCATTCCTGCCGAGATTGCCAACCTGCCTTACCTGAGCTACTTGGTGCTGTGTGACAACCGCATCCAAAGTGTCCCACCGCAGCTCACCCGGTAAGCCTAGACCGCCTCGCGTCACCTCGTGTCGCCGCTGAGGTGCCCTCGCCTCACCCTGAACTTTTTGCGCGACTTCAGGCTCCACTCGTTGCGCTCGTTAAGTCTCCACAACAACCTGCTGACGTACCTGCCGCGGGAGATCGCGAGCCTGGTGCACCTGCAGGAGCTCAGCCTCCGCGGGAACCCGCTGGTGGTGCGCTTTGTCAAGGAGCTGATGTACGACCCCCCCTCGCTACTGGAGCTGGCCGGGCGCACCGTCAAGAGCAGGAATGTCCCCTACTCGCCGCCAGACTTGCCCTCCCACCTGCTCAAGTACCTGGACCTGGCCAGCAAGTGCCCCAACCCCAAATGTGCCGGTCAGTTGTTTCCCAACGCTTGTTTGCTTCCATACGAGTCTCCCGAAGAAAATAGCATCGGGAAGGCTGATAATGGCCAGTGAATTTGTCTTGTCTGAATTTAGTTTTTTTGAAAAGAAAGAAAATTGTGAAAACAACTTTTAATGTCAAGAGTCAATTTTGATTTTCAGGAAAGGGCAGTTTTAATGCAAATCAGCAAGTCCTGTGAGAATTCAGCTGAGTGAACATCAAAAGGATGACCTCCACATTTTTGCTTTTTCTTTAGAGCAGGAAATTGTAGTGGTGATGATGAAAGCGGCTTTCTGTCCGAGCGGTTCAAAATAATCTATCTAAGTTGACAACAACGTAGCGCTGCTCGCTTATGAAGAAAATATTAATCACATCATAATTTAGTAATAATTGTAATCACGATTAGGACAATAATTAGTTTTTTGGTACAAAACAAGAACATGTTTAAACATGTAATAAAAATATTAAGACAAATACATTTCTTTGAAACACTGTAATTATGCAAGTTCCTTTTGGGTCAAACAAGATTCATTAAATAAGTCATTTTAAAATAAAAAGGTGCAAATATATACATTTAAACAACTCAAAATTAGTATTGATAATTTTTTATTTCTGTAGCCGGGGATCGGACCGCCAAGGTCCACGCCCTTGGCTGCCACCCAGCCCACTATGCACCCGACCCCTTTAGCCCCTCCCACCGGTGGTGAGCCCATGGGAAGAGGGACCCACGTTGCCTCTTCGGGCTGTGCCCGGCCGGAATGCGGGCTCTGTATCGGTCTGTGGTGGTCGATGTACCGGTCAATCTACGTTCCTGCCTTCACCTTTGGTCACGAGCTGTGGGTTGTGACCGAAAGAACAAGATCCTGGATTCAAGCGGCCGAAATGAGTTTCATCCGCAGGGTGTCCGGGTTCTCCCTTAGAGATAGGGTGACAAGCTCGGCCATCCAGGAGGGACTCGGGGTCGAGCCGCTGCTCCTCCGCATGGAGAGGGGCCAGTTGAGGTGGCTCGGGCATCTGGTTCGGATGCCTCCTGGGCGCCTCCCTGGAGAGGTGTTCTAAGCATGTGCCACCGACGGGAGGCCCCGGGGACGACCCATTACACGCTGGAGAGACTATGTCTCTCGGCTGGCCTGGGAACGCCTTGGGATCCCGTCGAAAGAGCTGGTTGAAGTGGCTGGGGAGAGGGAAGTCTGGGCTTCCCTCCTAAAGCTGCTTCCCCCGCGACCCGACCCCGGATAAGCGGTAGTAAATGGATGATTTTTTTATTTTTGTTTACCATTATGCCAATTTTGTAATTGTGGAGTGTAATAATTGAAATTGTAATTAAATTTCGATGAATTGCACAGCCCTACAACAACATTAATAAAAGCAGAAGACGTAATATTCATCGCGACTCGCCTCCTGGGCGGTGATTTTTTTCCCCGCTCTTTGTCACCGCATGTGTCTCATCTTTAAAATGAAGGGTGAGTATTTTTTGCTTGTCAGGCACAGCCTATTAGAACAGCTGAACTTCATTTAGTGTTAATCGGATGCACTTTAAATGGTGACTTGTACATCCCAACACAAGTTTAAATGTAATTGGTTATTTCTGAACACGGCTAAATCCCTAGTTGTAAGAGGGTGTGTACACTTGCGCAACGCCATTATCGCATTTGTTTATTTTTACGTCCCCTTGAAATTGTTTTTATTTTTAATTAGGGGGGAAAAAGTTTTGAAATGGATTAATTAGTTTGACCTTCTGGCATTGATAATTTTATATCCACTGTATATTGCTTTTACAATTCAAGTTTTTTTGACGGCGGCAGCATGGAAGCAATTTTTCCAATTTGCATTATTTCCTATGAGAAAAGAAAATGAGCAGACTCCATCACCGCTTTCGTTCCCTTCCGCAGGCGTCTACTTCGACTCGTGCGTGCGTCACATCAAGTTTGTGGACTTCTGCGGCAAGTACCGGCTGCCGCTCATGCACTACCTGTGCTCGCCCGAGTGCACCACGTCGCCCTGCAGCTCCAACCCGCAGAGCGACGCCGAGTCGGAGGATGAGAACAGCGTGCCCGCCGACCGCCTCCAGAGGGTGCTGCTGGGCTAGGAACCAAACTGTCGCCATTGTGCAGCCCCAACTGTATGCTATTACGCACAATTTCTACTTCTACACATCCAGTTCAGCTTTAAATGAGGCATATATGAGTTGCTTTCGCAATTTAAAACCGTTCGTAGACGTATCCCAGGTACACTGCAGGAATTCACTCAAGACATAAGACACATAAAAACATTTCTGTTTTATGTTCAGGGACGCTTACATACCGATGCAATCAAACTTGTTTTTTAAAATCAGAATTTCTACTTTGAGATCTGTAATGTATCTTAGCTGGTAGCTTGTAAACAATCTCCTTGATTTACGCAGATTAGACTTGAGAATGTTACAGTGACACCTAAATGACCATATTAATAGTTTCTTACTAATGATGTCTTTTTAATACTGTATGTGTTTGTGTGTGTCAAGCAATGTAATGTATGTACCCTGAAATGTGACAAGATTATTAGGATTTTGTTTTTGTATTCTCACACAATAAGTGGATGTAACCAAATAACAGATTTTCTACCAATCATTTCCGAAAATTAAAAAAATGAACTCTACAGTACATAATAACCAGCAGAGTAGCTTGCACTTAAACAGAAAATGTTTGTAGGTACTTTAATTTGTATATGAATATAATAATAAAAAATATGCATAGTATGTTCACTGTGTCAGGTTGTTTATTCAAGTTTAAACTATTGTATACATTTGATTCAGATTTATAAAGCGGGCCTTTTTTTTTCTTTTTTTTTAAAGAGTGTGTGTGGAACACCAAAAATGGCAAATTTCTTAAATTTGAATGACATTTTCCCACATAAATTCATTGTCAGTCAAGAAGACAATTTTGGTGCCTAATTGTTTTTGCTTTTTTATGATACATACATAGTACCACATTGTCGTGGTCTGTTGAATGACCTCTTTCTCCAATTTATTATTTTAACAAAATGATTTTTCTGGCTATGTATGGTGAGCTTTAGGTCAGGAGCTTGTTTCTTTTGTGCTGCTGTCTTTTTCACTTTTCTCTTGAGCGTATGCACTGCGCCATGTTACATGTTCTTCAGGGAGTCATCTACTGCTCATTTATTAAAATAGTAGCTACTGTATATGGAACATAGACACAAAGGCCTCGCACATGACAAGTGTTGGATCAGTACGCATGCTCAGCTGAGCCTTTACACATGACGGCCAGCCTAAATCCAGTCTGGCTTGCTGTAGAACAATCAAGACTTTACAAAGTTACTGTGATAATCCTCCATTATGTATGCAGGTCACCCTTACAGTATACAGGGAAACCTATAGTAAGCATTTTTAATGTGATGACATTTTATTAAAAAAAAATGAACGCTTTTGGGCTAAAAAGTCCAATTGGCCCACTGATGTCATTATTACATGCAAATGAGTTCTGAGCGGGGTGAAAACGTTTTAATGTTACAATAAAGTGGAAATATGGTGAAAAGTCAAATTTTCTAGAGGAATTGTATTTTTTAGAAAGAAGTTATTTTTTCCAATTGCGCAATAAGTTTAATGTTTGAGGAAAAGCTTAAGAACAATGTCATGTTTCGGAGAAAATTTATTTTATTTGAGAAGTCTTTTTTTTTTCATTAGAATCTCATATTTAACAAGACAATGCCATACAAGGTGAAAAAAATCCATATTCTTTGAGATAAATGTAATATTTATTTGAGGGAAAGGTTTAGAAAATTCATAGGAAAAATATTTGAGATGTGTTATATCATGTCTCAAGAAAAAATATATATGTAACTAAAATATCTTAGTTTCATGAGGAAATGTTATTTTTAAATGAAAAAAATGAATTTAAAAAGTTATATTTAAGAAATACAAAAATGTTTTCTAGTTTGTTTTAGAAGAATAAAGTTACCCACTTTTTTGAATTTTTTTTTTACTTATAGCGGCCTTATTTGATATTTTTTTTCTTTTTTTATTCATTGCAACTTCATTGTATTATTTATTAAGTTTTTGTTTCTTTTCCTGAAATAGTTAAGTCTTTCTTCATCATTACGGCACTTTTCCAAACGCTAGAAAACATATAAAATGATTGTGTCATGTCTTATTTTACTTTTGTACGAACCAAATAAAAATAATATATAATTGTTAGTATTATTTACAAAGGACTGCATGTTAATGAACATCAGTATACAGTGTAAACAGAAATATTGTGTAGTGAGCATAATTGCTAATTTACACCCTTTTCGTTATGATTGCTTTTCGTCACTGATTGTCTGGAACAAATCATATTGTTTTGCTACATTTATTGCAAGTTGTCCATTTTTTCACTGAAGTTACTAAATGTAGTTCCTTGCTATGCAAAAGGTATTTTCAACATGAATAGTCTTTCAACTCCAGCTGTCATGTATACAGCTCAGTGACGGTTTCTGGTATGTGCAATATGTGTGGCCGCACAGGGGGCTATTCAAGCTGGTTACTTATACAATTGTAGCATCATTGCTTGCCACTTATACTTTTTTTTTTTTTAATTTAAAGTGACAGCTTTACCCTTCAGTCACCACAGTCAGCGCCCCCATGCTGCAAATCCACTTCCAGAGCAACCTGACTGAAAGTGAAAAATTGTCTCTGGTTCGGTCTGTCACTCATCAAATATGGACTTGAGAATCTGAATTCACCCGCTTAAGTTGGGTAAAAATAAAGTCACTACAATGCGCGGGAATGCTGGGAATCAATCTCATGTTGATCATTCCATGGCAGGAAACGGTGGTGCCAGCTGGAAAATTGTTGCGTTATGAAGGTTTCCAGATAATACAGATCGGAACACTTCATGAGGCACACTTGGTCGAATTCTGCCTTTACAAAGACAGGAATAAAACGGCAACTGTTATTTTTCTTTTCAATGGATAACCTTGATGATCTGACTTCTGCTCTGTGTGTCAATGAAATATTCAGTCTGTTAGTAACCTGAGCGTTCATCATCATCGCAAGCGGCCATGCGACTGCTAGCAAGTCCATCTTAAACTTGATCTCGAGAGGCACGGCAAGCGTTTCATGTAACAGAGGCGTTTTTTGTTCCTCAACGGGACACAAGCGTGCTGTCATCAGATCCCAAAGCACTTGCAACACCTTGACGCTTGCTTTTATTTCTTTTGGGGAGTCCATTTCCACTGGCTTCTTGCTTTGTCATGACTACACTGACTACATACAACATTTCATATAATGCCTCAATATCTTGTTTTCAAAGTGTCTTATCCAGACCCTCAAGCAAAAACTTTTTCAAGATGTAATTAAAAATGTAAGGATTTTATTTGCAAATTCTTACATAAGTTAGTGAAACAGCAATTGAGTTGGAAAACCCCAATTTTTCCATTTTTTTTTTAACAGGAATATGTTGTATGCAACCCCATTAGTCTAAACAAGCCATTCTGATTAATATTGCATTTGTGGAATATGAATGAAGCAGCAAAATCCAACCATTTTTCTCCATCTCAGGGGGCGGCCATTTTGCCACTTTCACAGTTGCTCAGGGCTCAGGCAACAACAACACAATATTTTGGATACCTTCAGAGAAACGTTGTCGAATTATTTTCTACCTCTCTGGCTGCGGTGATGTGAGTATATTTTGCACATAATCGTGTTTATGTTATGATCGTGTCTCGGTGTGTCTTCCCACCTGCGAGCTATGTTGACACGCCCTCATCGGGAATGACCCTGTGTGCGTGTGTGTGTGCGTGTGTGTGTGCTCTTGTCTTTATGTGGCCCCGCCCGTGACATCCCACCATTATTGTGTGGACATCGCTACAGCAAAACATTTGGATTAAAAATGTTGTCACCTTAATAAATTGTTTGTGTGCAGGCAATGTAAATCTGGGTGACATCTTAATAACGCCAACCAAATGTTGTTGCATCACCCAATGCACTCAAATCATCTGGTTTGTGTGTGTACGTATATTTCTTTCCATTCAAACGAGCCTATTTATTTGCATTGTAGCCTCCTACATGTGCCGCCCTGTCCCCGAGGACTCTGTCACAACCCTTGTCTACCGCATGGTCCATCACAGTTTAAACCCGATTGGCTGGGGATGTGTGTGTGTGTGTGAGAGAGAGAGAGAGAGAGAGAGAGAGAGAGAGAGAGAGAGAGAGAGAGAGAGAGAGAGAGAGAGAGAGAGAGAGAGAGAGAGAGAGAGAGAGAGAGAGAGAGAGAGAGAGAGAGAGAGAGAGAGACTCACGCGCACACACACCCTTCCTGTGACACACGCACACACACACCTCCCTCCTCACTAACTCTCAGTGTGCCGAGCTTCTCCTGACAGGAGCTTATGTGGAAAGTTTGACGCGTGCTTGGAAATGGTGGGATTCTTATCAATCGCGAGGATCTAACGCGAGGCCATGTTAGCTGTCGCTTCTTCATCCAAGCGTGTCGGAGTCATGTGCCATGGAAGCCGCAACGGCACCAGACGTCGGGATCATCTTAAGGTTGGCTTTATTCGTTGACAGTATACATACATCCACATTGAGCCTTTACTGGATCTTTTGTCATATTGGTGAGTTCATGTCTTGCTTGTGATGAGAGCGTGATAAACATGAACTCATTCACTGCCATAAATTCATTAGAAAAATAATTATTAAAAATTAGGGGCGACAGGCAATTACATTTTTTTAATTGTAATTAATCGTATGACTTCACCAGTTAACTCACGATTCATCGCAAATTTGATATCTGTTCTAAATGTACAATGAAAAAAATGTCACATTTTCCTACTCTTGTTAACAAAAGTGGAAACAAATGTTAAACTAATAGAAATTGTTCAAATGAATTTTCGACGTTTATAGCCGTCAATGGCAGTGAATGAATAAAAAGAAAAGAAAAAAGATTATTAAAAATTTGGGGCGCCAGGTGATTAAAATTTAAATCGTAATTAATCGCATGACTTAACTAGTTAACTCACGATTAATCACAAATTTCATATCTGTTTTAAATGTACAATTTAAAAAATTCTAGATTTTCATCTACAAAAATGTTAAACTAATAGAAAGAGTTCAAATGAATTTTTTGACGTTTTTAGCCGTCAATGGCAGTGAATGAGTTAATGTAACTGTAACTACCATTAACTGCCCCCCCCCCAAAAAAAATACAACAACCTAACAATAATGACCAAATTAAATAGTATGTAAAGAATTAAACAGTTTTATCTTCTTTTTTTTTTCAATTCAATAGACATTGTGCTGCTCCTTTTGGTCTGTGCTCCTTGGCCATCAGGGGGCAGTGTAATACAGACTTAACACACACAAAAAGAGATTCACAACTGACTCTGTAAACTACAGTCAAATTGTCTGTGTACATGTGCAGCACGAACCATTTAGGGTTTCCCGATTCAAAACTAATAACTCAAGTTTTATGAATATTAGTCAAGATCCTTCTATCTATGGCTCATTTCTATACGTAGTGGTATAAGTACGGTAGTCAGTTTTGATTCTCCTCGTTTTGTTTTTTTCTCGCAATAAGGCAGTAAGCAGCGCTGCAGCAAAATGGAGACCATGGACTACACTTAAACTTTATTTTAGTCACTTACTCCTAATAGCTGTGATTTACATCAGCCATATACTATCGACGTACACTCGAAAATGGGAATTGTTGAATATAAGATTACAAATTGGATTGTTGACCAACTTTAAAAAATCACAACACAGGATCGAACTAAATTAATCCACAGTGAATATATTAAGTTTATTGAACTCATAATTATTATTATTATTATTATTATTATAATTGGTTCAACAATTATCTGTTTAGAGTGTAGAACGCTCGGGACCCCGGCCGACCAAGTACCAGCAGTAGTACCTTTTAGTATCTCAATGCATGCGTCCCACAGAGTTGACTCCTCCTACCATATTTTATTCACCCTCCCTCCAAACAGGGTGCCATTGCTGCAAAATGCACCACCATGGACCCAGAGATTATCCCCACTAAATTGCATTCTAACTCAGCTTTGAGAATAAACTCCTAAAGGGAGCGCTAGGCGAGGTGGAATGCCTCAATATTGGCCTCTCAACCCGGATTTACATGAGGCCAGCAGCCACGGTTAATCTTAATCTTGAAAGTGGGGCGATTACGATACAGTGAAGCGGGGTTGGATTCTCTTATACATAATCGGGGCATTTTTTTCCCCTCTTCTTTACGATTAAAGTCAGCAAAGTTATAATTGTTGGATATCTCTGAGAAATAAGCCTGAATGATTATCTGGTGATTATCTGGTGATTTCTCCACTCTGACCTGCTCCAAAAATAATGGCGCTAACAATCATCAATGTTAAACTGTTCAATATTTACGACTACAAATCTTATTTTTGTGGTCAACACTGACATACACATAGGGAGTTGTGTTAATAAATACTGCAGGTCTAACATTACCAATTGAAAACTCACAGGCTCTAATCACAAGGGAGGGAAAATGCTTCAATTGAGCGCCATTGTCAGTTTGTGTGTACCCCGCTTTAGTCAAGCTAAGCACAACGACAAGGAGGAAGTGAGCCAAAGTAAAAGTTAAAGCTAAAGGACATCTTTTTCAAGTATTCCTTACTGTTAACCATCCAGGGGTTTCAAACAATGTTGCAACAATGGCCATAAAAACCCTCGCTGCCGAATGTCAGCCCACCTTTGTCGACCGCTCCACAGCCACAAAGTGAGTTTTTGAAAAACGGGGAGGAAATGCTTCTTTCTCGCAGGGGGCTTTCCTGCAGGAAGCGGCAGGAGTGCGAGCTAAACTCGGAAGAGTGACGAAAAGACAAGAACAGGAAGTGCAGACATTTCCCAGATATGCCGCTGCATTGTTCTCTCAACACCGTTAATTTTGTGGAAGTAGGTCACTGAGGGCTGTGCATCAATTTGTGATGGAAAGTCAATTCTGCTGCTTTATGCTTTAATGGCCCTTTATAATATTCACAGCGGTCACTTTGGCATAATAAAACAGTAAACAATAGGACAGCCATCAAACTTTGTAGAATAGAATAAGTTGATCTGAAAAGTATGTTTAGAGCAAGTAAAAAAAAAAATAGCACGAAAAGCCTACAAGAACAGCTGAACTTAATTTGGGGTTAATCGGAGGCACTCTAAATGGTGGCATGTGTGTACTCACTCCCAATTAGTGTGAGTTTGAATGTGATTGGTTCATTCTGAACACCTCCAGTTTTCAGAGGCAATCGCATTTTTTTCAGTTTATTTTTTACTTCCTCTCTCTAAAAGCTCCTCACAACAGACACATATGTTAGTCTTTGCAATTACTACTTTCAGGGCTTTGGTGACGCCTTGCAGGATCACCGTGTTATGTATTTTGCTGAGACTTCATCAACTCAGACAATAAGCAGATGCCTGATGCATCATGTTGCTCGGGTAAACGGCGGTCTGTGCCACATGTGGCTGACTCACAGTCGGTCTGTTCGTGAGTTTCAGCCGCGCGAGCGCATCTACATGTCGGTGCAGAGAGGGCAGGCGGGTGGAAGTGCCTGCGGGCACAGTGACAAGCTGACATTGCTCAGTCCATGTCTGTGTTTGTTTTTTTCTTTGTCAGAGGCGCAAATTACAGCTTAGGTGTTGCACGCTCTCAACTCACTGTGAGAATAAAAGAGAGAGATATTTATAAGTGCAATTTTGAAATAAGTTCAGAGACATCCTAGTGTACACTGGCAGCAGTAACAATACACAAAATATATATCAAAGCAAGTATTATGTACAAACGCAGGGCACAGCTATAATAATAGTAAGATACATTTGTGCTTTGCTGTATGTGTACAATAGTTTAAGGACATTAATGACATCACTTCAAGAAATAATAAATTGTAAGAATAACCATGCAGCCTCAACTTCAAGTGCCAAATATATCAAAAAATAATAATAATTAACTCTTGCAATAATAAATTTGTAGATATTCATTTAATACATAATAATAATAAGTTATGGAAATTATTAATCATGATTATTAGTGAAAAACTGTCAGGTATGAAAGTAAAGCACCAATATTAGTACAAAACTACAACAAATATGGTATTGAACTAACATTGACGTACGTTCAGGTACAAAAAGTGAAGTACTACATTAGCAGAAAAAGTGACTTTTTCCTTTTCTTTTTATGTAAATAAGAAACGGACACTCTTTTAGGTGCAGCAACTAAGTTATGGAATTGGTAGAAAACGGAATTTGTTAGGGGTAACAAAATAAAATATAAAATATATAAAACTATTTTAGACTATTTTTCAGGAACGATAATGAAACCACTAAAATTAATATAAAACTAACTTATTTTTAGAGCAAACAAAGGTACAAGGATTTTAATTAGTCCAACATTGATTCTGTATTAATTTTCTAAATGTACCTAATGAAGTGTCTTTGCTGTTCTCGGGCATCTCGTGAAAGTTGTATGAGAGCACCACACTGTGGATACTTTGTGTACTGCGATTGTAAAGTCAAATACTGTACTCCTTTCTGTCTACCCCCCAGGATGTGCACCTGAGACTGGACTGACCGAGGCCAGTCATGGAGCCGGAATGGAACTGCAGCTCCCGCTGTGATGCTCCATTGTGCCTCAGCCTGGCGGGTGTCCACAGGCAGGAGAGCGTGGAGGTGTTGCAGAGACTGTGCAGCCTCAGTAGGGTAATGATTGGCACCAGCCATATTTGAACATCTACCTGGTTATGTAACCCTTTTTCCCCCAAATAGGATTTCGAGAGCAAAAATATTTTTATTGCATTATGGAAGGCAAAAACAACAAAATATGAAGCAGGTTGAAAATGTTTGCGTGTGTTCTCAGATGGCCGTGGACCTCCCGAGACGCTCACTCTCCCCGGTGTTGAGCGCCGTGGTGTGGACGCTGCTCTCCTGCGGCATCCTTCTGGCCTTCTGCTTCCTGCTCTTCACTCTGCGCTTCAAAAACAACAGGTGGCGCAACACTTGCGAAGCTCAATCACTAATTGAAGCACTCGTTAGAAGAAAGTGGACTTTTTTTGATTTTGTAATTAGTTCAATTAACATTGACATATTTTCAGATACAAACGTTACGGTACAACATTTTTTTGAAAATTCTTTACAGTAATGTGTTTTATGCAGCCCCACTAGTCTATACACTGCATTCTGATTATATTGTGTTTTATCCATTTTGGGGGTGTGGCCATTTTGTCACCGAGAATGACATCACAGTTGCTCAGGGAACAACTAATTATGCCTCAGCTTTAGAAAACAGCTGAGCCATGATTGGTGATCGTTACCTGAGCAACTGTGATGTCATTTTCAGTCGATAGCACGTGGATGGATAAACTTTAACTCATATTACATAAACACAATATTAATCAGAATGCGGTGTTTAGACTAGTCGGGCGCATACAACATATGGAAAAGAACATCTTTGAGTTGAATAGCCATATTGTTTATTAATTATTTTTTTTTGCAATGTCAATAAAAACTGACCTTTTTTTTCTACAAGGATAGTGAAGATGTCCAGTCCAAACCTGAATGTCCTGAGTCTCTTTGGAAGTGTCCTCACCTACAGTAGCGGCTTCCTGTTTGCTGTGGACCCACGACCACACCCTCAGATGGAAGCGTCTACAGCTGTACTACATGTGAGTAGCTTTCACATCTATGGATTTTATATGTCCATGTACTAGTATGCTCTTTGTTCTCACTAATAAGACAATTATGTTTATATTGGACTGGTAATGGTTTTTGATCTGTTACTAGTGCATGGAGTTTAACCATAAATGCTCAAACAGATTATGCATTTTATTTTTTGTCCTTCTTCAATGGAGGCTGTCTTGTTCTTAATTTATATATATTTTTTTTATTTTAAAGAAAATTTGAGTAATTTGCATTTCTAATAAAACATTTACATAATCTGATTTTGGGGGATAACTGAGAAGTCTTAAGGTGATATTGACTCTCAAATACACAAACAACTTTCATTATTCATTGTCATGTCATCCATAGTGATTACTGCATACTTATTCTTACGTCTCGCATGCAGGCTCGGGTGTGGACCCTTTGCCTTGGCAGCACCATGATGTTTGGACCCATTTTAGGGAAAACATGGCGGCTGTACAGAGTGTTCACTCAGAGAGTGCCCGACAAGAGAGTGGTTGGTACAGTAGTATCGTGCAACTCATCTTATTAGAACCCGGTTGTTTTTTTGTTTTTGTTTTTTAAATGCAGCGCTGTGTACTAACACATTTGCACCTACTTGGTCCTAACCGGTGCTCTTTTGCACTCCCATATGCCAGATCATCAGAGACATTCAGCTAATGGCCATGGTGGCTGTCTTGATCCTGGTGGACCTGCTGGTGCTGACTGCCTGGAACCTTTCAGATCCCGTCCGCTGTTCTCGATCGCTCGCTGCGGTCGTTAAGGTAGGTCACATACAGTTGAATTGAATCTATGAAAACTGAATGGACTACATGCACATTGTTTGTGTGTGGTTTCCCCTCGCACAAGTAATGCTTTTCTTCTGTCTAGATGGTGGAGAAGGACATCTCCTATTCTTTGTTCCAGCTTGAGTCCTGCTCTTCTGTGTACTCGGAACTGTGGGTTATCATTATAGTTGTTAAAAAGGTAGGTTAAAAGGTATTGAGGGCTCATTGGATTCAAAATGTAGGTATACTTGCTTCCCATTGAAGTAATGGTGTAGTGTTATGGTTGGGCCATATGAAAAATATAATAAAATAACATTACTGCACTAAAGAAAGTCAGAGAATTATAGGAATACAGTTAATTTACGGGAGTAAAGTTGTAATTTTATGATAATACTGTACATAATTTCTACAGTGGAAACACTGTGCTGTTACAGGAATGAGGGTGCAATTTCAGCAGATTAGATAATTTTATGAGAAAGGAGGAAAAGTAAGAATTTTTCAGGGAGAAGGTCTAATGGTGAAAACCAAAATGTTACAAGACTGAATTTAGAATTCTTCCAGGACAGGAGTAATATTACAAGGATAATGTTTTAATTTTAAGGGCACAAGTCAAATTGTTGAATGAATGAAGTCTCAAGTTAACAAGACGTATTTACATAGCGTGAGAAAAAGTCATAATTTTAACTCAAATTAAAATTACAGGAAAATGTTGTAATGTTAAGAGAGAAAAAGGCGACAATACTTTAAGATATTATTTTACAATATAAACATTTAATATTTTTAATTATCATTTTATGGAGAGAACTCATATTTACAGAAAAACAAATTTTGACCAAAAAACATATGGCAATTATTTTTTTTAAATTCATATTAAAAGAACATTTGGAAGCTTACGCCATTTTTTGATATGAAAGGTGAAAAAAAAATACTAGAAGAAAATGGTAACTTAAAAGAAAAAAAGTCTAAATTTAAGCCCTTATTTCACAGTAATTGAAATTTATGAGGCTAACAGTTTATGAGTTGCATTAAGGGTACAAATCATAATTTTCACAGAAAATTTTTAAAATAAAAATGAGCAAAAATTGAGTTTTACCTCCAATAAAACAGTCTGAGAAAAAAATAGTAGCCTGTACATGCTTCAAAGTGAGAACTGTTGATGATCTTGTGAAGTTGGTATCAATTGTGTGAGACTTTCAAACATTAAAACTACAACTTCTTCCCTTGTAATTTTACCTTTTTTCGTGTGACCTAAATACACCATTATAAATTCCTAAAACAATGTCTTCCCCCCGTGCTTCCCTCAGGGGTGTCTCCTGCTCTACGGCACATATCTGGCCGGCCTGACCAGCAACGTCAGCCATCCTCCGGTCAACCAGTCTCCCACCATCCTCACCGCCGTCACTTTGGTCACCATCTGCGCCGGAGTGGCCGTCCCGGTGTCCGTCTTCATGCCGGCTTGGCCCAACGTGGTCTACAGCGCCGTGGCCGGTGCCATTTTCATCTGCACGCTGGCTACCAACTGCATGCTTTTTGTGCCCCAGGTAGGAAACCTCATCGTTGAGCCTTTAACTTGAGGGGTTGCAAGTGAGCGATAGTATACAACGCCACCTACTGCTGAGCCAATGGCGAGTCAGGATTTTTGTTACCATGTTTTAAGGCAAACCCCTCGAGTCGGGTGATTGTGTGGAATAAAGTAATCAGATAGACACAAAGTGTGATAAGTAAATTGGCTGCACGACTTTCTCATTTTGTCTTGGGGAAACTCATCTTGAGTTGGCGTTATCACTGGAGGGTGACTCGCATAACGTTTGAGTCAAACAGGCAGCTTTATGACCTGCCAAGTGTCTGTCTGTTGATGTGGGTTTATGTTGTGATGAAGGAATGCATCTGAAGGAGAAGGAAATATTTTGGTGGTGAGCTGTTTGCTCCAAACACACCTGGTCCAACGCCATGTATGTACTCATCATCCATTTTCCATGGGCTGTATGAGCTGCTGCCTGTCCCTGTCCAGTAATCCCCCCCCCCCCCCCCCCCCCATCAAAGGGGTTACATTCCAGACCACCACCGCAATAAGTGAAATCCACGATATAGAAGTGCCCTATTTACATACTATCTAGGCATGATTTTATCACATTTATGGTATTGACTTATGGCACCGACTTTTAACATCAACACATTTCATATATTGAGAGAGAGAGAGCAAAAGCAATGGATAACACAAAAACATTGCACTAACACTGTACTCATTACTCGTTTTACAGCAGAAATCTATCAAATCAATCAAAAATGTACATTATAAAATTAACACATAGCCATCACTCTTTGTTGGAGTGAAAAGCAAGATTACAGTGGATGACATTCAATCATTTTCAACAAAAACTAAGCTGTGCTGGAGTACTTCCCGTTTTGTTCTTCCAAATTTACAGTCTCATACTAAATAGGTGTGCCACCATCTAGCGGTTGACAGTGGAATTACACCAGATATAAAGGAGTCCAAAATAGACTTTCGCCTCTCTAACGTGACTCTCAACAGTCTGGTTACGATAGATTAAATGCCCTGAATGAAATGGCCTGGATGAATGACAACATTTACAAGTAAAACTACCATTTAGTCTTCAATTTTTCCAAGCATGTTTTTGGAATGTATCTCGTACAATAATTTTTTTTTACCTTTTACTTTTTTAGGGGTGTCAAAACGAGTGCATTCATTTTGAGTTAATTTAAAGTTCCTTTAAAAAAAAAAAAATTAACACACGATTAATGACCGTCCCTTACTTGGAAAGCCTGTACTGAGGTCATTCCATTCGCAACGCACCTGACACATCCACATCAAAATTTAGCAGTAAACATTTTAATAATAATGCATATATTTGTGGAGACTGGGGTCAAGTTGTATTTTACAATTTTTAAAAAGTGCAGAATCTCACAAGTTACTTCATGTTAAAGATTAGGCCGCTCTTACTATGAAAAGAGAAATACACTGAGCTGTCACCATCTTACAAATGCAATTATGCCATCTAGTGGCAGAAAAATGACCAACACAAATCAATATCATGTTTTTTTTTTACAGTACAGTAAATATTTTTAATTTTAACTCAATGTTATGAATTATTATGAAATTACTCTATCAATGACTAAAAGATGCAGCCATAGCCTATTTCTATTGATTTAACCATTTTTTTTCACTTTTATGTTAACAAGAGTATGAAAACTACTATTTGCAAACAAAATATTGTTCATTTTATTGTACATTTAGAACAGATATAAAATGTGCAATTAATCGTGAGTTAACTATTGAAATCATGCGATTAATTGCAATTCAAAATTTGAATCGCCTGACACCCTTACTTTTTCTACTTCCGTCGCCGTCGCCTATACGAGCAGCTGACCGAATGGAGGCATTTCGAGGAGGATCACAACAACCCGAGTCAGATGACCAAGTACTTCAGCAGCCCCAGTAAGAGCCAGCCTTCAGTCTACAGCCAGGAAGATGTCTACTTCCTCCTCGGGGAGAACAACTCCATGAAGAAGCTTCTCAGCGAGGTACTATTTTATTTGTTGTTTTAGAGCAGGGGTGGGCACACTCGGTCCTCGAGGGCCGGAGTCCTGCAGGTTTTGGATGTTTCCCTTCTCCAACACAGCTGATATATGACCAGCTCATCAGCAAGCTCTGCATAAGCTTGGTAACGATCCTGTTGATTGGAATCAGCTGCGAAACCTACTATTGTAGTTTTGGGATTGTCTGGAAACCAATCAAGGGTGCATGTACCGCGTGTCTCGCCCAAAGTCAGCTGTCTATTTTGAAAATGGAGGGATGGTGAACGGACAATCATTTTGGACTGACGCTCTTGAAGCACTATGGTTGAACTTGATGTTTATTTGCCGTTTTCCAGAAGGACGCCGTGATTGACAGCTTGCAAGACCAGGTGAGCAACGCCAAAGACAAACTCCTGCGTCTGGTGTCAGCCAGCCAAACGTCAGATGAGCAGGAGGCAGACAACCTCCAGTCCTCCTCCACTCAGACCACAGAACTTCAGTCCTGTCAACTTCCAGCTTCTCTACCTCATAGCGACGTCGAGTCCAGACTCTCACCCCCGCCGCCTCCTCCCTCATCATCTGCTGGTCCAGGATCTTATGAACGTCCCCCTTTGCCGTGTTCTGTAACCCCCGCTGCTTCCCCCTCTCCTGTTTCTGGTGGCTTGGACGCAGACCCATGCGAGTCCATATCGGACCCACTCCGGTCTTCGGGCTTTCTTCGGACAGCAAAGGAGACGGCTCGCTTTGTCACTTCCTTGCAATCCTCCAGACTTTTTAACCCTTTTGAGGTTGAAATTTCAAGTAATGGGCCAACATCCCCCTTGGGAATAAACGCCAGACCGGCTGGTTTCGTTAGTAGCGACAAGTTGCAGGAAATCCTCCAAGAACTGAGTGTGGACACTGTCTTGGAAACGGTTCTAAAATCTGCCAGGAGGCCTTCTCATAGATTTACCGAAGACTCCTCACTTTCACCCATCTCTCTGCGGACACCGCATTCCCTTAACCCTCCTTCAGTCTTTCGCTACCCCAGCATCTCCCCCTACGCCATGAGAAAACGTCGACCGCCCTTCCACTCGCCCAGACGTGGTTTAACGCCGCCTTGTCCTTACGCAGAAAGGCGGATGAGGGACAGCCGTCAGAATCGAAGGGAGCGACCGGAGGGAGTCACCCTGAATAGGGGAGTCACTGTGGAGGGTGCCAACCTCCAGATTCCCAACTGCGACCTTGACTTGCAAGATGAGGAAGTGGGTGGTTTGGCAGCAAGACCTCGCGGAGATTCTCCAGAGCACGTCGATAGATCCGGCTTGGAGATGGGCCAGGAGAACGCCCGCGGGTACTGGGATTCAGACTCAAGCAGCTCTACGGACTACTGCTTCTACCACCGACCCTATTGCGACTCCTGTTTGCAGCGAGGCTCGCTGCTGTCCTCGGAGTCCTCAGACTCCGAGGACAGCGAGTACGAAGGTTACGACCTCTACCGCTCTGCACATCCGGTGGTGTTCAAGGAAGACCTCAAACCGACGTTTGTGTAAAAAAAAACGTTTGTGGCGACGTTTTCACAAGTCCGTATCCCACTGAGCGTTTGCCAAGGTAGAGAATCTTGATTTCTCGTCAGGGTTCGTTCAAGGTTTCAAACACTAGCTAGATGTTCTCCAGACGTTCGCCAACAGTTCTAATGTTTTTTCATGTTGCAAAGAAATATTTCCTTGCCACAAGAAACATATTGGCGACCATTAAAACTGTTGGCGGACGTCTTTGCATTCCTTGCATTATCCCAGATGATGGGAAATCACCATCCGCTACCCTCGCAATCGTTCGTTCCTATACGGGCTTTAAGGACAAACTCCATTGCAATGAAGGTCATTGGTATTTAAATGGGCTTAGTTTGATTACATTTTGTATTTAAGTGTAATTACATTTAAAGACACTCATGTGAAAATTCTTTGTGCAACTTCAGATGTTGAACGAAGTTTGAAGTTGTTGCCTCTCCGTCAGCGATCCAATCTTGGACATACTGCAATTCGTTTTTTGTTGACCACCTCATAGTTTTTGCACCCAAATAACTAGCGCTGCAACGGATCACAAAAGTCATGGATCGGATTGTTTTTAAAATAAATAAATAAAATGAAATCCGATAAATAGTACTTTGTCTTAATTTATTTTAGAAAATGCTTTTGCCCATTAAATTAAAATATATATATATATAAACTCAAAATATGGCCGTTAGGATTTAGGAACACAACTTTAAGTGCATTATAAGGCAAGATACATAATTATTTTATACATGGTGTATGTATAAAATAACAAGGTATCCTGCCTTACGTTATATTGCACTTGTATATATGCACTTGAAGTTGTGTTTCCAAAATCTAAATGGCCATGTTGGACATTTTGAATGTATTTTTTTTTAAGCTAGTTTTATAAAATAATTTTAAATGAAGGCAAAGTTCTATTTACTTATACTTGAAGTTGTGTTCCTAAAATCCAAATGGCCATATTGGACATTTTGAATGTTTTATTTTTATTTTTTCAAAGCTAGTTTTATCAAATAATTTTAAATGAAGGCAACGTTCTATTTATTTATTTTTAATAATGAAAAATACATTTAAGCGTAATTTAAGGCACCTTCCCTTCGTTTAAACAGGGAGAGTGGATTACAAAGTAGCATGTTAGCTCCACATAATTGAAAACAATAAGAAAAGCAAGTGAGCCAAGCAACAGCTGTCAAACTACTGTTGGCAGCCAGGCACCCAATGCTAACGCCAGAGACTTATACCGTATCGTGCAATGACGGCGTAATTAACTTGCTGTTTCTTCGCGTCCTAAATTAGCTATTTAATATACTTTTGGGGTGGCATTAATGGTGATAGAAAATATGTAATTTCACTAAAAACGTCGATAATGCAAGCCAAAATGTTTAATGGGAAGCAGTCAAGCTAGCGTTCATACCATCATGCAGGCAGACTTCAAAGTAAAATCGACCAAGGCTGTTATATTGTGTCAAAGTATTATTTAGTCAGCTTTATTTTGAAGTTTGTCTGAAGGAACTTACTCGTTTACATACATTTTAATCTTATTGTTTTGGTGAAAGAAGCAAGTATTTTTAAATCAAAGGGCTCAAGTTTGAGTGAAGTCACAAGTTATTGTTGGTAAAGTCCAAGTCGAGTTGAAAGTCTTTTAACATTTTGTCAAGTCAAGCTACCCTCAGATGCCTAATTGCGTCGCCGTTTCACTGTGCATGTGCAACTTAACTTCTCACGCAAGAACATGATACAAAGTGCATTTAAATTAGACAGTGGTTAAGAATAAATCACTTTACGCAGTTTTGTGTCATCGCCATTTCACAAAGTCGTATTTTTGTTGCAATTAGTCAACACTTTGCAATGTTTAATGTGTTATTGTATACTAACGTTGTGTTTGTATTTGTGTATTAAATTATTGCTGCTTTTGGTTTTAAATTGCGATTTTGGTAACACCCTTAATGGCCAACCTTTTCACATAAAATGTGAAAATGTAGTTGATTTCAAAATTGGGCTCAAATAGTGGGTCCTAGTGGCACATAAAGCACTGTGGCCCACTGGGAATTCTCCTGGTGCTGCAAATTAGCCACTCTGGGCCTATGTTGCGCAGTCTCCTCTCTCTCATTAGCATAGCTTAACTTGACAGAGTAAGGTTATAACAATTTATATAGTAGTAAATAGGAAATATAGATGAAAAGCTAGATAAAAAATAAAACAGATTTGAGAACTTTGCCTTGCTCTTTGAAGCCCTACAATGGGAATATCGGACCAATACCAATACAACAATGTCCATAGTCACACTTTTATGTATAGGGACAGTGAAAGAAATTATCTTCTATGGAGAACATCTCAAGAAATTGCCCTCACACGTTGCCACTGAAACCTCATTCAGCCAATTGTCTTTGAAACATTATTAATCATCAAAATAGGAAGAATCGCAAGCAAAGACTCATTTGATTATATAAACAAAGAAAATACATTGTAGTCTATATGAATCCTGTTTAAAAGGGATCGCAAAAAGTCATTTTTTTGTTCTAGTCATAAGCCATCTTACAAATATCCAAGCAGAATAAAGTCAAAAAAATATGTTTTTAATTTTAAGACAACAAAACTTCTTGCTTTTGGTGAACCAGTCGGATCCCAAGAACATCAGCTCTGCCCATAATTACTCATTGATGGTCATATCTGTCTTCATTTACAGCATTTTGTCTCCCCTCATTTTATCCCATCTTTGACATGATTCTAAGGTCAAGATTCAATCAATGGAAACACGGACAACATCAACAGACAGTAACCCGGAACTTACAACTGTTAAAACGTATACGTGCACAAATTAAAAGTTTAGTCATCCAACATAAAATAACCACAATGGCCATTTTGGGTACTCGCACCTGGGGGAAGACGAATGTTTATCTTACTGAGCTAACAGGCTGATAATGCACTTGTGTCTCTTTTAATGTCATGTTTGTCAATTCGCCGTCGGACTAATGGGTTTAGTATTAGGCTTTCTGTGAGGTTGTACAGTACATGTTGTGTTTTTACATGGGGCACCAATGGCGCTTCCTCGTACACAGCCGTTCACGCACACGCGGAACATCACACAGGTACGCTCGTCATAAAGCCTGATTTAAGCGTTGCCATATTCCTAATAAGCGATAACCTAATAATAACCAACCAAGAGCAATGGTTAGGAATAAGCAACATTTTAGCCCAGTTTGAAAATAAATTAACTGGTTACTGGTGACACGCTGGCCGATAAGGTTCGTACCCTTGCTAAAATAACAAGACTAATAAATGTAAACTTGTTTTCCCTTTCTTTTTCTTCTTTTTCTTTTTTTTACTGTATGAGCTGGTCTTGCAAATATACCAGCAAGACTAGCACAAACACCTCACCACACATTTTGTTGTGTGCAATTGTCACCGCTAGATGGCAGAAATTCTCTATCCAAAATGGAGTACTTTGTACGCTGTGCTTCATTACTTTAATCAAACACACTTATACATACATGTGAGAAAAAGGTGTGTCGTTTATGAAGTTGGGGTGCAAATGAAACAAGACAATGATATTTAACAAAGACAACCACCGCAAAAAAAAGAAGAAGCCATTATTGATTCCAATAGAATTGTAACGAACGATAGCTTTCATTTCTATTGGTTAGAGTTGAAAATGTTTCAAAGTAATGCTGCTAACACATTAAAAAAAATCTGGTTATCATTATAATAAATTCCTAAAAAAACAAAAAGAACAAAGAAAAGATATATAATATTTAGCATTTATCGTATCAAATAAAAATAGCATGGTTATCCAGACTTTTGTCAACCTATACCATGTGAGATGAATCCAACTTTTTATGTCGTTACCCACTTGTCATTGACGTACATACGGGCTACAATGTACATATGCTTCTTCCAGCCTCATGATATCACGCACCACCCATGCACAAGTTATAAATGCTTAGGACATCAACAACCTCAGCCTTATTAAAGGCCATATCAGTTTTGCCTCTTGTGGTGGGCACGTGAAGCCCCATAAATGTGCACTCAGGCTTTCAGGCTCAAAAATGCTTCACATCACTCAAAGGTCTATTACGCGGGGCGTCATTGAGGTGCTCAATGCTGCCCTCTTTTGTTTCGACGGACATTACAACAAAGCACGTCATGTTTGATGAGACTTCATTTGATTGGCTGACATTGGCCAAAGTACAAGTGCTGAGACATTGGTATGTCGTTTTGCATCCACATACAAGTGCAAAGACAGCAAATAGTTCAAAATGTGTGCATCAGTATACCCAATATGAAATAAGCTATTATTCATAAACGATGACAAGACACTGAAAATGCGCACAGCAACAACATTACATAGTGAGTAAGCTACAGTGCAAATATGGCACAAGTAAAAGCAGGATATCAAACAAACAGTATCTACCTGCCCTTTTCCCCCTATATGCCCAAAGTATCATTTTGTCTTTTCTTTTTTTGGGCATGTAATTTGTGTGTAAATTATTGCCTGTGATCCTTAACTGTTAAAATGTTGTCACAAAAAAAGAAGCTGCAAAATAGGTCAGTGATGCTGTAACAGGGTATGCATTTGCAACCCCAAATAAATCCCACTTTTTTAAAATGACATTAAAATAGTAATGTTAAGGGATAATGTGGAGCAAGACAGTTGTGAAAAGCGCAACTGAGCTAGCTAGCTAAGTTTATTTCCCCATTTTAGCATGCTAACATGTACAGAATTGACAATTACAATCTTACGTCACAAGTCAAAATGGCGGTCTTACTTCGATCATTGAAAAACATTGCTCTGGATCGTTGCAATTCGATTTGTGAGGATTATTTTAATTCTAAAATGTGATGAAATATCGTTTGACGAACAAAATCCGTCTGGTTTGTATACTAGTCACAGGCAAAAGTAATACAATAGGCCTACGTCGTTTGTTTACACCGTTGAAAGGAAGCATTTGCATTGCGTTGCTTTGCGGAAATATCAGAAATTGTCTGCATGTTCGGAATTGTCAATGTACACGTACAGTACAACACAACATGAAACAATCAACACAAGTGCTACCTAAACTTTTTATGTCAACTTGTTTTGATTTGTTTTGATTTGAGTGAAATCACGTTTCACATGCATAATAGTTGATCACGCTCAGGATTTGCTACTTTGAAAAAAGGTGATACATTCTTTTGTTTGAATATTTCCATTTTGGGACACCAAGCCCATGTTGTCAGTCGATTTGTACACTTAATTTAACTTGTGTGGGACTACAGAACACAAAGAAGTCCCGGTGACCCTCAACACTCGGCTGTTCTTACGTAAGCCTCCCCTGCATGAAGAAATCAACACAAAGTATACAAAACTGCCAGGGGGTAGAAACCAGACTGTGTTTGTTGTATGCTTCTTTGCTCTATGCCTTGTTACACTTTAATCGTTTGGTTTGACAGTGGGGGCATTTACTATGAACAGCATAAAAAAGTGGGATAATTAAAATACTTTTTCAGCATCCATTTTTTTTTAATATACAAGAATATCTGCTTATTTTGGTCTCCCTGCTGTATCTCGCATTATTTTTGCTCGGTTGCCTTATTTCTGGGACACGACTTTTCTTTTTGCATATTGAAGCACTGAAGGGCAGACTGGGAGGAATTCTCTTTGTAGTGTACAACATAGGCAATACAAACCACACAAAAGGCTCTCCGCCAGCTTTTGTGCGTGGGAGGGAAGACCAACTAAGATTAGCCTGGTACATTTTTTTTTTATGTAAAGGCCACTGGCACGCTTAAACAGGAATGGTAGCGTAAAGCCAGCTACGTGAATACAGCTCAAAGATGTGAGAAAGCAGAACTTACTACCCATTCATTTCCACATTTTAATCCCTATTCTGTATTAGATATAAATGGAACCAATTACCAGCTTTACCGTAGTTTTAAGAAGTCAATAAACGCTAATACTGGCTATCACCAGTAATGAGGTATTCTTTTCTTATTTGAGGGGACTTCAGGGCACATTATGATTGCCTGATTGGAAAGTTGAGTAAAACAGCCATCTCTTTGAAGTTAATTACCTCCGGCTAAAACTTTTTTTTGTCCTTCTCAACAGCAGAGAGGGGAGGGGTGAGCAGTTACACACGTGGGAGGAGGATCAGGGAGCAAGATGAAAAAGACACTGTGCAACCTTGGATGCATTTTTGCTCTGTTCATTACAGAGAACAATGGTGCCAGCATGTACTATTTAGCCCCAAGGACAACATGAGTAGCACACGGCTATGTTCTAAAAATAGTTCACCAGTGATGGGACACTGAGATTTACTAAGAAGAATTATAACACAAAGAAAGTCAACATTTATTTGTTCAAACTTAACATAGTTTCTTCCAATAATACCAATAATATTTTATAGAAAAAAATAAAGTAGATTGTGTTCAATGAAAATAAATATCGGTTTTATTTACCCAAATTTTTTTTTTTAAATGTCATTTTACCGCTGAAGTTTTAATACTGTGATTTCATGATATTTTCCCCTCACTGTCATTATACTTTCAGAATACATGGATTAAGTCAACAGGAATGCAATCTTACAAAAAAACAATGCTTAATGTTTTATTTAAAGCGTTGTTGAGACGCTAAGAATAGCCTACATCATTATGTAGACTTTTCATGTAGGCATCCACAATTTTAGAAATCCCCTGTGCTAACTGTAGGATGTACCTAATGAAGTGTCCTGTGAGTGCACGGTTAAGTAATTTAGAACAGTGTAGCAATGTATTTATTTATTTTAATAGCTATTGAGTAAAGTGTCCTAACGACACATAGTCAACTTTTGTGCTTTACGACACTATAACATTGTCCCGAAGGAAAGAACCGTCTTGAACTGACATAGCAACAGTGCTGAATTCTACTGGTACCCCGTGACAGCTGGCGGCTGTCAATGACGACGCTTAAATCCCGGATCTTTATTGGTCCATAAAGTCATCAATCACGGCCGAGGCTCCGCCCATCATATCTGTGGCGGCTTTGAGGGGAAGCCTTTGAAGTGCTGTAGGCGGTGCAAAGCAAATTATGCCATGTGGTGTTCCGGAACGGGGTTCTGATTGGTGTACTGAATTACTTGTTGACGCCTACTACTGGAAGAATAGCCCTCTGTGATTGGTTAGAGCCGCCATCCCAGATTCGCCATTTGCGCGTTCACGGCTTCCCGTATTCTCCATTTGGGTTTACATTAGCAGCGTGGGAATGACATGTTCCTTAACGCCTGTACGCAAACGCCGCAGCTAACGTGCGTAGTGACAAAGACGGCGAGCCCGAGACCTATGGGGAAGG
Organism: Leptonotus elevatus; assembly: GCF_054856555.1. Classification (NCBI taxonomy): domain Eukaryota; kingdom Metazoa; phylum Chordata; class Actinopteri; order Syngnathiformes; family Syngnathidae; genus Leptonotus; species Leptonotus elevatus. The sequence goes on along the minus strand of NC_141250.1, from coordinate 11,094,245 downwards.
AATAAAAAAAGAAATCCGGTATCGTCGCTCTCCACAATCCAACACTGTTCTATTTGGAAGTCGTATCTGGAATTAACGTCGGTTTAGGCTAAGATTTTGTCTGAAGGTGTATCTTACTAACGCTTGAGACGTTTTTGGAGTAAAGTAGACGGCTTGCAGCTGGACGTTCTGTAAGGTTCGGTCGGCTACGGCGAGGGAGCCGCCATGGCAGTCGGTTCACTGAGGTTCCACATCGGAATATGAAGAGGAACTGGACGGGCCACAAAACGCCGCATTTAGCCTACATGCTAACGTTAGCATCTTTGTGAAACCCACCCTGGATTCGGAGCTATTTTTTGTTTTTAAAACGCACCGAAGGAGGCCTAATTCATGACCACTTTAGTAGGAGACGCTTCTTCCTAAAGGGCCCCCTTGACAGAAAGATTCCAAGGAGGGGGAGAATGCACAGATTTGGACAGAAAGGTTTAGTTTATTAGGTGAGAGTCTCCTGTCTGTCTTCCCCCTCGTGCAACTCATTCACGATCGTCCCCTGTCCCGTTTTTTTTTGGATGAGAATCTCCAGAGATCGCATCAGCGGCTAAAACAAGTTCTCCGAGAACCGAGCGCTTTGAACATGTCGGGTCGGCCCAGGACCACATCCTTCGCGGAAAGCTGCAAGCCGGTACCGCAGCCGTCCTCCTTCGGCAGCATGAAAGTCAGCAGTAAGTGGTCTTCTACACACCGCCTGCACCGCGCCGGGCCGGGCCCGGTCGGTGTGGGCTCCACCCAAGCAACCGAATCACCCACCCTCCTTCCAAGCATACCCCCCTCCCCCCAGCGAACCGGAATGTTAGCCGCCGATTAGCTTAGCTCGGATCACGCGTGAGGTGCTCGCTCACTCGGGCCAGAGTGTGACAGCTTGGCTGGTGGTCGGCCTTGAGGTGGAAAGCGAGTTTCAATTCGGTTCCGTGGTGATAATGATGATTACGGTACTATGGATCATAAAAGATGAGTCATAGACTGGTTGCCACATATGCTGTGCGCGTGTTAACAGCAGGCAGGGCCAGGAGCAGGCAGGCGATTACGCAACTGTCACGGCGGAAGGTGCGCCCATAAAATGACTTCACAGGCTGGAGCCTGGAGTAATCCAAGAAAGGAGATTTCTCCTTGATATGCGTTTATACTAGAAATCAAGTGATGTTTTATCAGTGTCATTCTGCTGCAATGACAATGGCAGTTTATGGAATATCCAGGCCTCCCTGCTGCATTCAGGCTAACATGTTCTATATGAGGGGTGGGGAGCCTTTCGCCTATCAGGGGCCCATTCAGTCATGTATCCAAAAATACACACCACTTATATACATGTCATGAGCGTTGTGAGCAGCATGGTGGTCCACTGCCTTACATTTCTGAGTTCAAAGATACAAATGTTGGCCACTACGGATTCCTCCAACATCCTAAAAACATGCATGTTAGGTTCATTGAAGACTCCAAATGATCCATATTTGTGAATGTGAGTGTGAATGTCAGTGAGCTGTGATTTCCTGAGGCTACATCTCACCTGCGACAAAATAAAAGAAAGATATTCACTTTAATTCAGGTAATATTATGTATTGAAAGTAAAAATGGTAAGCATTTGTAGTATGTAAAGGTCGGTGTCAAAAGTAGTGATGGTAATGTGAATCATTCCTAAAATGTTCTAAAGTTGCTCAAGTGGTATATAAAAGGATTGATTTTATTATATAATTTTTTACAGGGGTGATTTATTTGTTGTAATTTGGTCACATTATTATTTAATACCAGTTAGGGAAGCTTCAGGCCTCCCTGCTGCGTTTAGGCTAATCATATTCTATATCAGGGTTGGGGAACCTTTTTCCTACCACGGGTGCCAATTTAGTCCTGTACCCCAAATTATACATGATGTGTATATATATATCATGAGCATTTACGAGTTAAACGTTTTTAGCACAGCAGCACGGTGACCTACTGTAGTAGCCAATCGGCCTCACAGTTATGATGTTCTGGGTTTGAATCTCAGCCATCTTGAGTGTGGAGGTGGTGTGTTCTCCTTGTGCTTGTATCAGTTTTCTCCAGTTACTTCACACATTCTAAAAGCATGAATGTAAGGTTCATTGAGGACGCTGCATGTGAGTGTGGATGGTTGCTTGTCTGTATGTCTGAATGCTGATGGAGCTTCAGGGCTGAGCGAGATGTGTGTAAGTGGGGTGAGGCCGGGGCTAGGGCTGTTCAACACGCGCGCACGCTAAAGCTAATCCTTCCCCGTGTGCCAGATATTGCTATCTGTGTGCTTCATGAGCTACAATGGCTAGTCTTGTCAATAGGTCAACTGTTGTTGTTTTTTTACTGTTCATGCAAAGAAGGACTTTGTCCTAATTGTCACTCAGCCACTTAATAGCCTGCCTGGACTAAACATTTCTGCGTGTGTATTGTGGTTTACAGCTAAGCGTGAAGCTCTATTAAAAGCTTTGCACATACTTAAGTTTAAACTAACCAAATCCATCTTGAATGGGTAGCTAACGTCACTTTGTTGATAATTTGTAGAAAGGTAAAAAATAAATAAATATATATATATATATATATTAAACCAGCGCTGATCCTGAACAGTCTAGGTTGATACAATGTGAATGGTTGGAAATTCTTGTATGGCAGCAATAACACATTACAAAAGGTTAGAATTCTGTTGTTTACAAAGATTTATGTAGTCAATCCATTGGACGGAAAATTGTTCTTGTACGAAATAATGGAAAGTGAATCAATCAGTTGCAGTGTGACATGATAATCCCTTCATTACCATGTTAACATTGAATAATTGTAACATTTATTAACAGATGAGCGATGATGCCAAAAGCAAGCAAGCAAGCAACCAGACAGTTCGCGCCTAGCTAGCTAGTTAGCTGCTAGTGCTAGCAGCTAAACTTAGCAGTCCTACCTATCGTCTGAACTTCAGTTTTGGATTTAGTTGCGGCTTTTTCACTTGCTATTCATTTTCCTCACCTTAAGGTCTTGTGAGATTTTCTAAAGTCAGTTTTGATTCCATGATTTTGTGTAACTTCAACAATATTGAACTATTGCCGACATCAGAACTTCTTTATCTGCAATTTGTGAATAGAGGCAACTGGACTGTCTTTTTTAGTTGCAGATGTTTCACCTTTAAAACACTTCTAAATCTTAGGTGTGGAGACTGGAGAGTGCCTCTTTTTATGCCTCAGTGTGTGTGTTTTCTGTGGGTGGTCAACACTGTTTTTGTTGTTGACCGGTGAGATTATTGGTAAACAACCGTCCTGCAGACGACAATAGGTGATGCCTCAAACCACCTCTGTTCAGTGACGGCTGTATGTTTGACAAAACGCCTCCTGTAGAACTGAAGAAGCTTTTTGGATTTAAGATGAAACATCTTGAGCAAACAAGAACAGCCCACTTGCCTTGATTCAACTTTTGCTGAATACCATGACCTGAATAGTATCTATGAGCATCTACTCGGACATCACACAGAACATTTATTTAAAATATCTTTATATATTATTTTTGCAAATTTGCAGGCATCTTCTCTGGTGAAGCTGGAATGCAAATCTTAGTGCAGCTATCTGTCATTTACGTTAGTTAGAAAGGCCATAATGGCGGACAAGAAAATGAAGTCAAAATGAACAAGCAAAGGTTACTTACCGTTCTTTTGACTCTCATTAGGTTTGTGTGACTGTACCTAATGAAATGTCTGCTACTCTGCTGAGTGTTCACTGGTTTAACACACGACCATTTTTATTTAGTTATGCATGTGCAATTTGCTTAAATTAGTACTTCAGAAATAACTTTCTGGCTGAAGTTGAGTAGTTGGAATTAAAAAAAATTATGGCATATGTAATTGTAGAAAAGAGATGGTCTAATGATTACCATTTAAGTTTGATTACTGATCTTATAATCAATATCTACTATCTCTCTGACATCGGTTTACTCTTACGGCCCTGGAGGGATAGCCTGTCCTATGTTTAAATGTACTCTTATTTTTACACATCTCTTACTGTATTGCTCTTTTTACTGGCTTAACGTGACTCTGTTAGTGCACCTCCTGCTCATATTTGCATACCAAAATGACACTGTAGTTTTCATTAGAAGCAAGAATTCTGAGAACTGATTATGATGCCAGTATTAACATGCTGAAAACTAATTTGCTTCCTTGTCTTTGTATCACTGTCAAAGGGAAGCCACTAATTGAAAGGGCTAACAAAATTACAATTGTGTTGAGCAGTAGCGCTATGAATTGACTAATTAGTCTCAGCTATTAGTGAGTCCTCTGCATATGAAATGACGTATGGTCGTTACCAACGGCACACACACTACATTAAGACTACGTTGTCATGTGGCACAAGAAGGCACTCTTGGTTACAACTTAACTTCCTGTATTTCATTTGATTGTTTTATATTTAAGGTCTAGAAGGTTTTTTATTTATTATTATTTTTTTTTTATAACCACTTCACTACTTCATTAGTGGAAAGTGTTACGACAAATTTGGTTAAGTCATTATTGTATGTTGCAGGAAAGAAAGTCAATTCTAACTCAAGGACCAACATTTGAAACTCTTTAATCAGTCACTTAAGATATTTCCTTGGTTGAGCACAATCTTTTCCAGGACACTGATTGGTCCTCAAATTCCAAACACAATTTTTCCCCCTCAATCTTGATTACCGTTATCCTCAACTCTTAACTTCCTATTTGACATGTACTGTGTACATAATATACTATGCTGTGACATGAGTGCCATACGTTGACACACCCATGTTTGCTTATACGGTTTTGTTTTTGCGGGGGAAAGGGGGGGGGGCAGCAGCAGCTGACCAAGACATGACCAAGAACAATGAGCTGTGTTTAGCATTTTAAAGCTGCTCCTCTTCTATCCCTCATCTTTTTTCACTATTTCCTTTACATTCGCACCTCGCTTCTCTTTTGCAAGTGATGGGAGCAAAATGAGCCACTTATTCTCTCTGATTCCAAACTAAACGAAAGAGCTTTCACGCACAAGATGAGAATGACTTTCTAGAACATTTAAGACTTATAGAGGATGAGACAGTCTTTTGCAATGTTCCTGATGTTGTGATATGGAGACTCTGTTGTAGAGACATCACACATTTTCTGTGCGCTCTGAACCTCACTGACAGCCATAATTAGAAGTCGTTTTCAACTTGGTTTCCCGACAAAAAAAACGACATTTCCTTTGTTATCCCGATTGCTCCCTTGCTGCTTTTAGTTGTGAGAAGTCCCTGTGCGAATGTGTGCGTGCGAACAGACTTCTTACAGTTTGAGGAAGTGCAGAGGCGTCCTGGAAAGGCCCTGCTGAGTTTTGTAGGCTGAATCATATACTGTTCTCTCGGGTCAGTGATGCTACAATAGTTTAATAGCACCGTGCAAGGCAGACAACCAAAACCTGCTACCTGTCCTCTAGAATCATCATCGACAATGTGTCGTCTGCTTTCATGGTAACCCTTCCAGAGAGTGAGGAAGCATTAAACTTCTAAACTTAAAAAAAAATAAAAATTAACAGAATTTAATGTTTGTGAATCTTAATCTTGGGAATCACCCCTGCAGTTGTGGGAGAAGGTAAGGCGATTGTTTATTAGCGATATTACAATTGACAGTAGTTTCGTAATCATTGAGTTCATAAAAATCCAAGAAAGTTGGACTTTTTGTAGAGGAAGACATTTTACACATATCTTCAGTTCTGGCCACTCCATTCCTAGTAAGTCCCCCAATTAAACTCTCAATAGTAAAAAAAAAAAAAATAAGACTCGTAAGCAGAGGTAAAATCCAGGTCCAGAAAAATAAAAAGACTGCCACAGTTTTACTTCTGGCAGGTAAACAAGCTCCAGGGGAGCCAGTTAAGTAGAATCTAAAGCCAACTGTGGCAGGTTTTTTACTTTTTGGACCTGGGTTTGACACCTGCTCGTAAGTAATTGTTCCAAAATTTGTCTGCTGAGTGTCTGTTCTTGCATAAAGTCATTTAGAAGATGTTCAGAAGACCATACACTTCAATCCCAGGTCCACCAAGAAGTACAGCTTAAGTGGTAGAAGATACGTTCGACTGTGAACTGATATTGCAGTATTTGAAAAGATGACCGAGCTATTGCTGTACCGCCTGCACAACCCTCAAAACGCAAGAGGCCTCAGGGTTTACCATTCCTAACTATTGTGGCGTATTGCAGAGAACCGCAAAGCCTGGCAGCAATGCCTCTTTAAATGTATGGACTACTGACAAGAGTGTGGAAACCTTCTCCTTTGTTCAGAGATTTCTGCTTCGAGTTTGACGTAGATGGCTTCCCAAACCGAATCTTGATATTGTTGTTCATTCTCCTTTTGGAAACAAACTGCTCAGTCTGATGGTTGTAAAGTATTGCCAAGGAGCAACATTGGACGAGATGTTCATCCTACCCATAATTCACTGTCAATTAGTTTGAAACCCTTAGCCACAGCTGACAACCACAGAAAAGCAAGTCTTTTTTTTTCTTCTGAAGTTTCACTTGTTCTAACATTATCTGAGCTGCAGTTCCATGTCCTCTCTCTGACTTTCTTTCTCTCTGGTTCCCTTTCAGGGGATAAAGATGGCAGCAAGGTAACAACAGTGATGGCCACTCCAGGCCAAGGTCCTGACCGGCCACAGGAGGTTAGCTACACAGATACAAAGGTCATCGGCAACGGTTCGTTCGGGGTCGTCTACCAGGCCAAGCTGTGTGACTCCGGAGAGTTGGTGGCTATCAAGAAGGTGCTGCAGGACAAGAGGTTTAAGGTAAAGGATGTTTCACCTTTCTCCCAAGTAACAGGAAGGCAGGCCAGATCCAACCCTTAATGTCATTTTATATAGCCAGCGAAAGATTTTTCGCAATGTTTCCTCTACTTTTTAGTCTTCGAAGATGATAACCAAATGCAGGGCTGTGTAACATGATACATCAATTATTCCCACACAGAACATATTACTTACGACATATAAGTGTACCCCAAAAAAGGAGTGACTAAGCCCAGTATGTCAGGCAGTAAAGATGGAAACGGTTAAAGCATGAGCTTCTGATTGGTTTGAAACATAGATTCAGAAATTAATGGGAGGGGAGCGCGCTCTGCCTCGCCGAACATTCACACTGTCAGTGGTGTTAGGGCATCAGAGTGAATTTCCGACCACACCTCATGTTGACGGCAGCAAATGAGTTCCGGTTGGACAAAACTTTTGCCTTTTACTATGGAAATGTGTTAACTTAACTTGACTTATCTTAGCTAGAGTTCCGCGTCAAATCATGACCAAAGGTAGAATCCTAGTCGATTATTGCGCCTTTTGGTGTTGTAAATCCTTGTTGTAATGTAAGGAAGCTGCATGCGAAACTAGAGATACGCCACACATTAGTTGCCATGACTACTACTTTCATTTCCAGCACAGAGGTGAGTCTCAAGTCCTCTGTAAAGTGGTTGATTGGAAAATGAGATGCCAAATCAGGTGTCTACTGATTAGTCAATTTATAGCTCGTTGATGCGGAGTAGTGTAGTTGATTAGTCTGGTCAACCCTGATCATATAAAGCGCATCTGCTTTTCCCATGTAAACTTTGTAGTTGTCTCCTAACCTGAACGCGTGAGTGCACAGTGGTCTTGTCAGCTTTCATTTCGGTGCCAGCGTGGAAATGTGCAATTTCACTCCGTACAAAGCCTTGCACGCACACTCCCTACCTGATTTTGACTCACTTTGGCGGATGGGCTGTTTTCGCAGCTTGGGCAACGTTGCTCATTAGCATGCTGTTTCTTAAAGACCAGTCTAAGTCTGCATTTGGAATTGAAATATTCAGTATTTGCATTTGAATCACTTTGCCACTCTTAATATTGGGGATATTTGTCTTTAGTGCCTCAATAAGGAGAAGAAATCCATAACCTAGCTGAGGCTCCAGTTAATGCCTTTACAACTTCATAGTTTGACATTGATTTGGAGCAGAAATCTCAAAAATTTGAATTTGCGAGTAGGAAGTCAGACTTGTTGTTCTGATGCTCTTTTCCAAGTTGGAGGTCAGAAATTTCAGACTTGCCAGTTTTATGGAACCTAGCGGATGACTAAGCTCCCTAATCGTTCTCTTCGCCCAGACATTCCGTTGTCTACCATTTTATTTCTGCTTTTAATTGAGAAATATTGTACTAGAAACATTGACATAATGTCATAATATGAATACCACCTCAAGCTGACTGTAACCCATTGGCGAGCGGCCATAATAAGATATTAACGCAGTGCATGCCCAAGCCCTTCAATAAAATCATTGAAAATATTTACGTCAGTGTGCTTTAATTGTGTGGTATAAAATAATAATTAAATACTATTTAATATTAAAATTAATAATAAAAATACCCCCCAAATTAATGTATCAATGTCACTCCAGCATGCCCACTCTAAAAGGTCACCGCTCGCCACTGCTGTAAAACTCAGTTAACCCACCCAGGATTGACAATACTGAAATCAGTCTCTTCTTATTATTTTTATGTTCCAGTCACATTATGAAGTCTGTTTTTGAAGTTAGTTTCTGACGCTACAACTTATTTTTGTGCTCTACAAACTGACCGAACTAAATACTCCACGAGTTTTAACTTTCCAACACAACAGGTGCAAGCCAGTGCTGCGCAATTATATGATGTCACTATATGGCATGTCATGTTTTTTGTTTTATTTTTGGCACCAGCATCTGTTGCAAATTGCAAAATGTCTGTTTGCTTGTTTATGTCTGCACAGGATGCTATCATGCAGCCAGCTTATGGTTAGCCTGTGGTTAGTGTGATTTACCAGTGGGTTGCATCTTTGAAGAACCCAGCGATTAGCCAGCATACATTATTTTTTTTCCTTCTTTTTTTTGTAAATCTCTTGCCTCTGTCGAGAACGCCTACTTGCTCGGCCAAATGGTTCTTCTTATAAAGGCGAATGAGCTTTAAGTCTCTCACATGACTTCCTGCAAGTGCGCCCCCCTCCCCCCACTCTTCTTCATTTTATTCCACCTGCTTATTTTTCTGTCTGCAGATCCTTATCTTCATTTGATTTTTTTTTGGTCTGAACTTTTTACTTTAACAAGAGAGTTGATTCTGTGTAAAGGTATAGCTGAGTTAAATGAGAGATGGGGCTATTGATGCATCATGGGACTGGCCTTCCTCTGCACCCATATGAAGGGATCACATTTCAGTCTACTGGAAAATGGATGCTCGCAATGGAACCAGCACTTACTTGCTTATTCTTGTACACACATGCATAATATTGTAAAAGGTTATATTTGGTTTCTTGTATTGTAAATCCCACCAAAAAGTCAAAAACCAACAGTGAGCTAGTCAAAATCCTACTTGGCTTAATCAAAGATATCCATTGTTCACTTAATTACCACAAACATTCACATTCGAACCTTTTTACATGTGATGCTTATATTTTTAATTAAACATAGTGTAACCTGGAACATAAGATAAATGTACTGTATACACGAGTGTAACACCGGTGTCCTGAGCTAGGGATGGGTACTGAAGACGGAACCTTTTGTGGTATGGACCGATTTGGGTCGGTACTTCCGAGCACCGATTCACGTAAAATCAAACGGTGCCATGTTTCGGTTCTGAAGCACGTCTTTCAAAGTTGTGATTGTGCGGGAGTTGAAGAGTTGACGATTTTCCCCTGGCGCACTTGGACGCAACGTGCACGTCACCCACTCGCACAGGATTTCACGTGCGAAGAACAAGGCAGAGGGCGACGTCGGGGCTCACGGGAGCCCGGCCGGCGTTAGGGCGGCGAACGAGTGCAGGTGTCGTCTCGGCTGAGAGATCGACCGCCGCCGCTGCCTCGGTCCGGGCCGGCAGCGAACGGCGCGGGGACGCCTATATTTCTGGGTTTGGAAACGAGTGAGATTTTTGCGCAGCCAAGCCAAACAAATATAGTTTATGAAGTATGAAAGCCTCTGCGCCGGACGGAAGCTGGCAATGTCCCCGCACAATCAGTGCAAGGCAAAGGGAGGTGTCGGTGGCGGTCTTCCCCCACCGAATGGATACATGCTGGAATGTACACGGCTTCACCATTGTTAAGGTACATAGACATTGTAATTTGGATATACTACTGGTGACCATATTTAAAATAGCAAAAGATTGTGGCCAAAATGTAGCGAGCATTACAGAACATATCGGGTAATTCAAATGATTCTTTTGAATCAAATTGTTGTCTTTGTTCATGTCATGTCCTCTCCCAACTGTCATTTTTTAAATATTTGAGTCCAACGCGGGTTCAAACTTCGAGCTCATCGCGCTGCAGGCGTTACGTCCTTGAAAAACAACTGCATCAATTATTATTCATTTATATATTTACGATTGTTCATTGCACAGAACTTAGATTCACCTTTTTTTTGTAATATTAACTCATGTTTATTAATTATACTTCAGTAATTGTAAAATGTTAAACCTTTATTTTTACTATTCCTCTCTGGGTCATTTGAATGAAATTGACTATTACATAAACAATGATGAACATTTGCTACCACCCAAATAAATTAATAAATGTCATTTAACAAAAAAAAAGATAGAGAAAGAGTACAAAAGTACCATTGAGTACAGGTATTGATTCCCAGGTACCGAGAACAGTACCGGTTCAAATGTGAAAGGTACCCATCCCTATCCTGAGCACAACAAAATTGAGCCATAACTGGTTGGTGCTGATGCAAGCTAATAGTTGTTAACTTTATTGATAATCTCATGAGAGTAACATGAGAGAAAATATCTATTCTGAATGTAATTACCGGTATGTTGTGAAAATCAATGCATTGTTATTCATCAAATGAGGCTATAATAAAACAGTGAAATATTCATGTTTTAGCTCCCTATAATTACTGCCTTCTTTATAATGAAATGTTGACGATAGCTTGGGAGCATATGAATTATATTCTGATTCGAATGAAACCGAAAGTCCAAACAGAATGAAAATGCTCCATATAAAGACCATATTTTACTGAGTGGTGCAGGCTTGCGAGCTTTGCTTTTTCGGCGGGCTTCGTAGAATGTTGCAAAACGTTGCAAAGACACTTGCCATGCACTCTCACACCCTCTTTATACTCTCAAACAGTTTTTCTTGTCGCAGAGGAATTTTGAACATGTTAGTGCAGCAGTTGTTTGTTACTGACCAGCCTGTCTGCTCCTGCTCCTTCTCCTCCTCCACTCAGTGCAAATCGTAAGATGAGGTTGCCTCCTGTAGAGCACAATGGTTTGTGACCTACATGCGTTGATGTCACATTTCGGTGTACAAGAAAAGCAGAGGAAGGAACCACTTTACTTAAGGGTGAATTAGATTTTGGCTCCTGAGAAGATAATGTGTACTTTAGTGAAGGAAGACACCGTCTTTATCTACTGTCCAAAATGCTGGCAACAGGCGCCGTATAATACAATGTTAGCGTAATGAAGTTATTTTATTAGTGTTCTTAATTAGCGATTGAACTGGATTTCAGGACGACATTGTGTCGTTGCCATCAGTTTACAAGTCAGCGGTTACACTGCGACATGCTGCCAGCAACAACTTTAAAATAGAAGTGTATCAAAGAACTAATGTTAGTGTTTTACTGCATTTGGAAAGATTTTATTTTGAAGTTGGCCTCACCACGTTGACTGCATGCTCTGGCCAGCTTGACTAGTTTTGCGCACAGTGTACACGCCAACAAATCTTTGAAACAAGGTACATAATATTAATAAACATACATTTGTAACACATTTAGTTACCGGTAAATGTATATAAATAGTTAATAATAATAAAATTCAGTGTATAGCACGGCAGGATTATTTTTGGATCATTTTATATGGAAAAAAATGTCTCATTCGCGGGACTTTGTTTGTTTGTTTATTTATTTATTAATTCACGTATTTATTTTTCAGAACCGCGAGCTGCAGATTATGAGGAAATTGGACCACTGCAACATTGTCCGATTGCGCTACTTCTTCTATTCCAGTGGAGACAAGGTGAGTTGCTGTACCATTAAAAACTGTCTTGTGCCTTTTGCAGTCGCAGCATCAGGCACACCTGCACACCTGCACACGTTTTGTACAAGATCAGTAGCAAAAGTGTGTCTGTTGAAGACCATCCATCCGGACTCCATTTCATCTGACTTGGGGCGAGAGGGCGGGGTCCAGTCTGGGTAGATAGCCAGTCAATTACAGGGTTGAATGCATTGTGCACTCAGTCTGTACCAGCTGCTTGAATGGCCCGTTTCCCTGAACACATGTACACATTATGAGCAGAATTATTATTATAATTTTTTTTACTTATAGGGTTATTTACAGTAGCATCTACTGGGCCCATCACTGCTTTTTACTGAGGATTATTTCTACAATAGTTTATGTTTATTGTGCAAGGTAACAGTTGCTATGATAGGACTGGCAAGACAAGGCTCTAGACTGACGAGTTTGGGGGCATAGGTGCCCTAATTTTTCAACCGCGAAACAGGAAAAAAAAATCTGAAATTGAACACGTGCAACCAGCCGCTCGAGGCGAAAAAAAAGTTTCCTTGACTCACAAAGCCTCACTTTCGTTCATCAACAGACACGCATATCATGGTTGCACAGCTAGTGAGGTCTCATTGGCAGTGGTCCAGATATTCCTGTATTTTTTTAAACTCTTTGGAGGCCATAAATATAAAACAATCAAATGAAAAACTAAGTTCAGAAGTTCCTAAGCATGCCTGTTTGTACCACAGCACAGCGTATTCATACGCCACTGCTCTTTCATTGGACGGCATTCGTAACCTTTGAAAACCCATCCTAAACCAAGGGCCAAAGGGAATTAATCATGAGCATTGCCTCTCGTGGCCAAGACCCGCCTCCTCCAAGTGTGCTAAAGGAGAGGAAGTGGACCAATCTTGATTACGCATCAGAGAACTAACACTGGTGGCCAAATGTACTGGACTTTAGTTGTCAAATGGGCTAAAGCACAGTTTGAATGGCCTAGTTTGTGTTGTCCATACGAGGTGACGATAATTTGTTCATCTACTGTATGTCCCAGCAGGTGTGTGAACCCAGCTGTTAACTCTGTGTATCTTTACACGCTCATCAGCACTTGGCATGAAGGGAAGTCCCTGTCCATTGCCCGACTCGACTTGTCAGTTTCTGTTGCGAGTCGGTGGTCCCCTGGAGACGACAAGGCGAGCCGGCGTCGCTGGCAAACTGTGCGTCTGCCAAATATAGACACACACGCACATGGAAGTTTTACCATGACTGAGCAGTTAGGAATGCTTCCTTGCTACATACCTACCCAAGCCAAAATATGGCGGCTGGGGATTTCAAAGAGGATACGGTGCATGGTCTCTAGAGGCGGCTGGACAAGGGCGGGGGTCTGTTAATTATAGACCTTCCCTCCATGCTGTTACACCATGTGTGCATTGACCTGCTAAGCACAGTTAGTTTTAAGGACAGTCTCACTCTTATTTTTACAGTTTGAATACATTTTTACTGGACAGTGGCGTAAGAAGTCATCACGCGGCACGAAAAGGTGCACAGTTACTCCCGTACTACAGGCCATGGTCTCTTGCTTGACACACTGTACGGTATGTAGCTTGATAAAATACAGTGAAGAAATTAACCAGATAACCAGCTCGTAAAGTTTGTCGTTAAGTTAATTTCTATTTATATACAAATTAGTTTCAATTTGATAGTAAACTGACAACATTCTGCACTGATTGCGTAGACTTCCAGCCCGTGGGTACTGAGGCCTCATACCCAATAGTTAAAAGCGCCGTTTGAGCACAGTGAGTTTTTGAGTGGGATTGTTTGCAGACATGTTGGTGGATCAGCGACGGATATGCACGTGACGGCCTCAAGCGGGCGGGAGATAAGATAAGAACAGTACAAGTTTGTATAACAGTCCATGCTGGGTGCAGCTGGGTGCCAAGCAACCGCTGCTACTAGTGCTACTACAGTACTAATTTATATGTGAGAGTGGGTTCTCAAAAGTCTTTAAAATGCTGCTTTGAATATTGTTTTGATTTTTTAGTGTGACTCAACCAGGTGACCTGACTACTATTACTCCCTCCCTCCGCTATTAGTAAACAATCTTGGGAATACTTGGAAGTGTTTGAATTGGACCTCGGAAAATACATATGAACCCTGAAACCCTGTGTTAGCACTTGTTTAGGTGGTCTTACATAACCAATGGCATGCAGTGTGGCTAGGCACCACTGCTTTGACCCGCTCAACACTTGTAAAAACTAGTGTTGGCCTTTTAAGTGTGATATTAATGATTAATTATTGACGTTTCTATTTAGCAGTAAAGCTGCCCAGAGGTCACATTAATTGCTAGTGTGGATGTAGTGAAATAGTTCCCAAAGCTGAATCAGAATCTGCTGTCTACCTAATCATTTGTCCAAGATGGACGCCCCGGCGGCGAGGATCCAGAGCTGTGTCCGAATGTCCACCCTTATCCCCTAACCCCTCATTCACTACATAGCCCCACACTTTGTAGTGGTCTAATATGTAGTGCCCTCATTCTGTTTGGCAATTGGGACAGTCAGCTCACTACTTTCTCCTCGTCGCATATCACGTGAGCACCGTAACTGTCGTGACGCACCGGCGCATAAATCTCCGGCTGTCTATTGTGAATGAAAATTTTTAAAACTGTACTTTATTTCCTTTGTTCAACTAAAACAAATTATTTCCGTAGTATGTATTTAATGCATCGCTTTGATTCCCGCGCTTGCGCCATGTTTTTTTTTTTTCATACTCTCAATGCATTGTGATCTATATCAACCCGTTTAAGTGAACATTGATGTTCACTACTTTTCAGAGTGCATTGTGGGTAATTTTGAGTGCCCTGCATTTTCGTTCCCTAGACATTCGGACGCCAAATGGCGTGACCCCCTCAGTAGGGCACTATAAGGGAGGAGGGTGCACATTCGGACACAGCCCAGGTGTACCTAGTGTTTTGTCAAAGATGGCCCATGAAACAGGAGAAAACAGAATGGTTCAAACTTTTATGTGGTTGTTGCTGTAAACTCTTATTTTCATAGTAACAAGATGTAAATAAATGATCACGTAGCCGATTTGTTAAAAAAAATTTCACCTGCTTACCATGATCGGTGTATTTGGATGACATAAAGCTCACGTGAATGGGCTATTGCCGATCTATATGTTTACTCTGCTCCTGCGTTGGCATATATCCAACGTGTATCACATTTATGTCCATATTTAGAAGCGTCCTGATTTCGATATGGAGATATCTGACTCAGTGCAGTTTTTTTTCCTATTTTCCCTGCCGTGGTGCATATTCAAATTGTGCCACTTGGGAGACAAAATGGAGATTGGCATTTGGCATCATATTCTGTAAATCCAGGAAAAAAACTGAGTGTTATGTTTAAAAGCCTCCCTGTTTTTCTTTATGTGTAATGTAGCTCATTTTACACTGCATCACATAGTAACACTTGGAGATGGACAACTGAGCCTGTTGTTCAGGTGTGCGAGTAGCTACGCCAGCAAATTGGCGTCTGAATTATTTAGCAGAGGCGGCCCAATCAGGTTGCCGCCTGGCTATAACCTATTGGGATCCAGTCAAGGAAGTGGCTTTGTAGCCAGGCAGGAAGTGAGTCATTGCTGTTGCTACGCTAAATATAGCTTGAGTGGCAATAGCGGGAGGTAGGGTCTGCTCTCTAGTAGTGGCAAATGTTATCAATGGGCGTCTACAACACACACACAGGGAGTGCAATGGGGTGACTCCAGAGTAATGTTCAGCTAAAGCCACCAGAGGGCTGAAAGCTGTTTGGCAAATGATGCTCATCATTGCTGTCTGGTCCTTTTCGTGCTCTATCTTTTTGGCTGAGTGCGAGAGAATCCCAGCCGGCATCCCCCATTGCATTCCTCGTTGTCTTTGTACAAGCAGGATTCTTCACAGCATACTGATGACAGCTGCCGTCTTAACTTAGATTACCGAATTGAACGATCGGTTTGTAAGTATCGATGCAGGCCAAAATCCATTCAGTGGCAAAGGGAAAAGGAAGTAGTCCCTGAATAATAGAGCGGCCCCTGTGTCGCTTCCAAGGGTCAACGTGCTCCAGAATAGAACATGTGAAACCTCGCCCTCCTCCATGGAGGAAATGATGTCAGCGTCTGCGGCCTTTTCTGGAGTACAGAACGTGTGTTTCCTGCCCTCTGGGGTTAAATCCTACACAATGAACCCCCAGTTCGACTTAAGGGGAAAAACGTCATTTACGTGAGCGCTCAAGAAGCTCCATTCATCAGGATAGGAAAGGAAACATGGAGACATTAAATAGCATATTGAGTGAAAGATGTATATGTGCTTTACAGTTATGTCTGATTTACTTTTCTTATCTTCACAGAAAGATGAAGTGTACCTGAATCTGGTTCTGGATTACGTTCCTGAGACGGTCTACAGAGTGGCCAGACATTACAGCCGAGCCAAGCAGACTCTGCCCATGGTTTATGTCAAGGTACTCTATGTGATGTCTCAATACTACTGCATCTTACATACAGTACATATATATCGGCTATATGTGACAAGATGTCCCAAAAATAACAATCAGTCAAAAATACACATTCAGAATGGCCACTTCAACCTGAGTACAGCGTACCAAGAAGTCGAAGAGAATCGGATGATGGGCATGGGCTCTGGAGAAATTTAGCTTCTTGTGTGGCGGAAATTTTGTTTTTGGTTTTCTTGAACATTTTTGTGTGATATCGCCGAAAGAAAATCTGTTTTCAAAGTAGAGTAACAGTATGGCCATTTGAAGAACCTATTTATCATAAATTGTACACAAAAGTGGCTCTTTAAATGTATTTTTTACTAAAAGGAAAATGATCAGTCTAAGCTATTCATAGTTGTATAAAATACATAAACCCAAAGAAAATGTTAAAATGGCAGAGTTAGTTGCTTACACACATTAGTTTCATAACATGTGTTTTTTGTCAGTTATTGTATTGATTGGCACCTGAAATTTTATTAAGCCCAGCTGAAGCAAAATGTGTTGATTATCATGTATTAATGTATGAAATCAGAGAAATTCTATCATATATGAGACAATACATCTACAAAAGTCAACGTGCAATACAAGTAAATTTGCTTCCCAGGAATAATTAGAGCACGAATTGTCTGTAAATCGAGCCGCTGTGATTACAAAAGCATTTCGCTGTAGTCATTGAATTGGTGTCTAATTTCTTGACTTTTTGTGAGCTTAATGAGCCACCTGATGCTAGTGCACGGGCATCATCATTTGAAATGATGGAAAACAAACATCACACTAATATCGTCATGCACTCATTCTATAGACTCAAGTCACCTTGACAAACGAGAAATAGAGCAGTCAAATCACTTCTTCATTTACATTTTTCCATGAGAATTTCCCCAAATTTTAAGAATAATAATTTTGTTAACGTAGCTGTCGGTCACTTAACAAGAATACTTCTGCTTTAATACTTATTCTTTTTACCTAGCATGAGAGAAAAAGAAGGGTAGTTTGTTCCACAAAATGACTGCAGCCATCACAAGATTACTCGAGACAAAACAAATATTTTGTGAGCTGTATTATTAACGCAAATTCATCCTACAATAAAGCGTGTGTTTCTGTTTGCAGCTGTACATGTACCAGCTCTTCAGAAGTCTGGCCTACATCCATTCGTTCGGGATCTGCCATCGGGACATCAAGCCTCAGAACTTGCTCCTGGATCCCGAGACGGCTGTGCTGAAACTCTGCGACTTTGGCAGGTGGGACGCTGTCCTCATCTGACCATGAGACCCTCACACTGGACAGAATAACACAGTGGTCCATTTTGTTTTGACTGTTTAGTGCCAAGCAGCTCGTCCGCGGCGAGCCCAACGTGTCCTACATCTGCTCTCGCTACTATCGAGCCCCCGAGCTCATCTTCGGAGCCACTGACTACACCTCCAGCATAGGTAAGCTTGAGCCCCCCTGTTTTAATTGATACGCTTCTTTTTTCCTCTCCTTAAAACTGAATTTGACCTTCTCTTCAGACGTGTGGTCAGCAGGCTGTGTGTTAGCAGAGCTGTTGCTAGGACAACCAATCTTCCCCGGTGACAGCGGAGTGGATCAATTGGTTGAAATTATCAAGGTAATGCAACCGCGAACAGACAAATGTTGCCATCCATGAGTCCCGTTCCTGTCACTGAGGATTTCATCCCTTCGTTCCAGGTTCTCGGCACCCCAACCCGGGAGCAGATCCGCGAAATGAACCCCAACTACACAGAGTTCAAATTCCCTCAGATCAAGGCCCATCCTTGGACTAAGGTGAGTCAACAGGTACAGGAGCCCTTTTTATTCTCTAATATACCATTTCATGCATGTGTGTTGTCATTATACTCAATGTGGGGCGGCTTCATTTTACTAGTTACCGTTCAACTAATACTCGGGTGCGACTTGTGTATTTTTAAAGTAGAGCTCGGTCACTAATCAATCCACATTATTTCTATAGCACATTATATAAACAAGCGTTTCCAAAGTGCTGCACATTGAGATATGTGCACATCATATACATAAAATGTAGTAAAACCAACAAAAAACAATCAATAAAATACAATAAGTAAAATAAATACATTTTAAAAAAAACACTGAAAGACCCCTAGGACCACACAATTCCCGCTGAACTAAAAGCCAAAGAATAAAAGTTTCCACTTGGCACTAAACTACTAAGAGCGTTGTTTAAATGTGCAGTTCAGTTATTCTGAGTGATCCTAAAAAAGGAGTGATAGAGACCAACTTTTGCTTCGAACATGTTTTAAAGTTTTTCTTTTTAGTCTAAAATAGCTTACTTTAAGTATAATCGCGAATCCTGGTCTTTTATTGCACGTTTTGGTGAGTTGTAAATCCTTGTGGCGTAAGGAAGCCGAATGCTGGTTGTGCCACGCCTACTACGAGTACTTGTTATTCGTCGACAAAGTTCTTCTTAGTTACACAGATATTAATTCAATTTGAATTAGGGTGTCAGGCAATACATTTTTAAAAATCATAATTAATCACATGACTTCAATAGTTAACTCACGATTAATCACAAATGTTATATCTGTTCTAAATGTACAATATGTACAATCAAATGTTTTTTTTCCTAAGTTTTATACTCTTGTAAGTATGAAAGTGCAAAAAATGTTTAACTAATAGAAAAATGGCTGCATCTTTTAGTCATTGATACAGTAATTTCATAAAATTGAGTTAAAATTAAAAAGATGTACTGTACTGTAAAAAACGAGTGTGATATTGACTTGTGTTGAGGTCATTTTCTGCCACTAGATGGCATAATTGCATTTGTAAGATGTTGGTGACAGCTCAATGCCTTTTTTTCAAAATAAGAATTATATAGTCTTTAACATGAAGTAACTTGTGAAATTCTGCATATTTTTTTAAATTGTAAAATACAACTTGACCCCAGTCTCCACAAATATATGCATTATTTGTACATTTATTACTGCTAAGTTTTGACTTGGACATGTCTGCTGCGTTGCAACTGGAATTCCGCCAGAACAGACTTTCCAAGTAAGGGGTGGTCATTAATTGCGCATTAAAGGAACTTAACTCAAAATTAACACACCAATTTTAACACCCCTAATTTATATAAAATGTACTAAATAAATTTTTTTTAAACATAGAGTCCTTAAATGTTAAATGCAGATGTACGTATTGAAGTTAAAATTTAAATCCAGGGAACCAGCATACTACACAATCACGGCCCTCGTTCGTCTGCCGCCTCATATTGCCTTGTCATGCTGTGCTTGTGCCCATGAAACAGAAATATGCCGTTGTGTTTTTTGACTTGTGTGTGTGTGATCACTGTACAGACGTCTGTGTGTGCGATGGGTGTGCAGGTGTTCCGGCCGCGTACGCCCCCCGAGGCCATCGCCCTGTGCTCGCGCCTGCTGGAGTACACGCCCACCGCGCGCCTCACGCCCCTCGAGGCCTGCGCGCATTCTTTCTTCGACGAGCTGCGCGACCCCAACGTCAAACTGCCCAACGGTCGCGAGAAGCCCTCGCTCTTCAATTTCACCACCCAAGGTTGACACTTTAGTAGCTTTATTACAAACAGTACCTAAAAAGGCTTTTATTTAATATGACTTGGCTTTAGCGGAATTGTGAACAAGGACGCACTGTAATATGGTTTTCTCTATCTTGTCTCCAGAGTTGTCCAGTAATCCGTCTTTGGCCTCCATACTCATCCCCGCCCATGCTCGCAGTCAGGCCGCCGCCTCCACCCCAACCAATGCCTCCGTCACCACAGGTAAGATCCACGCTGCCCTCCACCTGCTTAATTGCTCAACTTTGAACATTTTCACAGGCAAAACTTAACTCATTCACTGCCTTTCACAAGTATACTTGTCAAGTCATTTTTTTTCTACGGGGCTAGATGGGGGAGAATCTGATTATGCTCCTCTGTAAATGTCAAACTTGGCAACAACTTTACTGATGCACAACCACCAGTAGATGACATCATTGCCCCATTTTATACAAAATAAACACAGTTTGAGAGTCAATGGGAGTAACGGCTGCATTTTGTGAAACTTACATCGATCCTACTGCATACCTTTACAATGTCTTGCAAATGCTTTTTGTTTTTACAAGTAAGAAATCCAAACCAATAGATTTTTGTGTTGAAACATAGGAACTGGGAAAAAAAACTCATTTTTTTTAACAGTACTAATAGTCTATTACTGAATTGCACAGGTGCAGTCAGGGAATGGGCCGATCAAGATCAATCATTAAGTCAAATTACAGCCTCAAAACATCTCTTTATTTTCACATCGTTTTGTGTCAATCCTTGACAATCTCGACATGTTTTCTTGGTTCAATGAAAAATACTACAGTACAGGGCCGCAAAACCAAATACAGGGCCTATTTATTTATTTTTGCTGTGCACCGAATCACAAACTTTTTAATGGTCCACTACAGTAACTTTTCACTGCATCTTTTGGTAGGCCTTAAATGCAGCTTTTCTTTCTCTTGTAAAACATTTTCTGTTTCCCTTTTTAAATAAACCAACCAAAGACATGTTTTATACTCCATTTTGAAAGCTTGTATTGTGCCTTTTTTTTTTTTTTGTTTTAATGATACGACTTGTTTACAAATGGGTGCACCTTATTTTCAAAATGACACCTCTTTCAAACGGCAGTGTCTATGTGGCCTGTTACCAGGTGGCCTAAGTAATGGTAGAGGTCACCAACCTTTTTTAAACCGAGAGCTACTTCTTGGGTACTGATTAATGCGAGAGTTTGGTACACACTTCTTAATTAACAAATTTGCTAAAATCATCACCGTTTTGGCTGCTATCTTTTTTTCTCTACACTAACGACCTTTGACCTATAACAGTAAAAAAAATAAAAAATAAAACTCAAGCTATGCAATGTTCCTGAAAAAGTTGCTCCCATTCCCACTGTGCCCTGTTTGAAATGTTGCACGGATGATTTCAAATGACAACATGGCCACCTTGTGTCCACAGACGGCAGCAGCACAGAGCGACTCCCCAACACCACCACCGCCTCGGCTTCCGCCTCCAACTCCACTTCCTGAGCGCCACCGCCACCTTCCTCCCACCCTCACCCCCAGCCCGCGGCCTCCCTGCCATCGTCCCAGCCAGCACAAGAGGCTACAACCACAAACACAGATCTGCCTTTTACCGGCCCCCGCAAACCCCCTTCACAGGCCCCCCATCCAGCCGTCAGCTGTCACTTAGTGGGCCCTGCGGATGGGGCGGTGGCTCATGGAAACAGGTGTGTGAACTTTATTGTACACACAAAGCTCATCTGCTCATGTTTTCAAGGACGATTGTAGTATTAAAAACAAATAAAACAAATCTGAAGCTGCCCCGCTCAGGCGCCCGACCAGCCCCTTTCACATTGCCCCATTTTACGGCATCCTCACCGCCCCAATTCTTCTTCATACTTTTCCTCCTATATAGTGCATGGCCTGAGAATGGTTAGGGGATGGGGCTGCCGGGGTTGGGTGGGGTTGCAGGCAAGGCATGAGGCTTGTGCAAGCGTACACACGCACGCACACACACACACACATGCACACACGCACGCTCAGACACTGACACAGACATGGATGCATGTGCAAGGAAGCAAATCCAGATGGAAATTTTCTTTTCCTTTAGCCAGGGCTTGTTTTTAAAATGCTTAGCAAGCCATTTTACTCAACTTTGTTTTAAAAATATTTTTCTACCCCCCTCGGGCAATTATTTTATTTCATTTTTGCGTCGGATGTGACATGTTTATCTGGTCCTGTGTGCTTGTACAATATATACATACAAAAAAATTGCATTACATACACAATTTATAAATTACTTTTCCTTATGTATAAAAAGTATATATAGATATATGTATATTAACTACTAAGGTTCAGAAGTCTGTTAATGGGTGAGTTCATATCCATCACAAGCTGCGGCAATATTTGCTGCTCACGACAACAAAAGAGATCAGGGTTTTTTTTCCCTTCCTTGTTTCTCTGGAATGTGCTAAAATTCCAGCATCTTTTTTGTTCCCATTTCATCTTTTATTGAAGCTATGGATTAGCGTGAGGAACCTCTCTCCTTATACAGGCTGCCATGCTATTCAAAAAACATTTTCACTGTCATGAAAAATGTAGGCCAAAAGTGCTCAGACTATATAAAAATAAATGAGACATTAGTAAAACTTAAATGTCCCTTTTTAGTCAAACAGAATCAACAGCTGATTGTAAAACCTAAAATGGCCACTGTTTTCACAACCTAAAATGGCCGCTGATCTGACAACATAAAATGGATGCTGATTGGTCAAACTTGACATATTTGCGTGTCTAAACCAATAAAACGCATCATTTGGATGATGTCGACACTTCTGGTTCATGATTGGATCTTAACTAACCAATCACAATCGCAAGTTGATTTGCATGATGTTCATGTACAAAATGTTGCATATAAGCTTGGTAAGTTTACAACACGTTACAGCCATATTATCCTGGTGTCGACTATAGCAACTAAAAACATGAGATAAGCCCCCCCTCAAAAAAAAATTCCATGATGTTCTTATGTGGGAAAATAGTGAAAATCAGCACACACAAAAAATACATCGGAAAAAGTCAAATGGCCCGCAATAGGGATAAACTGAAATGGATCCAATTTGAAAATGGCCTCTTAAAAGAAAAGCTAAACTGGCTCCTGATTGGACAAGCGAAGGTTCCCCACCCTTTTCCATGGAGTCCTTTTTAACCACTAAGTTGCCCCAACCACCACAACAGCGTCTTACTGCGTTTGCTAGATCCATCAAAGCATCTTATGACACTCTCTACACACACAAAAAGGAAAAAAAAAGCTGAAATTGTACATACAATATAAATGCTCCTCACCAAAAGTCATTTTTACGTTGGTTTCTTTTTGTGTTATGTACATATTATGCAGACCCATGTACTGTTTTAAAAAAAAAGAGAAAAAAACAGCAGCAGAATCAGGGCAAATGTTGAGCGGCTGATGGATATTTTCGATGATCTTTATCCAGCCACATGTCCAATGTTGACCTGTACAGTACAGTAGATCTTCTTGTAATGACAGCTAGTCATGTATAGTGTAACTATAGTTTGGAGTGCCTTTGCTTTCATACACCTTCGCCTTGTCGCCATCCCTCCAGTAATCGTGACTCGCCCCCTTTTCCCTTTGGTGCTGTTGAACCCCCCACCCCCCCATACACACACACACACACACACACACATTTAATTGTAATATACAGATTGTTGATTGACTGTTAATAGTAAGAATAGTTTCCTGTTAGTGTTTATTTGACTAGGTGATTATAGTTTTATCCGGGACACGCGCACAAGCAGGCAGCACCGCAGTAGTCCACACGTGGACCTTAAATGAAAAAGAAAAAAAATGACACTATACATATTATGAAAATGCAGTACAGTATTGCAAAGGAGTAATAGGGCCACACCAACAGCAGGAGAAAAAAAACACACACAATCTTAATTGAAAGTGATGGAATTGCAAGAAAGTTGAAATGTTGCCAAGAGAAAGTTTTAATGTTACAGGAAAAATGTCCAAACATAATTGTATGATGATTAAGTGGAAGACAATTACAAAAATAAAATGATTTATATGTGAATTAAGTCACAATTTTACTGGAGTGGAGTTGAATTATATTTTGGAAAAAAGTCAGAATTTGACAAAAGTGAAGTTAATGTATTAAGAAAATAGAAATTGAAGTTGAAACATCAGATAAAAGTTGATGTCAGCGTTTCACTTTCACGAAAAATGGGATTTAACCCTTTGAACATTGTCTTTTCTCTTTTGTTTCAAACAATTCTCATAAAATGACAATAACAAAAAATACTTAATTGTTGTAAACAACAGTAATAAAAATGTTTTCATTGTACTCTAAATACCTCATGGGAAAAATTACGATTTTATTTAAGTAAATTACAACATTCTGACTTTAGTTTTGATCATGACTCATATTTCAAACTTTTTCTCATAACCTTACCATTTATTCCTTTCATCATTATGCCTTAAATCTCATATTCCACATTTATTGTAATAACACCTTCGTCCTCGTAATATTCGTATCTTCTTACAATATCACAACTTCTTCCCAAAAAGTGACTTATTTCTCATAGGACCATTACAAGTTGACAACTTAAGTTGTATCATTACACCTTTATCCTTGTATCATCACTACTTATTCTCATAATTTACAATGTTTTTCCTCTTAACATTAGAACCTTTTTCTTGTATTGCATCATTGCCTTTATCCTCGTATCATTCAACTTGTAACGTTACTACTTAATTCTTATTAAGCTTAAATTTTTACTCACAACTTTGTTCTCGTATCATTAAAACTTTTTTTTTTTGCCTTTAAGGACACAGCCTACATTACGATCCCGAGTAGAAAGTTGCACGCCGTTGTAACATTACACTTTTATTTTCGGAGTATTTCAACTCCGTTGTTGTAACATTGCGAATATTATGACTGTTTATGTGCAATACTTTATTGTTGTTACAACTTCATTCTCTCAATAGTGCAACTTTTATTTTCATGAGATTACAAATGTAGCCACTTAATTCTCTATTTTTATTAGCTTTTTTTTTTTGTAACATTACAACTTTTGGCATGAAAATTTCCAGTTTTTTTCCCCCCTCCCAATTGTGGCCCTAATAGTCCTTGTGTTGGTTGTTGGAGGTAGCAACGTGAATTTGTTTTCTTTATGTCCAACATATTTGGGAAGGTTAGTCAGTAGCACCCAAGGGTTCGAGTCATGCGACATCTCTCCCGCCTCTTGCTTGCTGTAATTTTGCATCCACAAACATGTTGCAGCCTTCCACGAGTACCACTTTTCCCCTCTCCCAAACATCCACTTCAATAAAAACACCACAAAGGTTGCCGAGAGAAAAAAAGTGGAGATGCTCGTGTTCCATGGTAGCGTAGCACAATGTGCTAACCGGGTTTAAGAAAAGAGAATTGTTGAAAAGACTATATATAAAAACAAAAAAATCCCGTATAACAGTACTACTACTTGAATGACTCTGTGACTGAACATTTTTATTTCATTTGTTTGTTTTTTTGTTCTGTGAAGTTATGCTAAATGTGCGCCTCTGTAAATATTCCCTCTGCGTGCTCTGAGGAATAGTTCCCTGGTACTGTAATTTGCATTAAATAAAGAGTAGGATAGCCTGGAAATGAACACACATTTGTCTTTTGTCTTTATTTAGCCAACAAGCCTCAGTCGTTTCCTAAATTGATTCCATGTTTTGGTTAAGGTTGTAATGACGGGAGGCAACAAAAGCAAAAGTGCATTGCATCACCGCCGCCTTCCGTCTCCCCGTTGTTGGCCCGGCCAGCACAACGGGCTACAACCATATACGTAAACGCTCCCGCAAGGCCCCTTCACAGGCCCCACCCCCATCCAGCTGTCAGTCGTCTCATTGGGCCTTTTGGAAGGGAAAGCGAAGAATTAAATGAATAGTAGCTTATAAATGAACCAACAAGCCACCATTAATTTCCTAAAAACGGATTAACTTATCTAGCAAAACTATCCTAAACATTTTCTTAATTAAACAAATGCAATTAAATGACCATGTATTAAAATGACCAATTTTCAATTATATGTATTCATTACTCTAAAAATGTATTTACTAAGTTAAAATGATGCAAACAAAAGTAAATGACCTCAAACCTAATTAGTTCTTTGAAATGAAATAAAAAGAATAAATATAAGATTGGAAACTTAAAATAAATAAATAAAACCACTTGATCTGTTTGAACTACAAAAATGTAGTTAACCAATAAATTGAATGTTTTGAATTAAAGATATATGACTTTTTTTTTCATTTAACAAGTTATTAAAGCAGTCGTTCGAAAAAACAAAGTTCCATGTTTTTTTTGTTTTTTTTTATGTGTGTGGATAAATAAAAATAAAAAAAAATAGTTGTGATCACATTTTTCTAAAAAGCATTAAAGGAGAGTGTTCTATGCAGCCCCAGTAGTCTAAATACGGTATTCTGGTTAATATTGCGTTAGTGGAATATGAGTTAAGCAGCAAAATCCAGCAGTTTTATCCATATCAGAAGGCGGCCATTTTGCCACTTGTTGTCAAGTGAAAATGACATCATAGTTGCTCAGGTCTAAGGTAACAACCAATCACAGCTCAGCTTCAGAAAACAGGCGAGCTGTGATTGGTCGTTGCCTGAGCCCTGAGCAACTGTGATGTCATCTTCAGTCGACAGCAAGTGGCAAAATGGTCGCCCCGAGATGGATAAAAATGGCTGGATTTCACTGCATAACTCATATTCAAAATGTCATGTTTAGACCAGTGAGGTCACATCTAACATATTGTCAAGAATTACAGTATTTAGATCTGTAAGGTGGGTGCTTCCTGCTTTGTTTAGTTCATATTGTGGAGATCATCACTTAAAAAAATCCTATTACACTTTACAGAAAAAGTTAACTAAATAAGGATCTAGTAAATCTACTATAACCAGCTGCAAGTAAATAAGTGTTTAAAAAAAAAAAGAGTCAAGGAAGAAACAAAAGAATTTTGCAAATTTTTTAATTGTGATGTTTTTTTGTTGTTGCAGTGCACACATCTTGTACTATTTGTATTTTGCTCATTTTGTAACTTTCCATTTTATTTCAAACATTTTACACAACAGGATCCATTTTGAATGTTTGACCGCACTCGGGGAGTTTTTCAGGTGAAAAGTGAATGTGGCGCTAGTGGAAAGAAGTGGTTTCCTCAGAAAACAGAAGGAGCGATAATGTGAGTGAGTCATTTGCCTTTCGCAATTCATTTTCTAGATTTGCTAAAGGTAGAAATGAAAGCGAAGCGCATCAAACTCAAATCACCCTAACTTTAATGTTCATCCTCAAAAACCTTTTGGGGAGGAGTCAATAATTTGTGGGTAAAATGTTTAACTTGAACAATTCCTCTGAGGTTTGAATTGGTTTTACAAGGGCTGCGAAGGGCCGTCTTCTTGAGCTGTGCTGTGACCCGGGTCCAGCACGTCGTCCAGAACCTGGCGGGCTGCCACATCGGAGGGGCGGGTTACCTGCGGAGTGCCCATTGTGCTGGCCACGATCTGCGGCATGGCGTTGCCCTCCACGATGCTACGCACCGCTAGGAGGTGTCTGCGCTGCCTCTCGTGCACTGGGGGAGGAGGGGGGAACACAAGCGGAATGTCAAGGTGGCCATCTTGTTCGTATGACATACAGCATTTTTTTTCAATGGAGATAAATAAGCTTCTGAAAAGTTTTTGTGTGAGTGCGTTGAGAGCATTTATGGAATAAGTTTCACTTATTGCATATCAGGGGTCAACAACCTTTCCTATCAAAAGAGCCATTTTAGGCCAAATAAACAAACAAAAATCTGTTTGGAACTGCAAAACATTTTAACATTGTGAAATAGTGTGTTAGTGATAGTCTAATGTACTGAGGGCCCAAGAGCTCATTAGAGCTGCAATCATAACATCATCATCATGCATCATAAAATATACAGCATCCAATACATACAGATTTATTTTCTTCTACCTTTTGTCTTTCAAAGATTTTTGGGGGGATTTTTTTTTTCAGACTTCATTTTTTATAGATTTTTAGACTTTTCTGCCTTTTTGTCACTTTTTTGGCAATTTTATGGATATATGGTAGATTTCTGCCTCTTCCTTTTTATTTATGACTAGTTTTTGGAAAAAAAATCTGCCTTTTTTTGCTATCAATTTTCTGAAATTTTGGGCAATTTTTAGGATTTCTTTTTTTGTTTTTCAATTTATGGTTAATTTTTGCCTTTAAAAAAAATAAATTTCCTGACTTTTTGGGCAATTTTATGGTAATCTGCTTTTCTGCTTCCTTTTTGGGACATTTTATGGTCACTTTTTGGACATTTTTAAAACTTTATCTACCTTTCGTGTCTCTTTGATTTTTTTTTTTAAATATTTAATTATTCATTAAAAAAAATCGAAATCATTAATTCATTTAAAGAATATTTTTTATCTAAAAAGTAAATAAATCATAATTTCTACATTTTTTGTTCGAGATCCATAGGGAGCCACAAGAGAGGGACAAAAGAGCCACTGGCATAGAACTACTGAAATGAACTTTTCTGCCATATTGATGCACCTGTTTATAAATCCCTGCCAATATTCTCAATGATGGCAACAAACCTCTCTGCCTGACTGTGATCTTCTCCACCTCAGGAATGAGAAAGCCGTAGACCAACTCCGACACGATCTCCTCCGACTGAAGATTGTTGCGGCTGTTGGCGCGCATAAAAAAACGGAATCAAGTGCAGTTTTGCACACAGACATTTATCGACACGTTGGCGCGGGTCCATCACCTCTCCTCGATGGCGTAGGCGATGTCGTTGACCTCCGTGGCCACCCTGCGGATCTCCTCTCGGGCCTGCTGGTCTGCCGTGATCTCCATGGTGTCCAGGATGATGTCCTCAAAGTACAGGTCCACGGTCTCCTGGTGGACCTTCACCACCTAACACACAAGCACTGGTGACGTCATCCATCTCGGACAGACTTTTTTCCAGCCGACGTACTTCTCTGAAGATCTGGTCGTCCTCCTTGCGGCGGCGTTCCTCCGCCTGCCTCTTGCCGCTCTCCTCGGCCTCGCGCCTCAGTCGCTCACGCTCCCCCAGCAGCGTGAAGGCGTGGATGCGCCGCTCCTCCTGCAGACGGATCAGCTCCTTGGACAGGGTGTCGAACACGTACTCCAGCTCGGCGCCCACGGCGGAGGCGTGAAGAGCCTCCTCGTGGGACCTCTGCCAGGGAAAAGGAGACGGTTGTAGGTAGAAGAAATGCGCTGGGTGGCGTCAAATATTGGGAGTAATGGATGCCCCCCAAAAAACGGTTTATGATTACCGAGATGTCACTAGATAGAGCCAAAGCACTACTTTTCAAATAGAAGTGCATTCAACGTAGTTCTTGGCAGTAAGATACTGCAAGGTGGCGCCAAATCACTACTTTTCTTATCGAATCTCTTCCCCTCAGTTCAACATGTTCCTTGACACTAAGATACTGCAAGATGGCCCCAAGGCACTACTTTTATTATAGAATTCACCATACTTCCTTGACACCAAGATGCCACAATATGGCGCCAATGCACTGTTTTTCTTACAGGAGTGCTTCCCCCATAATTAAACATAGTCCTTGACAGAAAGATACTGCTTTGGCACCAAGGCTCTACTTTTCTTATAGATTTCACCATACTTCCTTGACACTAAAATGCCACAAGATGGCGCTGAAGCACTACTTTTCTTATCAAAGTTATTTTCCTCAGTTCAACATACCGGTAGTTACTTAGCACTAAGATGCAAGATGGCACCAAGGCACTACTTTTATTACAGAATTCACCATACTTCCTTGGTGCTAAGATACCACAAGATGGCGTCAAAGCATATTTTTCTTACAGGAGCGCTTCCCTCCCCCAATTCATAGTTCTTGACAGTTGGAACCAAGGCACAACTTTTGTTAGAGAATTCATCATACTTTATTGGTACTATGATGGTGCCAAAGCACTACTTTTCATGTAGAAGCTCCTCTCTCTCACTTCAACATAGTTTCTTGGCATTGGATGCTGGAAAATAGCACCCAAGCTCTAATTTTCTAAGAGAACTTTTCACAAGATGGTGCCAAAACACTACTTTTATTTATTAGGATTTAACAAGTGCAATGTAACAATAGTGTCAATACAAATTGGAAAGGAAAGGAAGTAGTAACCCTTTAGCGAATGATAAAAGCTGCAATAGAAATAAAAAAAAAAAAATATATATATATATATACTGGATTCCAATGCTAAAGACAAATGATCATATGATATGCTAATGAGCTACTTCAACCACCTTACCCGAACTGCAAATTGTGGAAATACCTCGAGTTGCAGCTGGTCTCTCTCCTCTTTGAGGGCCAAGACCATCTCCTTGTCAGCCTTTTTCATCTGCTGCTCCTCCGCTCGCAAGGCGTGCGCCGTCCTCAGCTCCTTGATGAGGTCCAGGTGGTTCTCTTTGCCAGTGAATATCTGCACGGAGGCGCACACGCATTTTGAACACGGCAGCTGTGAGGACGAAGCGGCCATCACTGTCAGGACGCGTAAGCAAGCACCTCCGTTTGGATGCTTCTTCCCCGAATGAGTTTCTGCAAATGGATGACTGCCAGCTCCTTCTCCTCTTCCCCCTACAGAGCAACGTGACAATTAAAGTGTGACAAGCAAAACGATGACTTTTGAACGTGTGTGTGTATGTCAGGAGCGAACTGGCCTCCGGGGGCTCCTCCACAGTGGGAGTGACAGAACGAAGAGCGGGCTTTTCCTTCTTGACGAGATATCTAGAAATATCGTCGCTCAGATTCTGCACAAATGCGGATGATTTTTCAGTGAGATGTGGAGGCTTTTAAAGATATCCATTTTCTTTTAATAACCTTGTACTTCTCCAACAGAATGCTACGTCTGCTCTCGGGGGGCTTGACGACTTTGCCCGTGTTGGCTTTGGATTTGGATTTCTGCTGCCGGAGAAAGGCCTCGGTGTGTCTCTGCATTCGATTCAGTAAGCCTGGTAATGACAGTTCAAACCAATTTGCGCTTGGATCATAACAAAACTACACCAAATTCAAACCAAATCCATTCACAACTTTTCATAGCACGGCCGCGTGGTGTACATAAGTAACAGAGTAGATTTTGTATCCTTTTTTCAATTTAATTTTTACGATTTTTGAGTTAATTCTTCATGGAGGAAGATTCTGAATTTAAATCACATTTAAAAGCAACACATTTATCCTTGGACCATATCAAAGAAATGTCATCTACAGTATGTCGGGTTTACTTTTTTGTGTTACGTTTGCGTTACTAAAATGATTTTGAATCAGATTCGATATTTAAATCATATTTAAAGGGAAAGTCAACCCCCACCCCCCCCCCCCAATTTTTTAGGGACAATAATATGTTCTATGCAACCCCACTGGTCTAAATACGGTATTTTGTTAAAATTGCGTTCCAACCGTTTTTATCAATATCAGAAGGCGGCCATTTTGCTGTCGACTGAAGATGACATCAATGTTACTCAGGTTTCACGTAACAACAAATCACAGCTCAGCTTCAGAAAACAGGTGAGCTGTGATTGGTCGTTGCCTGAGCCCTGAGCAATTGTGATGTCATCTTCAGTCGACGGCAAGTGGCAAAATGGCCGCCCCCTAAGATGGATAAAAACGGCTGGATTTTGCTTCATAACTTGTTCCACAAATGTAATATTAATCAGAATGACATGTTTAGACTAGTGAGGACAGATATAACATATTATTGTTAAGAACTGTTTAAGGTTGATTTCTACTTTAAAGGTTTACAAGTCAACCATGAGTCTTACCAAAATAATTGTGGAAGTAAACTAATTTTGTCTTGTATCATTACAAATAAACAATTAATTCACTTGGGGGGGGGGGGGGTTATGTGTTCCAAAACGATAAGGATCTGGATTGCATCAAATTTTAATGTTATATTTCAAATTTTGGGGGAATTTATAAACCTTTTGGCTCTTTGTTTATCATGTAAGTGTTGTCAATCATAATCAATAGGCAATGATCACTTTCCAGTCTTTTCATCCCTCAAACCACACAAACATTTTCAATACACACCATCATATGTCTCCACACGTTGGAACTCATCATTTCCCGTTTTCTTGACGAAGTTGTCGCCGCATGCTCGCGAGGCGCACGTCAGGGAGGAGTACACCGTGTAGTCTTTACAAGTGCCCAGCTGCTTGATGTTCTCCTCCATGTTCCTCCGCTTGGCCTCCAGCTTCCTCATTGCTGCACACATTTTTTGCGTGGATCATTTCCAATCAATGACAATTTCGAACTGCACTCATTCCACTGCAGCGGCGCTCCGGTCTCACATCTCATGTGTTGCTTGTCCACCTTGTGGAGCTTGCTCTCCTTCTCCTTGAGCAGCTTGAAGTAGATGTTGTTGAGTCTGTCTTGGGTCAAGACCACCTGGGGCTCGTACTTCTGCCGCAGCATCTCCGCCAGCAAGGTCAGACGAGCGTCCTGAAGCCTGCAGATGACATTGTGCTGAGTCCTACATGGCTACTGACAGCATATTCAGAAGACAAATGGATAATTAAAAAGGAAGGAGATCAACAACAGAAAAATACTTTCTTCATTCAGTGTCTGAACCATATTTCAAATAATATAAAAATCACACCAAAGCAACATTGAATGGTCTCTAAAAAGTCTCTAAATGAATACATTAATAAAAATCAGTCAATAAAAGCATGTACTTCTGTATTTTTCCTTCTCTGAAGGCCCACTCTTTAGCTTCAATTTCCTCCATCATTCGCTTCCTTTTGCGCAGAAGATTCAAGTCCTTGAGTGCCGGAAGCCGAGCCTGCCAGGCCTTTCTGGCACGCGCCCGCTCGATCATTTCCACTTCTTCAATACTTGCAGGCAGACCTCGCTCTGACAAGCAAAGGCGCGTTATTACTGCATGGCTGAATAGAGTAGGATATATGTATAAGGATCGATTTTTTGTTACCAGTGCTACGGGAGGGTGCACATAAGCCTTCCTAACTAGCTGACAAAAATGCTATTTTAAATATGGACAAAATATGAGCATAAGTGCAAAATAAGTGTTTATTTTTCACAATACGTTTTTCAATGCATGTGTAAAAGATTGAATAGAACCAACATCAAGTGCAATAACTCATTTTGTGTTTTATTTTTTTTCACAAAAATCTAACTCACCCAAAATGTTAATATTATTAAGGTAGTATGTTTGTCCTACATGTCTTTCCAAATCTGCAAAAAATGTTGTAGGCCTACTCACATTGTAGTAAAGATCAGTATAAGACCTGGTGTAAGCGGGCTCCAGGTGGCGTCATTTGCCTACAATGCAGGTTGGCATGGGTTCGCTTCCTCGCCTGGGAGACCATGTTTGTATGTGTGCGTGTTTGTGCGAGTGAGTGAAAAAAAAAAAGACCTGGTGTAAGTGCAATGAAGTCATGACTGCCCTCTAGTGGTGAATGGTGATATTACAACGTAAAACCTAAAACGCGATTCACGTGGAATAAGGACAAGGCCACGACAAGCGAAAACCTGCACACGATTGATGCCCATCGGAGTGCATTGCGATTTAAAACAATAACAAATTCTACACCAAAACCCCCCCACAAATTTTTCCACGAAAATAGGTTAAACACACAATTTTTTTTTTCTTTTCTTTTTTAAAGTTTTTTAAAGTGGCTCCATTATAGTAGAAGGAACATGCTTTTAACGCCCCATACACACATTTATTTTTGGGGTGGTGGGGGGATGATTAACCAAGATGCCACAACAATGTGGTCCCCGCCATCCCCATCCCTGATCTAAAGAGTGCCGTGTGTGTACCCCAGGTGAACGAAGCCACCGCCAGCAGCTCTGAAGGGGTGGTCCCAGCGCGTAGCAAATAGTCCGGCGTGTACGGGTCCGTCTGTGCTTCGCTCTCCCTGTAGTCTGTCTGTATCGCCACGGTGAAGTGGGTGGGAGCGCCCTCAGCTTGCTGTCTGTCAGTGGCTTCTAATTCCTCTCTGATGAGCATGGGAAAGAAAAAAAACACTTCAGAAAACAGCAAATACCGGTAAATAAAAAATAACAGTGTGTGTTGAACTTACTCATTACCATCATGATTAACGTCCAAGGGAATCGTTTCCACAAATGGAAGAGGCCTGGATAAAAACAAACAAACAATGGAGTTAACGGGAATTGTTTTTTTCTCAGGTATCATCATGGTCCATTTGAAGTATGCATTACACAATCACTGGTCACTTGACTAGGTACATGACTAAGAAATGACTTTTTCCCTTTCAGGGGTAGCCACAGTGAATCACTTGCACATTTGTTTGACACCGTTTTTACACATACATAACATTTCTGACACAGCTCTTGTATTGGACCGTACTAGGTGGTGCAAGTGAGCTGATAAAAACGAAACGCACAGTGAATGTCTGTTACATTTGTATTTTCACAAAGAGCCGAGTGCAAACCTTTGAAAGTATTTCCAGCGATCAGCTCCACTTGGCTGACACGTTTCTCTTTTTTTCATCAAGGGCTGAATATTTGGAATGAATCTGTCAAGGAAGACGGTCATGAGTGACAGCAACTTTCATTGGAAAAATACAATGTGTGTGTGTATGTGTGTGTGTGTGTGTGTGTTACCCAGCCAGTTGCTGTAGCGCCTGCTGCCGTTGTTCTGCGGTGCCACGCCAGCGACGGTCCACAGAAAGTGGCAATGGATCGGACTGGTCCAGACGAAAGGTGACTCTCTCATTGCTGAACATGGTGTTAAATTCTGGCATTTTTTTCTGAAGATGGATCAATATAGAACAAATATTTTCCTTTACTGTTATGATGGCTCTCTCTAGTAGAGGAAGTTCATTAGGAGTTGGAGACGGAAAATTACACTTCTGCATGTGCAAATGTGACAATATAAAACATGATTAAAAAAAATTATACTGTAAAAACATACATGTACTGTATTACTATTTACAAGTTTAGTAATAATCATAATCATATTTTTTAAAGCTGTTAATGATAAATGATCTTACAAAAGGGTATTACTGCCATACCAGGAAAAAAAAAGTTTAGTTTCACAATATAAAATGATAATTTTCACTTACTAACATGTTCAACTATACATTTCATGTTTTAGTGTGATAAGTTAAACAACATAACCCAAGGTTCACGTTTTAACATAATTGACAATGTTAAAACATGTTAAATTTGAAATGCTTATGTTGTAGTTTGCATACTGAGAGGTACGTGGAAGTGCAGGCTGGTGTTTTTTCTTCTTTTTTTTTTAAGTTACTTACTCGTGCCACAAACGACTTAATGGACGAAATAGAACTGGCCCTGGCATGGTCGACCTCCGAAGAAACGAAGTATACCGGCTCTGCGTGACAAAAAGTGAGATTTAATACAACATGCCATATTTCCAATAAAACATTAGCTCGTTCCACAAGCTAGCTGGCTAATTAAATGTTCATAACTTACCGTACAAGTAGTCATATGCACGCTCCTGTTTGGCACATCTAGCGTCAGTCGGCTTTGGAATTGTGCGAGTGACAGTTGACATTTTTAAATATTGATTTTATCTAAAATACTAATTTAACTCGCAACTGCTGCCTGTCGCAAGCGGCGCTATTGAAGTCTCAATGTGAAGTATTTAAGTACACACTTGACAATAGTATACGTTCTCTATGACGTCACCAGCGTCGGTGGAAAATGTATGTTTAAACGAATATACTGTATGTAATTATTTTAGTGGTATCAAGTAGGCTACAGCATGGTTTTTTTAGACATGTGCTGCTTTATTTTGACATGTAAAAGCAAAAAGGTTTTTTTTCGTGCATGGTGTGATCAAGTGTATGCCTAGCAACACGTAGCGCATCGTCGCTGGGTAACCATGGAGACTGTAAACAAAAATAAAATGGGTTGACGTTCAATTGGCACCGTTCAACGGCAGTTTTAACAATTCGGTATTAAAGCGACTAAAAAGATGTCATATGACTTTCATCCCTGTACAGTGTCCAGAAATCTGCGTTTTTCTTGAAAAGAAAACCGTCATTACAGAGAACGTCAAATAACTCCCATGATGCATTTCGGCAAAGGCCAACCAAACAACTAAGAAACGTTTCTTGCTTTTTAAGTACATCCATCCATCCATAATAGGGCCGACCTAAAAATACTTTGAAAAGCTAAAACCAACTCTTTCATTTCAAAATTAAAGGATACAATATTTAATGTGAATAGTATTTATAATTAGTAAATCAGCATGGAACAATGTAATCTGAATTCCAAATATTAATGAGTTCTGAATTTTTGTTGAATATAAATACGTACCAATTAGTTACAAATTTTTGTTTTGTGTTTTTAGTTCGTGCACTAGTCTTGTCAGTATTATTTCATCTATCAAATTTATTATTGGAGTGTTTGAACATTGTTCACAACTGACATAAAGTTCCTTTCCTGTCACAAATACACAATTTAGTGTGAATTAAAAAGAAGAAAGAAAAGAAAAAAAACTTCAAATATAGCGCAGTTAAATTGTGTCAAAGAGGTTTTACATTTCTGTAGAATTTGGGAAACAAGAAAATAACAGAAATACATCAAGGCAATAGTATTTTCTGTAGTGTTATCTTACAGAACATATTGCCTGACCCTAAAGTTGATTTTGACGTCAACAGGATGTCAGTCTTATCGTAAGCGTCTCAGTGTTCACACACACTCATTCCGAAGCGTGTCAATGTTGCATAGTGTTTATGTACTTCTTTTTTTTCTTCTCTTCCCTAAAGTCAAATTTATCTCCACATATAAAGGTCATTTTTTTGGGGCCCGGGGGAAACTATGCTGACCTAAGCAACTAAAAAGCTGTGACATCTTTCAAAACAAGAAGACCAGCTCACAGTCA
Organism: Leptonotus elevatus; assembly: GCF_054856555.1. NCBI lineage: Eukaryota > Metazoa > Chordata > Actinopteri > Syngnathiformes > Syngnathidae > Leptonotus > Leptonotus elevatus. The sequence continues at coordinate 11,057,342 of NC_141250.1, read as the reverse complement.
GTTTTGTCATTTTGTCTGACATGGAAAGTCTTTTTTTAATGCCTTTCTCTAACTTGTTGGTGCATACAAGCTTCCTACACGTCTTTCTCTGATTTATTTTCCATAGCAAACAGGACAAAGTGCACCGAATGAGCCACTGACTTAAGATTCATATGTCACAAGTGATGAAACTGCTCATGACAAGTGGTTAGTTTATACTTCTAGCGAGTGGTTTCACTATATTAAATCCTCTGAGGTCTGCAGACGTGGGTCAATTAGTGGAACCCAGAATTCAAAGCACACATGGTGAAGCAGCATTTAGCTGTTATGCTACACGCAAAACGAATAAGCGGCAAAGATAAGTGAAATGCTAACCGTTGGAATGCTAACATATGAATGTATGTTAGCACATTGCAACCTGAGCAGTCAACTTCCTGTGATGATCACATGATGATGGTTGTGGAGGAGGAAGAAGGGAGGAATTAGCACAGTTGACCACAGACTGCATGCGCCTTGTAAATGTGCTCCGTGGATTGGAGAAGCTGTGTCACTTTTTAACCGGTAGTTGGTTCAATCTAGACAAGATGGTTTAAAGTCGTGTGGATAGCTGAAGATGAGGGAGCCGATTGGGTTTTTTGCTGTCATTCACTTGTTGCTGTGCCAAGCATGGACTCAGGACTCAGGTCTGTAATGTAGTTATAATCTGTATTTACATGATAGTCATAATAGTCGTCTGTTATTGACATAGTCAATAAGAGTTATTAATTTAAAAAGACACATTATTATTATTATTATTATTATTATTATTATTATTTAATATTTCTAGTATTTTATTGTGTTTGTATAGTTAATCAAAAATGCATGTTTTTTTTTTACTTCAAGGTTAAGAAGTTCATTTTATTTTTACACTACCACAGAGGTATTCATATCAATAGGAATAGCATATTTTTTATGCTCATTATTTATTATTAATTGACTTAACTTCATGGTTTGTATCATGAGTAGGAAGCAGTACCCAATTTCAGGGACGTGGGGAGGCGAGGAAGGCTTACAATCAAAGACTATTTGATTCCCAAAAATGTAAAACTAAAGAAAACAAGGGACTATGGGACGATCAAAAACTAAATTAAAGTCCAAAGATTCAATTAAGTCCCCAAGCGTGACAACTGACAGGAATTACAAACAAAAGCAACAATCCAAATAAATACAAATAAACTGACGAGACATTGAGAAACACCAGGACAAAGACATGAGTGGTTGACAGAGTTGATTGGTGGACACAAGGGACCAGTTTGACGAACAGGTGAACACTAAACCCTAACGAGACAGAAAAGAGACAAACCACAAGAAAGCATGACAGTAAAAGTCCAAATACAGATTATGACGTAATAGTTCAGTTTAGAGGTTTTATTATTTTAAATGGTCAGAGAGGTATAAATATACCAACAACAAAAGTATTATTATTATTATTATTATTATTATTAGTAGTAGTAGTAGTATTAGTATTATTATTATTATTATTATTATTATTATTATTATTATTACTTAATGGTTTTATACTTTATTTTATCATTTGTTCTATTTTTTTAACTACCTAAGAGGGGTTTATTTACCATTGTAATTATTTTCATTATTTATTTTTTTCCTACATTTTTATTTAGCTGTTTATTTATTCTTATTTTCATTCTTATTCATTGTATTTTTTTAAACAACATCAGAGAGGTATAGTTTATGGTTTATAGTTTATTTTATTGTTATGTTTTATATTTCATGTGTTTATTTACAATTGTAATTAAAAAATAATAATTCCTTTATGTTATTTGTTAGAAATTTAGTTGTTTACCAATATTAGTATTATTTATTGCCCCCTTTTTTTTTACTGTTCCATTTTTTATTTGATCAACATTTATTTTTGCATGGTCGGAGAGGTATTAATTAAATGCATGTTTATTATAGTTAGTGTATAAATTGTTGTAGTGTAATAGATGGGTTGTGTTGTTACAGTTATAATGTAGTTATGAGTCAGAATGTTTACAGCCAGTGGAAAGAAAATTGAAGGAGGTGTTGGTAATGCAAGATGTTCCATTGAAGAAGCAAACTGATGCTTGCCCCACCCCCTTTTTTTTTATGAATCAACGAGCGCTAGACAGATTTTCAATTAAGTCATTTTTTCCACTTGCCCTAAAATTAAATACACATGCACAAGCCAATGACATCCAGTACAAAGAGTTCAACCTTAGCAAAGATAATAATGATGACTTGTTATGATTTTTTTTTTGGCAGTGGTCCACTTCGGGTTCAACATAGGCAGCGAGATCAAGCTGAACTGCAGCCACGCGTCGTTGAGAAATCTGATTTTTGTCATCTGGAATGTGGAGCTGGTGGGACGCAAACCGTGTCAGGTGGGCAGCAGCTTGATCGAGGGCAAAGTGTTAGACACCTGCGCCGACGGCAAGTCCCTGCGCAACACCTCCGAGTCCTCCTTCTACCTGCACATCCCCAACTTCTCCGAGCGTGACGTGGGCTTGTACAAGTGCGAAACGGTTTTCAATGGAGGAACCCACAGCTGTAACTTCAGCGTGTCCATCACAGGTGAAACCTAGGCACACTTTACGATTGGGAAATTTGCATGTGAATTGTGAACCCTTGGAATAAAAATGTTTCCAGAAAAAAGTGGTAATATTGTGGAAAACCTTAATTTTAACTACCCAAAGTCACCTTTTATTTTCAAGAAAAAAGGTTAAAGTTGTAGTTTCAATAAAATCTCATGATTTATTCTTCAAGCCGTAGGGGCCCTATTTATATGAATCAGCTTTGTTGAATGTGGGAAACCTCTAAAACATGCAGGACTCAGGCCGTCGAGGACCGGACTTTGAGACCACTGGGTAAAGTTAGCAGTTGTAAAATGCGCACTTGGAGATCTTCAATCACCAATTGTTTATCTGTGTGTGACTTGCTATTAAAAAAATGCTTGAAAAGATGATAACAATTACATCAATGAATTGATTTCTACAATGATTCAGTAGATGTGTTTGTCATTTTTATTAATGAATGAAATATGATGACATCCACGACATATCAACAGAGCTCAGAATCTGTGCCTGTGCCTCGATCAAATCCACCAAAAGCCCGTTACACCACCTGCGCCATAACTTAGACCTGCTTTTATCTTGTCTAATGTCTAGTTAACTTTCTCTCACCACAGCTCAGTCTTCAAAATTCCCAAACATTCTAAACTAGACTTACCCAGGCACGAAAATAAAGATGTACCAGTTTTTATGCTGAGTGCATGTCTATGAAATTTGTCTACGAAAATAGAATAAAGTTTAAATAATGCAAAATTTTAGCAGGAATATTGCCATTAAACCATTAAAAAAGTATTTTTGGGAAAAAAAAGTCAGAATTGTGTACAAAAAAAATAGCAAAGTGGATTAAAATGATGAAAAAGTTATAGTACATGAAAAATGTCTGCTTTTTAATATAAATATTACCTGAAAAGTTTTTTTTTTGTGTGTAAAATGTCAAAGTTGTGATTTTACTAAAATACAATTCAAGAATTTATTTTAAGTTTTAAAAGGTAATTTTCAAAGACAAACGTTGGAATTGTATATTTAAAAAAAACAACTCAATAATAATAATATTAAATTGTAATCAACCAATTAAAAAACGTCCTATTTTTTTTAAGAAACAGTTACGAATATTTTAAATTTTTTGAAAAAAAAAGTTGTATTTTTCATCATTATTTCGTACAAATAAAACTGTAAATTCAGGGGGGGGGAATATATTTTTGTAATAGTAAAACTTTATTCTTCAAGTTTTTGTATGTGCTGCCTTTGTACATTTTATTTTTTGGGTGTGTTAATTGTTTGAACCCCATTGCGGGCTTTCATATATTTGTTTATTTTTTTGTTATGGACTTCAAATAGAAATTAGCTTGGTGCAATATTATTCTGATATTTTTACAGTATTCTAACTTTATTTTTCACCAGTTGTACTTTTCAAAGTGCCAGATTTAAAAATAAGGGGAAAAAAACATGTTTTTATTGTGGATTTTGTATTTTTTTTTATTCCAATTTCAGAGATGCAAACAACACTTTGATGGCATTGACCCTCTCACTCTCTCCCTACCTGTTTAAGTATTCTTCTGCTCTGTTCTGTTTTTCAGTTCCTCCCCGTATCTCCTCCTGGTTGGAGTCGAGGGACAACAACAGCACGGTGGCCGTGTGCATGGCCGAGGGTGGAAAGCCGGCCGCCCACATCACTTGGCGCTACGCCGGGAATGTGTCGGCCGTGGAGACGCAGCGTATTTCCGGTGGATTGTTCTCCGTAGAAAGCCGCCTGAAACTACCTGAGAGCGCGAAGAATGTAACCTGTATCATCAAGCATCCATTCTGGCAAGAAGAGAAGATGTTGGTACCAAAGCACCCAAAAGGTTTGCCTGCCACAGACCTTTGCTTCTCCATTTATTTTCAAACATGGTACGAGAGAGCATGAGGACATGTCGTTTGTCACATGAGTTACTACCGTTTAAGAGGCTTAAAAAACGGAGTCATCCTGTCATAAGATTCTATATAAGCACCGAGGTTATTAACTCATTCACTGCCATTGACGGTTATAGACGTCAAAAAATAATTTCTATTACTTTGGTTAACATTAGTATGAAAACCTAGATTTTTTTAAATTGTACGTTTAGAACAGATATAAAATTAGTGATTAATCGTGAGTTAACTATTGAAGTCATGCGATTAATTACGAGTAAAAATGTTAATCGCCTGACGCCCCTAATTTTTAATAATCATCTCGTCAGGCAATTAAAAAATTTAATTGTAATTAATCGCATGACTTCACCAGTTAACTCACAATTAATCACACATTTTATGTATGTTCTAAATGTACATTTACATACTCTTGTTAACAAAAGTGGGAAAAAAATGTTAAACTAATAGAAATAGTTCAAATGAAGTTTTGACGTTTATAGCCATCAATGGCAGTGAATGAGTTAAAGTTCATGAAAGCTAACAAAATAAAACTAAAATTAAAAGTTCATTAAAAAATATATATTTTGGTGTTACTGTACAGCCGTACAAAAAAAGGACGATCGAATTGTAATTTACTTAACTTGAGTTCACAATACTTAGTGACCTTCTTTTTAAAAAGTTGGACTCAACAAACACTCCAAATATAAAACTAATGCTAAAACAATTAAAAAATAAACTAAAACAAAGCAATTTGGAATGATAAAAACAAGCCTGCTCTAAAAACTAACTTAAACTAACTGAATTTTAAAAACGAAATAAAAGCTCATTGTGATAAAAAATCTCAAACTATTACGTTGTACAACCCTGATCAGCACAAGCTATTCCAACCTTCCACCTGAGGAGGAATTTGTATCTGAGCCACTGAGAACTAGAGTTGGCTAATGTCATTTGTAAGAGAAAAGGCCGACAGATCAATACTGGATTAAATGGAGATTTCAGCTCTCCTTTCCAAAATGGTGACCGCCATGAAATAATGCTTAACCTAGCATGCATGAAAACCGCCCAGTAAAGAGTTGAAATATTGATGGAAGACTCAGACAGTAAGTAATGCCTTAGCCAAAATGGTGTCAAAATCAGATTAAAAACATAATTTCTGTGTTTAATTAAAAAGAAAAAAAGTATCCAAAAACAAACTAGAGTTAGCCAATTTTCATTCTTCGTTGCTCATTTGAACATGCTCAAGGCAAATTCAAAAGGCTGTCAAACATGGCAATTAAAATGACTCCATAACGGTGCTTATTAATGAACTTTACAGATTGACATCCTTTTGAAAATACTACTGTCTGTTTGCTTTTCTTTTACTCCTCAGGTCTTCCCTATGCCATGGTGTGCATTCTTATAGTTGTGTCAGTCTTAATGGTACTTGCTGCATTCTCATTTTTTATACACAAGAAGCAAATCATGAACAGGTGAGAATATTTTTATTTCTTATTAGATTGATCTCATTTGATAATTGTTTTTAATTTTATTTATTTGACCTATTTTATTTCATGTACTTCATGTATTTAAAAAAAATCTTATTTCTTTATTTGGACTAGATTGTTCCTTAAATATTAAACAGTTTTGTTTCCTTCCCCAGAAATTGTCTGCTCGCCGACCGCTCGCCACCCAAATCTAAGCCTGTAGGTGTTTTTTTGGGGGGGGGGGTTTCCGTTGTTTGCTTCTCTTGACGTTCAGTTTCTTTTCCTTTTTCGGGCACACTTTTATGTTTCTATAATGACACCATTCTTTTTGTGTGGCTTTTTTTTTCAGACGGAGGATGTAGAGGAAGTGGAGCCTTACGCCAGCTACGTTCAACGTGTCAACTCAATCTATAACTCATGATACGCGCACACACGCACACACACTCACACTCACACTCACACACGCACACGCACACGCACACACACACACACACACACACACACACACACACACACACACACACACACACACACACGCACACGCACACACATAACTAAGTATTGTATGATTTAAATGTACGTTTCCATACACCTCAGGTTGGTTGAGAACACTAAAATATTGGAAGTATATTAGTATACATACTGTATATCTATATACATTTCCACGACATGTACTTTCTGCAGAAATGTGACACATATTTATGCGTCTGCTTTTCATTGAGTGTTATCATCAGTGCCTTTATTAATACTTTTTTTTTTTAATCAACTCTTGATTTAATGTCAAGCAATTTGAAGCTTATTTGCCAATATATTTTTATCTTGTTGTATATCATCCAGTTATCAGGAGGTACATTGGCTACGCTATGTACCTACACTGAAACGTCTGTTAATAAAAATATAACTTCACAGTGACTTTCCGTACACCATGTATAGGTTTGAGCAGGTGTACCTAATGTTTTGGCCACTATAACTGTCTGCACAGTATGTCTTATACCGCCATGAACGCACAACTTATTCCAGTTAATATGACTGCATTGTGACATTATATTACAAACAAAAATGTGATTTTTGTCACAAGATGCTGTTATCAGCATGCTTCATGTAACTTCCTGTTTTTGGACCCATCAAGTGCAAAGTCACAGTCTGTATGTGTGAGAAATCATCATCATCATATCCACTTTCCTTTGACTCATCAGCAATTGTCTTCCTTGGTAAAAAAAAAAATCTTGAGGTAAACTGCAGTTAACGATGCCTTCGTGACAGGGAAACGGTCACAATGCACTTTCCACTATCTATCTATCTATCTATCTATCTATCTATCTATCTATCTATCTATCTATCTATCTATCTATCTATCTATCTATCTATCTATCTATCTATCTATCTATCTATCTATCTATCTATCTATCTATCTATCTATCTATCTATCTATCTATCTATCTATCTATCTATCTATCTATCTATCTATCTATCTATCTATCTATCTATCTATCTATCCCCGCTAGCTACTAGCTATCCACCAGAGGGCGCTGTTGAAGAAGCATAGCCCTTTAACGTCGTTTCGTCTGAATAAAAAGACAAGGGCAGGCATACAGCATGAAACAATTATAACACACATTGTCCCCATTCGGTCTTATGAGTAATTGAGGACAAAGGATAAGTGAGGACAAAGCATACAAATGTGCAGCAGTGTACCAGTGTTTGAAGTGAGCAGAGAGAAAGCGTCATCAATACACATGAGAGCTCACATATGTTGAACGTGTGGGAGGTTATCAAGTGGTTACACACAGACTCAATGTAGCTTAATGCTAACCACACTAACCCTGAAGCTAAACTTCGAACACCAAACCATGCCATGGCTATGTTTACATCATTGGTCACGGAAGCTCTGTTTGCCTAAAATGTAGTGGGATATTGGCCATTTACCCCTCCGTATTCAAGTCTCAGAGTTTCTTTACAATTTAACACGGTAAGCGTCCTCTCACGGCTTTTCGACAAACGAAACATGGATGCCGGGCTGATCATGTTTGTGGCCCAGGAAAAGTTGAATAAGAACCTCCCTTTGGGGTCAGGCTCCAGAGTCAATACATGTTTTATAATATTAGTTTTGTGTCAACAACCAAATCAATAATCACTGGCAATGAGCCTGATAGTCACAGACACTACACAGCGCACACGCATTGCCAGTAAACTTCTCTCATACACATTCAACCTTAAAGTCCCAAATGCATCACTGGGCCCCGTTTTAACCACACCCAAAGAATCTGGAAAACTGAAATGGTGGAAAATAGTTTATTGCTGTATGTATACAACTTTATACTACATTGCACGTTTCCAGCAATTATCTTGAAGCGTGTAGTGTTTGTACAAAAAAAAACAAGTAAAAACAAGACAAGGTCTTAAAGTGTTATAAACTGGTATGCCACAGGCGGCATTGTGTATATGTATATGTATACATATATATACATATTTGGGCGGTTTAAAAATCACTCCGGGCACCTACGGCAATCACGGGTGTGGAAAACATAAAACTGGAAGAACAAATGTGAACTTTCCGAATAAGAAAGTTGCATCCAGAATCAATCATCTACTTGGCTCAGAATGAAAGAAGCTGACACCTTTAGCACTTCACAATGGATTTTTTTTTTTTTTAAAGGGATCCAGCGTAAGGGGCAAAAAGTTGAATTCAAACTCAATTAAGCTAGAAAGATATACATTTTTAAAATATTTTTTTATTATCCTAGACTTTGCATCACCTTCAGTAACAATGTACATTATCATGCTTTTGTCTTTATGTGGATTACAAGCGCTATTTATAGGTTTACATAGCGTCATTCTAATGAATAACAGTGCTGGTCAGTTTTGTGCTGTATAAACACCCTTTATAGACAAGAGCATCTCCAAGTATACATTTGAATTGATTTCTTATGCAATTTACAAGGCTACTTGAATGGGACCTTCCTAAATAGTTCACACTTAAGGTTTCATACAATAAAACAAAAGAGAGCACATAATAGTAATATAACAATAATAAATGTTTTAATGCTAATTTCTCATCAAATACTTCTTAATAATACTTAAAGCATTTTGTTTGGTTAACTGTTGATTCTGTGTTTGAAAGAAAACAATACACTCTAAAAAAAAGAAAAAAAAAGTAATATTTACTTTAAAAAACCTAGTAATGTTTTGTCCAAGAAGGGTTTTAAGTACATTTTACCAGTTCATTAAAAAAAAAAAAAAAAGCTACACAAGGTTTGCAGAACAAACCCACAACCTTTAGGTTGGGAGATGGCCGCTCTACCACCTGAGCCATGCCGCTCCTGGAGTGTGTTAGTATATTTTTGGTGTCAAGGCAAAATCCTTGTACCTCCAAGCAGTTTTTGGTCTCATTTTGGACGCACCAGCAATGCAGTTTAGTGGGAGACAGCAAGCGTGGCATGACTCAGGTGGTAGAGTGGCTGTCTTCCAAGCTGAAGGTCATGAGTTTGTTCCTCAATATTTGAGTTACTTAAAAAAAAAATACAGGTAAAATGTACTCATAAACATTATTCTTTTATTCCTTTTCTTTGTTTCCTCTTTTTTTTCTTCTTTTTTTACAGTGTAGTGTGTATCCAAGTGAGCAAAAAGATTTGCTTTGAACCTTTATACAGGAGTCAGACGTATACGCATAAAGATGAATGTCATAAGGTTGTCGGTCCTAAAAAGGAATAGTGATTGACATCCTGTGGAGGTGTGAATGTCGGCCCTCGATGCGGAGATGATAGAAATGCTGTGAGGCGGCCCGCAAGTCATCAGCTGTCATCAGCTGCAACAAATATGAGCAGAGGCAACATAAGCTCAAAGGAATGCCACAAATGCATCAGTTTGTCTCAATGGATAAGATTGAATTCAAACCAGGTGGCGCATTCAATAAGTGGTTAGCACATCTGATATGGCTGTAAAAGCAACGACTCAACAGGCTCACCTTCTTTGCGCAGGAAGCACTTCCAGAGACAGAAGCAGAGGGCCAACACCAGCAGAGCTGCCACTGTGGTCACCGAGATGAGGATGGCCAGGGCCGTCCCGACTGCGAGGACAAAACACAAATGTTAGCTTATTAAATCACATCTTGCTCTGCTCTGCAGCTAACTAATAACAGCTAGCAAAGTGTCGTGTCGTGACGCATTTAACAGGAGAACGTTTCAGGCTGACTTTTGGTGTTCATGGACACGGCGATGGGGGCCTCCAGGCCCTTGTGGTGCACCAGACACTTGACGGACACGTCTTTGAGCAGCCCGGAGCGCAGGATCAGCGTGCTGATCACCAGCGTGGTGCCGTCGTCCCGCGGCAGCAGCGTGGTGACGGGCGGGCCCACGGTGCGGTTGTCCCGCTCCACGTTCCACACCATCTCCACGGGGGGCCGGGACACGGCGCTGCAGTTGGCCTCGATCAGGCCGGCCGACGTGCTCTTGTAGCTCACCTGAGGTTTGGGCAGCGCTGGTACAAACACAAGGAGAAGGGAACAATAGGATGAATAACAAATTACATTTTACATTTATAAAAGTACAAAAACTATTATTCCAGAAAAAAATGTCATATGTTTTATTTTGAATGTATTTGTTTTGGTACTACTGTTCAGCCGAAAAGAAGAAAGATCAAAAAAACAGTTGGTTTAAAAATAACCCAACTTGCCTTAAAAAGGGACTGACCCACTATTCAACTTTCTTTCAATTACATTCAAAATTGGGTCATTGTGCATAAAACAACCCCCAAAATCGGGTTGTAATTTTTTTCCTTTACTTTTTCACCAAAATTGCAACATTTTTAGACCACTCCACAAATAAATCATATGTATATGAAATCTAAAACTAATGCTGAATCTAATAAAAAACTATTTTAAAAAAGCATTGTCAAAAGAAAAAAAAAATAGAAGTAGAAACTAATCAAAACTAACCGAATTTTCAAAAACAAAAGTCAAAACGAAGTCAAAACTTAAAACGTATACATTTTGTTTAATCTGTAAAACACAAAAATATAAAATTTGCTGTGCGGCTCTTCGCTTTTCGAACACGCAACTCTCTTTGGAGCCTTTCGTAAAATTGAGAACGTTGCCCTCTGCTGGTCGGAGTTCGACATTGCACCCTTTTACACCATCATCCCCCACCTTCATTATGTTATTTTAACTTGTGATTATTTTTTATTTTTTTTATTTCTTGAGATGTTGAGTAAAAATAGTTTCAACATGTGAATTCCAGAAAATCCATACGAGAATCTCTGTCTGTTTTCAATTTGCTGTTCTGAGCTAGGAATGGTCGACTGGAACATTTGTGTTGGCAGCAACGCATTATTTGGCCACAGTTATTTGGACATTGTGAAGCTGGCCCGGGTTTCACTGAAAAGTTCACCTTTTTGTAATGTTCTGCTCAGTGCTACCATGTTGTGTGTGTGTGTGTGTGTGTGTGTGTGTGTGTGTGTGTGTGTAGTGTTCAGTTAGTAAAGTTTCAAGCACTACCAATAACCATACAAAAGCAAGTGTTGCCATTAATAACAAGATAATCCCGATGGGCAGCATGCATTGTACAGTATGAGGTCTGACATTATCTATAGCAGCACTTGAAGACAGGGAGGATGTCATGGAGGAGAACAATACAAATGCTAATGGTGATCGACAAATAGAAACACCTACTGTATTGTACTGCAGTCTTTCAAACAAAAGCACATGTGTTTATGGAAATAGAGAGCGAGGGAGTGGGAACCAGAGAGCCAAGCAGAGACAAAAGCATACAGGGCGGCCACTGTGCGCTGACAACACTGACAACAGTCATGCATCAGGATCTCATCCACACCATTTGCTCCGCAGCGCTACGATTCCTTACAAAATGCGCCAGGAAGACGAGATCAACATTCCTTCTTTAAGTCCCAGACATGTTCCTGAGAAGTCAGAGGGGGAATTTGCTCTTGTATGACCCCCCTCCAACCCGCCCCCATGCACACACACAAAGCAGAGAATGGATAGAAATGTTCTATTCTCAAATTAGTACCACTGAAAACTATGGAAACCACGGTAATGTTAGCATGTGGTTATTTTTGTATTGCTAACTGTTTATGCACTATCACTATGATAGAAAATGTTATCCTCTTCCACACATATACCACAAAATAAATACACACATGCTAAGCTAACATGCTAAGTATCCTCAAACATTACAATAGCTTATTTCTATTGGTATTTCTTTCAATGTTGGCTTTAGCATTTTTCTATTTATTTTTATTGAAATTGATAATACTTGACTAGAAATGGGGAAAAAAATGCCAACACTAGCTTAGCATATTCTTTTTTGTTTAATGTTTGTGTGAAAGAGGCTAACATTTGAGGATGCGCAGCTAGAAATGAGGAAATAAATGCACATACAGAACTAATGCTAATGCTTAACATCTGTGTCATGTTTTTTTTTTTTTTACTGCAAACATTAGCTTAGGCAAACTATTCTTTTTTGAGTTACATATAACATTTCAGGATATACGTATAGCCTGAAAAGACTAAATAAACACAGGAGCATACGCTAGCTTAGCATGTGAGTTATTCTTTATTTTTCTGCTATTTTCTGGTATCTTTGTAAAATTTGATTATATTTGAGGATACACAGGTAGAAATAAAAAACAAACAAAACAAAAACAAAAAACACAGGCTCACGTTTAATTTAGCAAATTAAGTACCCGACGAGCCATTTTGGCTTTCTACCACAAGAAGGAAAGAAAAAGACGAGAGAGCGCTACAAAACAATTTTGACATATAAGTTGAGGATAAGAATAACAACAAACTAAATAGCAAAATAACAGCTAATTAGAATATGTATTCTACCTGGTTAACATGATTTTTGCTCCTGAATCTCAACGTACAGTGTCAGCATATCGGGGCTGTAGGACGTCGCTTTCATTTTTACACATGATTTTAAGATGTCATCTGTTAGGCGTGAGCGACGTTTGTTTTTAATGTACTTCATGTGCAGCTTAGCATTAAACATTCAGAATTCTTCAGAAACCTTTATATGCTTGGGTTTAGCTATGGTTTTACTACCACAGGTTGCAGACCCTTTGTTTAGCATTCGTTTGTTTTTTTGGTCGCAAAAAAATAGCTTAGCATTTGTGTATATATGCTTTAGCATGTGTGATCTTTTTTAATGTAATCCCTGTATATAAGATGATATTGTAACATTTGAGGATACGCATCTTGAAATGACAAAATTAAACACACACACCAATGTTAGCTTAGCATGCTAATATTAGCTTAGCATGTGTGTTGTTTTTTTACAGGATCTGTGTAAAAGAGGCTTTGATACAACTAGCGATGACAAAACAAACATTTCAAACGCGAACATTAGCTTTGCTGCAAAGCTAATGATAGCATTTGTGTTGTTTTTTTGTTCATCTGTCTATGCCAGTGATGTATAGTGAAAGGCATAATAACTATTAAATGCTCTCCTACCAGACGAAGGTACATATATAACCTGTGTATCCACTTTTTTGACTAGCAGTGTGTTATGAGATTTTTCTCATGTTAAAATATGTGCTTTGGCGCAATGAATGTTGGCAAACTGACTTTGCATGCTCACCATATGTGGAGAGGCACACAGTGGAGCTCTTTGGGCCGTCCGCGTGCGTGCTGTACAGACAGGTGTAGCAGCCCTCATCCTGGATGGCCACAGGCTGGATGGTGAGCGTGCTGTCCGACAGGGAAGCGCTGAGCCACACCCTCCCCTGGTACGCGGACTCGATCATGGGGTCGCCCCTCTTGGCGTAGGAGGCCACTTCCGAGGATAGGCCCACCGGGGTCGAGGCGTACCGCCAGCTGACTTGCTGGACCTTCTCGGGCAGGCCGTAAGAGCACGACAGGGTTGCCGTCTTCCCGCTAACTGCTGTCTTGTTGCTGTCTGCTGTCACTGATGCTGAGAGGGGAACACACATACAAGGTCAATAAATAAACAGCGGCGAACTCCAGCTCACTTTTATTTTATTTGTTGTACTAAATAAATGGTTTGAGAATGAATTATTATTTTATTATTAAAATAAACTATTTTACATGCACACTTGTTTTTAGTCTTTTTTTTTAACCTCATTTGCAACTTGACCCTCTTATTTGTGTTTTAAAAAGCATATGTTATATGTGGTCCTCGAGCAAAAACATTTGGCTACTCCACACTCACACAGTAGGTAAATCACAATTCCAATGGAGAAAATGGTTTCAAAATTAGAACAACTTGTAAGTCAACCAGTGTCAGGGAACAGAGCACGTTGTCAGCTGTGAAGCATCAATTCCACAAACACACATTTTATCACATTTGCACACCGTTATCCTGTTTTTGTTATTTTGCCTCCGCCCTGACCCTTTGCACTCCTTTAACCTGACTATTTATTTATTCCCATCTTTTTTGAATTATTTTGCCATGTCTACCGTTGGAGGCCGTGCTCTTGGGACATTCTTTCCGGGAGCGGTTGGAGCGCAAATATTCTGAAAATATGAGCCCAAAACAGCAAGAAAATGAGCCACAGCTGTTTCTGCTTAGTGGAGTGAGTCCCTTTCTGTATTTTATGAACATACCTGGCTGGGCCTCAGCATGCTTGTCCAGCTCTCGAAATGAAGAACATTTTCATCTGGAAGCCCCACAGAGTTTGGGCATACAGGTACGTGTCACATGATACGCGTGCGATATGATTCCAAACGACTCCATTCATATACATTCTCAAGTTTTTTTCATCATTTGCCACACTTTTTTCGTCTTTGATGCCCTCTCATCGGATCTGTTGTTTTGATTCTATCCTTACTTAAGATAAAGAAAGGGATGAGGAGCACATTTTAGTCAGCTTTTCTTGGACCAGTCTAAAGCTTTTTCATACTCAAAGGAATGTGCTTTCACTACCCATGAGGCCTTGCAGCAGACATTATATGAGAAGTGTGGAGCGAAAACGCCTCTCAACTGATCCTTTCCTGTCACCAGGCGCATAACTCATTCGGACCTCAAAGAGAGACTTATTGCATGTGTTCTTGACTTAAACTGCAGGAGTGCACTTGATTTCTGGCTTTAATCAATGTTCAATGATTGTCTCTTTGGTTTAAAAAAACAAACACGCTGATGAGGTTTAATTCAATCTAACACATATGCAAAAAATGATGACAAATTACTTTTGGAAGACAATCTATGATTTTCTGGCTCCAGTTCATGAAGACAAGCATGACAGAAACTGAATGGATGGACTTTTGGAAGATTTATATCTGCACAGAGAAAATAAACATAAAACATACAATGTTTAAAAAAAAAAAGGTTTAACGATAGTGAAATGTTGGGCCTGCCTGGAAATATTTCAATTTTATTTATTTCATATTGGAATTATTGTGCGATGTGTTTTTATATTTTTACAGTGACAATTAAGACTTTTAAGACAAACACTTTTGTCATCAGTAAAGATGAAAATGAGTATTTTATCCTTACTAACATTTGTTAATTGACAGTTACACACATGTTCAATGTTGCTGAAAGAAGTCATATTGTCGTGCCCCCACTTTCTTTATACCAATATATACAGAGGAAATGTTAAGCTAACAAAGTTTTCATAGGTATGAGTGGGTCTGATATGCTATGCTAGTATAGCCGTTAGCCTCACATTACTAGCTTCGGGTAATCCAATTGTGGCTAGTCGAGAAAGATTCATTCCGGCGAGATCACGACACTGCCGACGAGGAATGACGGCAGTGGTGCTACGTGTTGTGCCATCTTCATTGTCAAAATGTTATGTCCAATAATGCAGTCAACAACTATGATAACAGTAACGTTATTTAAATCAACACAAATCAACAACAATCAACATCACCATACGTGTCGCTTTATAACAGTGGCCACTGGCCACAGACCGGTACAGTTAAAACTTTGGAGAGAAAAAAAAAAGGGTGGGGGGGGAGTACTTTTATAGAACATTTTATTTTGAAACGTGACCAGATACTCTCTAATTCAACTGTCTACGATGGACTCATGACGCATGTCTGTCAAGATGCTTATTATCTTGGTCGCTAACACTAATATTAAATACACAAGCAAGCAAAGTGTGTAAATAAATAAATAAATAAATAGACATACCACAATTCAACTGATATACTTTACTCACCAGTGACAGTCAGGCAGGTGCGTCCATGTTTGGCACCAGCTTGGACCAAGTCAAAGATGCACGCGTAGCATCCTTCGTCCCGGAAGCTCACTCTCTGGATGGTGACGGACGAGGTGTCCTTCGAGGAAGGGGTGAGCTCCACGTGCTGCTGCCCGCTCACACTGTCCCTGTTGCCCGGCTGGTAGCTGAGCAACGTCTGGTTGTTCACGTCCAGCCATTGCACCTGCCGCACGGAGTCGCCTCTGTCCTTCAAGAGGGCGCACGTCAAAGTGAACGGCTTGCCCACGCCGGCCTGCACATGCTCCGGTGCTGTCACCTTGCCTTGGACACATTCCATATACATGTGAATATTAATAAATCAATTAGAATATTGTGAGGTAATTTACATTTGTCAGTAGTTAATTAAACATGTAAAATTCATGTCACACAGATTCACTACGCACTGAGCGAAAGCTTTGAAAGTCTATTTTGGAGGATTTTTTGCATACAGACAAAAAAAAAAAAAAAATGCACCATCTCAACAATTTACCAAAATCAAAATTCTTTGTTGTGGCATCCTAAAAAGTATTTTTCTTCATTCGTGTTCACAATTCACTACAAACAAATTCAACCATTCATATTTCTAAAACAGATTTTATTTAGATAGTTAGTTTTAACATGATGGATATTTACCCTGTAGTTTTGTCACCAGCAGAAGGAGCAAACACACCTGCAGACCTTTCCTACAGGAGGCCCGGATCATCTTCATCATTGCTCATTTAACAGGGAAGACGAAGATCTGACAGCTGTGACATATACTTTACATTAGATTGTGATGGTGATTGTAAACGATCATAATGATACAGAATAGCTACATAAATATGCTACAACAGTCCATTTTGCCAATAATTAAATGCTTGTTTTTCAGTATCACAATTATTTTGGTTGCAAAAATATCTCAAAAGCCACAAAAACGCTGTACATAATAAAACTATATACACAATGGACTTGTCTGGAGAAGGATTAAAAAAAAAAAAACAAGACACTCACCTCTTCGTGTGTCCTAACAACCCTTGAGGATGTTCTACCTCAGCAACATGTCAGATGTAGTTCCTAACATCACACAAAAGTCGAACAAAGATTCTTTTGCTTCGACGTGACTGTTTCCAATTGTGAGCACAAATGTTCAGCAGCAGGCTGAAGCTCAAGATTGGACCCACACAGAGGGGAGAAATGAAAGGAGAGAGAGAGAGAGAGCCACTCGTAGGTTCCGTTAGATTGGACTCACAGCGCCCTCTAGCGAACGAGGCATTATTGTTGTTGTACATCAGACAGGCCATTTCAAGTTTCTTTCTTTCGTACGTACATACGTACGAAAAGACTTAGTTTATTAATATAAAGTAATGAGTGGCAGGAAAAACGATCTTTGATTCTATGTACTTGATAAAAAATTAAAAAGTTAATATATGGGTGAAAAGAGAAAACTCCCATTCTTTGCAATATCGACAGTAAGAAGACATGTTTATTGACAGGTTACTTCATGTTACAACATCTATCGAGAAAACGATTAGTGGGCTTCTAAGCTGCAATAGCGTAACAAATGACAATATTTTGTGAGGCTGAGCTTTATTGTGAGTTAAATACATGTATTATATCAATACAATATCATATATGTAAACAGAAATGAAGCCTAAACATCGGCATCATCTTTGGTACCTCTGGAAGACATTTTGTGCTAAAGACGTAGTGTTTTCACTACTGTTTTGCTGATTGCAGAAGTTGGTTGGGCATATACTGTACTGGATTCAACTCTGTAGAAAGATTTGTTTTATTAAAACAAAGCAGCCTGGGGTAAAATGCTACCATATGTTGCAACGTCAGTGCAACTAAAGACCTGATTTTAAAAACTAAAAATTAATTGTGGGGTAAATAACATTTGTTGCACCTCTTCGTGTGTCCTAACAACTGTTGGATTATTAACATTGTTTTTCTGTTTCAATATATATTCTTCAAAGTGTTTTTGATTTTAGTTAGATATACAACTGTTGCCCATATGTTAGTTTATCTGTGGTCTTGGTCCTCTTCCCTGTCAATAGTGAGGTGTCTGATTTAATTTAAACCAGAGGTGTTTGAACAAAAGGTCGGACCATAAATAACCCTGGAGCCAGGACGTGGTGGGGGCCGGGTGTTTGCCTACCTCCTTTGAGTTGATCAAGACACCTCCTGAAGAAAGATAAAACTGGGGGATGTGTAGACTTTAAGACTCTTGTTTTGACAGGATGTGCCACATGGGTTGGGCTATGCCTGGAAGGGCAAAATTTACTTCTTATCAATAAAGGGGGGAGGGAACTGAGATATGTATAAAGGAGTGAGGATTTTTAGAAAATGTTACACTTCTGGGACCAGGGCTATTTGAGCCGGGTTCTAGAGATACCTTTCAGACTCTGAAATAAAGCTAGCAAAACTTCTCCACGAGACTTCAACTTTGAATTTTATTTGAACACGCAGAAATCAGAGAAATGATTTCCAACACAACCCTTGAGGATGTTCTACCTCAGCAACATGTCAGATGCAGTTCCTAACATCACACAACAGTCGAACAAAGATTATTTTGCTTCGGCGTGACTGTTTCCAATTGTGAGCACAAATGTTCAGCAGCAGGCTGAAGCTCAAGATTGGACCCACACAGAGGGGAGAAATTAGTATGTAACTAAATGGTACTTCATTTATATATAGCTTTATCCACCTTACGAGGCAGATTTTTTTTGTAGTTAATAACTTTACTTTGGTCTAACTCTCCATTTTAATGGGTGCACTATAATTTCACTTTCGACCACTAGATGGGGGCACGCTTATTTAGCCTGAGACCATATTTAAAAGAAGAACAAAACCGGAAGTACTGAATTCCAACACATACTAGTTTTTGTTGTTTTGTTGAAAATGATTGACTGTTATCCACTGCAATCCTGCTTTTTAAGACCACAGAAAGTGACGGCTGTAAGGCTAATTTTATAATGAACATCTTAAGGCGTGATTATTGATGTATAATCAGGGTTGAGGAATCCAGGTCCAGAGAGAACAAACCCTGAAACAGTTTGACTTTAGCCACAGGTGCATCTACTCAAAAGGTGCTTCTATGAGCTCGTTTTTCTGCCAGTTAAATAGAAGCACCTGTGGCTTAAATTAAATAGAAGCATAATGTGTCCCTTATCTTCAGTCATTGATGGAGAGTAGTCTGACGGCTTCCACTCCCTCAATGACACATTGCACTTGCCTGGGGTCATCCTTCTCCATGAAAGGGGCCATCTTGACCAGCAGGGGATTGTAGGGTCCGTTGTGGGTGTCCGTGTTAATAGTCTTGGCTTCGACTCGCTGTCGCGTTAGCAGCTGCAGCTGCTGGTTCTCCCGACACAAGTTTCTGTTGTGGCGCTTCAATGCTTCCTGGTGGAGCTGTGCGCAGTTGTAGCGCTTCATCAGCTCAGGGAACTCGTAGATTGGCGACGGCTCCACCGCGGGCATCTCTGACTCCAGCGTGAATTCATCGGGGGTCACCTGCTCCTCCTTCTGCTGATCTTCTAAATGGCGACACATCTCGGCCACCTTCAGGAGCCGGGCACCCTTGGCGATAAGCAACCTCAGGCTGTTGGCGGCGGCGTTGCTGTGCACGCTCACCTCGTTGATCATCACCTGGATGGGCACGCGGTTGCGAGCCATCTGGCTGAGGAGCATGTGGATTTTGGCCTTAGCGGCGTTCCGCGCCGCCGTCAGCTTGGCCGTCATGGCGGAGTTGCTCTTCTCAGTGGCCTCCAGTCGGGACTGCTGCTCGATGATTGTGTTGTAGAGCGCCACGCCCTTCTTGGATGTGACCACGGAGACTTGCTTCTTGGCCTCCATGCGCTCCACGTTCTCCATCTCGTGGAGGTAGCGCTTCTCAGCCTTCTGGTTCTTCAGGACCTTCACGTTCTGGTCCAAGAAGCATTCCTCCACCTCGAAGGCCTTCCTTTTCTCATACACCGAATGGGCCTCCATGGGCTCGCTGTACAGCATGTGAATGGTCGCCAAGGCCTGCTGGTGGTGATGTTCCAGGTGGATCAAAGTGTCATCGAAACCCACGCGTGACTTCAAAAAATAGGTCACCATTCTTTCACTCAGCACTTCCATCCTGTGGCCTAAGTTGTTCTGACCCATGTCCCACTGCTCCTCCAGGAATTTAAGGCGCTTTTCCTGCATGGTACGCAGACGCTCGACGTGCTCGCGGTGCATGCGCCACACCTGCGCCGAGAGACGCTCGCCGTCCTGCACGCAGCACGCAAACCTCTCCATGGCGTGGGTCAGGTCCTGATCCTGCCGCTCAAAAGTGCGCCGGAGTGCCACTATGTCTTCCTTGAGCTGCTCACAACGGTTGCCGCGCAGGCCGACGCGATAGGTGTCCTTCAGCGTTATGGAGTTTGACACCGTGTAGGCGTCCTCCTTTTTCAGCTTTCCCCTCATGATATGTGGGCGCAGGCTGGGGTCATCCTTTGCCCCTTTGCCCTTCTTTCCCTTTTTCTTGGGCATCTTGACTTTCTGTTGTTGTCTAACAATTTGAACCAGCAGTGAAAATGTGTTGCTCCAAATTTCTGGACTTGCACTGAAATTGGCTGCTGCACAGATGACATCACTCCCTGTCATTTAGTGTGATGTATTAGAGGGAAAGGGAGGTCTTTGGCTCAATGATGCGACATTGTCATGATGATGTTATGTTATGCCCCCTTTTTTCTATCCTAAACAACTTAAAGCACACGAGTACAAATGATTATGGCATACTTAAAGATACTGAAGAGATTTTAATGAACCTAACACGAATGTCTTTGAAATGTGGGAAGCCACTGCACTTTGCTGATTATAGTGTATTTATTTAATTTTATTTAATTTTATTTATTTATCTATTTTACAAATAATTGAAAAAATAAATAAACAAGTTAAACTTGAATCAAATGTTGCTTGATTAATTTTTTGAATCGAGTCAACGTTTTTATTTGTATGCATTTATTGTTTAAACTTTTATCTTCATTTATTTTTTTTATAAATAAAAAATGTATTACATGACATGACCGAAGAGATCTTGACCTATGTGTGACGTTACGTGTCAGCGGTACGTCAAAGCCATCGGCAATATTTTTTAATTTTATTATCTTCATTATTTTAATACAAAATATGTTCAAATCAAACACAATTTCATTACAGCGTTGCAGCTAAATCAACTTATAATAACAAGAGCTTCACAAAGTAACACGGGTTGTACCGCTCCATTATGGCTGCCCTACACACGCATCAACTAAGTATTGTAGCAACAAGCTCATATGGTATTTTACGTCAACGTATATAAATACATATTTTCAAAACAATGTCTATTGTTACATACCAATTAAAAATACGAAAACATGAGGATATCAAAATAAATGGAAAATTACGTCACAGATGAGCGACGGAAGTCTACCGCAGAGCTGTCACGATGACGCAGTTTATAGACGACCCTTGTAACTTGACGTACTAACAACATCTCGTCCATTATGAGTAAAATAAATGTTTATCGTTCAAGGATAGTTATTGTTTTTTACGCCAGCATGATCTAAAAAGTGTATCCCACTCCCCTTCAGATGTACATCGATTATTTGGTGGATTGACGGCCGTTGGTTTGACGTAACGTCATGTCGTTTTTGGTGGATTCCGTGATCATGTTCACGTCTCAGGTACCGTCAAACGACAACAGTATTTTATTTTGATGGATTTCGTCGATTAATGCAAGATATTATTTATAACTTATTTTCCTCCCACTCTTTGTGTGACTTTATTGTAACAGGTTACGTGACTCGGTCAAATAACGTAGTAAAAAGTCAATCGAAATAAAACATCTGTATTTAAATATTTGCGTTTAATGTGCTGTATAATATTAAATCATGACGCAAAAACATTCATGTTCGGTTTTTAAATTATTATTCTTAAAATAATAATTTTCAATTAAACTTGGATATACTACACAACTTTATTTTGTATCTTATTGAAGGTGCTGTTTTTTGGGTTTGGCTGGCTATTCTTCATGCGACGGCTTTTCAAAGACTATGAGGTACATTAAAAGTCTTGGTTACAGTATGTAAACAATTTGTTACTATTCAATTGTGTTTGCGTGCATTGGCAGGTGCGTCGGTATGTGGTGCAGGTGGTCTTCTCTATCACCTTTGCTTTTTCATGTACCATGTTTGAACTCATCATTTTTGAGATTCTGGGTGCCTTAAGTACTAGGTAAGAACATTATGTTTTCGTTTATGTCCATCAATTTTCTGTAGCACTTGTCTTCATTCGACTTGCTAGTGAGCTGGAGTCTAAGGCGTGAGGCAGGGTACATACTGGACTGATCGATGTTGTCTCTGCTCTTCAAGTTCCAGATACTTCCACTGGAAGCTGAATCTCTACGTGATTCTGCTGGTCCTCATCTTTGTGGTGCCTTTCTACATTGGCTACTTTGTGGTTAGCAACATCCGCCTGTGTAAGTGCATTTGCCAAAACTGTTTGATTAATGTGCCACACACACACTGTATGCAGCACAAAAAGTTGTTTGCGTTGCAGTGCACAGACAGAGATTGCTGTTTGCGTGCATGGTGTGGTTTACCTTCATGTATTTCTTCTGGAAGCTGGGCGACCCTTTTCCAATCCTCAGTCCAAAACACGGTGAGTCAGCATGCCATCACCTGACAGTAACAAAGGATATATGTAATTGTGTTGTTATATGTTGTTTAGGCATTCTGTCCATTGAGCAGCTCATCAGTCGTGTTGGTGTGATCGGAGTCACGCTAATGGCTCTCTTGTCAGGCTTTGGTGCCGTCAACTGTCCCTACACGTATATGTCCTATTTCCTCAGGTAGGTCTTAGCTGTAGAGACATTCTGATACATCTGATGTTATTTTTTGTCCCTGTTATTTATTGTATTAATTTGTCATGTATATATTCATTAGTAATTAATACAGGCCTACAGATAATTTTATTATGATTTTTCTCCCAACCATTTAGTTATGTTCTGTTTTTAAATGTATTAAATAGATGAGATATTACAGGAATACACATTACATAGTTTCTTTCCCCCAGTGCTTTCTAATCCTGGTGCACTCACTTTCCCCGTCGCCGAACAAAAACTATATGGCGACCAAGAAATCTATTAAGAAATCAAAATTGTAGCAGAATATGTATGTCTATGAATCAGTCCCTGGCGGAAAAAAAAAGTTGGGACTACACTGTAAAAATGGCAAGTGATATTTACTTGAAAAAACTTAGTAAAGTTTGATACAATCAGAAATTCGAAGTAAATTTTACAATGAGTTTAACTAAAATTTCTGATGTGAAAAATATTTTCTAGATCTAAATATCAATCCCCATTTTTTTCAGTGTACTGAGTTAGAGGATTTCAGTATTTGTATTGTTTCTTATTTAAAATGATATGATTTGTTTTATTTTAATTCGTATTCTTTTCAATACAACAACAACATCATTCATTTAAGCATTAATTGCTGTAAATGACAGGAATGTGACAGACAGTGACATCCTCGCTTTGGAGAGGCGGCTGCTTCAAACTATGGACATGATTGTCAGCAAGAAAAAACGGTAAGGCCTAGTAAGAAATATGAATCTTTTTTTTTTTATTCTGGAAAAAAAAATGCTAATGGCATAAATAAACTTGATGCGCAGCATCGCCATGACGCGAAGGCAGATGTACCAACGCGGAGAAGACCAGAACAAGCAGACGGGATTGTGGGGCATGATCAAGAGCGTCACCTCAACACAAACAGCCAGCGAAAGTATCCTCCATTTTAAATACTTGATGACAAAATGGCTTCCAGACAGTGTGACTTACACATTTGCTATTCTTCCACACAGACCTCTCTCTCATCCAGCAGGAGGTAGACGCTCTGGAGGAGCTCAGTCGACAGCTTTTTCTCGAGACTGTGGACCTGCAAGCCACCAAGGTACGACACACACGCGCGGATATATTATGATTAGCATATTTCATGCACAATATTCTGCATTCTTCCCATCTCGGGCTGCAGCTGTTGAATATCGACTTCGACAGAATATCATATTGATAAATTGGATGAATATTGATTTTTGTATTAATAAACAAAATCCTATCTCTGAATCTTTCTAGGAGCGCATTGAGTACTCCAAGACGTTCCAGGGGAAATACTTCAACTTCCTTGGCTACTTCTTTTCCATCTATTGTGTGTGGAAAATCTTTATGGTGAGCACATACATGCAGATTTGTAATAATATTTTAAATTGTGTGGTTCAAACATGGTTGTCCATCCACCGCAGGCCACCATCAACATTGTGTTTGATCGAGTGGGAAAGACGGATCCAGTGACCAGGGGCATTGAAATAACAGTCAATTACTTGGGCATCCAGTTTGACGTAAGACCTCAATTTTCACTCTTATGTGACATGACTACCCCCTTGTGGACAAATGCACACATGGTCGTTACCATGAGGTGAAAATGGAAGAAAATGTGACGCTTCCGTTCGTCTAGGAAAACTTTATTCATTCATTTGAATTCATCCCAAATGTGATTTCCAGACAGATTTTTCCACTGCGCTGTGCTATGGAAACAGAAAAAGGCATTTCTGTTAAGCCCCAAATTCCAGAGCCCCAATTTTTTTATACACCATGTACTAATGAAATATCTTTAGTGACTGAAGAATTCGAGTTTTCTCTTCTCTGCCTTTTTATTCTTAATGTAAAAATTTTAACCACAATTAAAGCCTTCAATTGGTAAAAAAAAAAAAGCCATTTAAGGATCACCTCACATTTAGCGCATTTTTAACAGTGCCAAATTGCAGACTAGGTGTATGTGCGTATTGGAGAGCATGAGAAAATCCTGTCATCATCTCTGACGACGCATTTGTAGTTTTTAATATCAAATATATGGTTATGTTCCACTCTCAGGTGAAGTTTTGGTCCCAGCACATCTCCTTCATCTTGGTCGGCATCATCATTGTTACGTCCATACGAGGTTTACTCATCACCCTCACCAAGGTACAAAGTGACACATCTGGGTTAAATGATGTTAGTAAATGGAGTATAGCCCCTGAAGGACTTTGTAAAAATAAATAAAATGGCCACTTTGTTTCTTCATTGTAGTTCTTCTACGCTATATCGAGCAGCAAATCTTCCAACGTCATTGTGCTGGTCCTTGCTCAGATCATGGTGAGTTTCTTTGACTTGTCTAAAAGAGCACAGCAATGATCTAATGTGTGTGTGTGTGTGTGTGTGTGTGTGTGTGTCAAGGGCATGTACTTTGTGTCGTCGGTGTTGCTGATGCGCATGAGCATGCCGCTGGAGTACCGCTCCATCGTGACGGAGGTTCTGGGAGAGCTGCAGTTCAACTTCTACCACCGCTGGTTCGACGTCATCTTCCTGGTCAGCGCCCTGTCCAGCATCCTCTTCCTCTACCTGGCCCACAAGCAAGCGCCCGAGAAACACATGTCACTGTGACCCACCCCGCCCCGCCACCATCTTCTTTTGTTGTTCCAACCGCCATGTTCCTGAATCAGGAATTTGAAAAGCGGACCTTTAAACACAAAGTGCGGAATAAAAGGATTGTATTTGTTCTTTGTTAAATTGGATTATTTTTTTGTGCTACTTTTTATTCTTTTTTTTTTGTCTTAACACACTGGAGCTGCTTTTTTCTTTTTATTTTTTAAATGTCACTTTGTTTATAACTTTCTTTTATTTCACCATGCATTTCTAAAGCATTCAATAAAAGCAGCGGTCTTTGTGAAAAGGACAGTTATTGTTTTCTCAAAATCTATAGTCAACAATTGGCTACTTTTTTTCTCCACATTTTTTCCAATAATGACAATATTTGTACAATTATGAGAGCAACAAAAGTAGAGCCGCACATCTGAGGTACAAACAAGTGAAAGGAAAACTATTGCGTCGTACTTCTAATCTAGAGGAAGTAATTTCCGCGGCAGCCCCATTTCAGGAAACAACACAACAAGATGGTCGTCAGACAAACGAAACAGGCCTTTATTGCTAGTGATGGGGAAATGAAGCTTCATGAACCACTCACGATTATTATTATTTTTTTACTCTATTTACTGTGGTGTTTTTGGGTGAAAGCTGGAGTAGAAATTTAATACATTTCCATTGCACTAGCCTTTTATCTTTTAACATGTCCCCTCGCACCAACGAAGGACTGGCCTAATAAAATAAAATGCAAAGTTTAAATATTGATTAAAATAACATTTATTGTATTATCAACATCATAAAAGCAAAAATTATAAGCTTATAGGGGAAGTTAACCCCCCCAAAAAATTCTTCACAATATGTTCTTTGCAGCACCACTAATCTAAATACGGTATGTTGGTTATTATTGCGGAATATGAGTCCAGTAGCAAAATCCAGCAGTTTTTATCAATATCAGAAGGCGGCCATTTTGCCATTTGCTGTCTAGTGAATATGACATCACTGTTGTTCAGGTCTTCAGATAACAGGTGAGCTGTGATTGGTAGTTGCCTGAGTCCTGAGCAACTACGATGTCATCTTCAGTTGACAGTAAGCGGCAAAATGGCTGCCCCCTGAGATAGATAAAAATGGCTGGATTTTGCTGCTTAACTCATATTCCACAAATGTAATAATCATCATAATGTCATATTTAGACTAGTGAGGTTACATATAACTTATTATGGTCAAGAAATGTGTACGGTTGACTTCCCCTTTAAAAATAAACACTTTTGAATATGTTGCACCCCTACAAGTCTAAACACAGGAATGATTAATACTGCATTTGTGCAATATGAATTAAGTGGAATTAAGCGGCCATTTTTATCCATCTCAGGAGGCGGCCATTTTGCCACCTGCTGTCAAGCCCAGAAACTAGTCGTTACATATCTTGCCTTTGTAGTGGATTCAATTATATTCATTCTTCATCATGATATTTTGTTTATATTTACATTTTACATAATGCCCAACTTTGTTGGAATTGGGGTGTGCAAATAATAATAATAATAATAATAATAATAATTGAAAGTTGAAATTAGTTAACTTGTAAACATATGTGTGAAAAATTGGCGTACCAGTGAGGTTAGATGTTTTTGTTTTTGTTCGCTCATGAGGATTGTTAGACAATAAGAACATTTAGCATGTTGTAGTTGCTTTTCAAAGTCTGTCATCCATACTCTGACAAGATGAAGATGAAGACACGGAAGAGGTCTGCAAGAAGAGAAACAATTCAGACAAATCAGTATCGATGGGATTTTAGTGTAGTATCTATTGTCGCTATTTCTACGTTGATTTGAACGTGTCAATATGCTAACGTTGATTGAAAGCAATGATTGATGTTCCGACAGGCACCATCATCTTCATCTTCATCTTCATGATGGTACACGTTTCTAAAAATGGAATTCAAAAAAGCTGCTCACCCTCTCCCGAGCCGTCTCCTGGTCTTCGCTGTGGACTTGAGCTTGCGACGTGTTGCCGAGCAGCTGGCGCGTGACGGCCGTCCCTCTGGCCTTGAGCCGGTCGTAAACGCTTTTGGTGGCCACCAGCATCTCCAGCCTGCTGCCCGTGGCGCGGATCATGTCCACCACCTCCTCATGCGCGCACTGCTCCACGTTCTTCCCGTTCACCTCCACCACGATGTCGTCATCCTCCATGCCCGCCAGCTCGGCGGCGCCGCCCTTCACCACCTGAGACGGATGACCTCGGGCGATGTCACATAAAATGCGTGCCTACTTTTCGTTTAATTGTCTTACCTCTTTAATGTACTGCCCAAACACACCCTGGATGCCGTTGAGATGAAAACCATATCCAGCAGCTGATTTCTCCATCTTACACAACTTTGGTTTAAGCTCTACTTCTTCATCTTTCTTCTTCTCCTGAGCTGGTCTGAGTGGTTTCAACACGGCGGGAAGGGTGACGGCTTCAGAGTAACTAGGCGGAGCAAGAGAGTCCTTCTTCTCCTCCCAGAACAGCATAGGTGACACTTTACCCTAGGTGGACACACACGAGATCAGTGATATAATACAAAATGTCTGCGCTTACAAAAAGTGTTTAGCCCTCAGTAGAGCATAAACATCCACCGTGGCCCAAGTTGTTTATCGACATCTGATGTATGAATTGCGGTCATTGGTAAATAGCTCATTGATTTATGAATATAAAAATAATTACGGCTGGGCAAGTACCAATACCAATACCAAGTAGGCCTATTTGGCTCATACACAGCTTTATTTCAAGGTATGAGTAGGACATAGAAATTATAATAAAAAATGCTATATTTGGATATATAGATCATTGAAATGATCTGTCATTGTTTTATTTTGGGAAATTTAATGTATCAAAAGTATTAGTGGTATCGATATTTGGCATCGGTACTTGGTATCGGTGACTGCTCAAGAAGAGAGTACTCGGACTAGTATTGGACTGAAAAAAAGTGGTATTGAACATCTCTAATAACAACAACAACAATAATAATAATAATAATAAAACTAAAAATCAAAACCTTGAACAGTGATAGAAATGGAAGGTTGGATGATGATGATGATTTTTTAAATAGATAAAAATATCAATTAAATATGTATAATTATTTAAAAATACCATACAAATGTAATAATAATAATAATAATAATAATTTTTAACTATATAAAAAATATTGAAAATAAGATCTGCATACCTTCACAATAATTTAAAATAAACAACAAAATTATTATTTTTTTTAATACTAATTTGCATTATCAGTATAAAATATTAACCATCTTTGAAGTATTCTGAAAATTTAAATACATCAAATTATATTAAATTACTGAATGCAGGATTATTTTAAAAGTTGTGAAATTTGGAATTAGTCTATATTTCCATAATTTATTTTATTTTTTTTACCTCAAAGTAATTATTATCATCATGCCATTCAAATGTACTATACATAATTATACTGTCTATAGTTTTATTTGATTTTAATGACAATAAATAGATGATCCCCTTTTCTCCCTCTCTGCCGATTGTCTTGGTGAAATTACACTGTTCTACCGTTTAAAAAGTATTCTTCCTACGGTGTGTAAGCGTATGTGGCAAACGAGTGATCGCACCTGAGCATAAATGAGGTCAGTGTCCTTGTCCACCACGAGCAGGCAACACTTGTTGCCGCTCTGCATGATGGCGTCCACCACTTGCTCGTGTGTGCTTGTGTTCATTTCTTTGCCGTCCACAGCCACCAGCCTGTCCATGTCCTTGAGACCTCCTCTCTCCGCTGGACTGCCTCTGTCTATATCCGTGATCACGTGTCCTGCACACATGGACAAGCTCGCGGTCAGCGCTCACTCATCTCCATGGCGACGGGTGAACGCAATGCACCTGCCTGCCATGTTGGCCTCCTCCTTGAGCAGGAATCCGTAGCCGCCGGGCGCTTTGGTCAAGTTGACGATGCGAGGCTCGCGAGGGAGGCATTTTGTCGTGGCAAAGTGAGCGGCGACCTTCAGGTTCATGCTGCGGTAGTACCGGTCGGCCTCCCCGTCCACGAGCAAGAACATGAGGCTCCCGTTCGCCGTTTTGACCGTGTCCACCACTTGCTCGTGCGTGGAGCTCTCGATATTTTTGCCGTTCACTTCCAGCAGGCGGTCGTCGGTGTTGACGCCGGCCCGGTCCGCCACGCTGCCCGGGACCACTTCAGACACGAACACGCCTTGCTCACCTGAATATGGTATAAGAGATGTTATGGAGACGGGTGCAATCATCGGTTAAAATGTTGGGTACACCTGCAGTGTCGCATGAAATTTACCGGTAGTAAGTTGAATTATCATGTGGCGCGACCAAAAATAAATAACCAATTGGGGACTTTTATTTTGAAATACATTTCAAGACAGGATTTGTATCATCCACAAGAAAGTCAAGCACCCTTGAGAGCAACTATCAAGTTTGTTTGGTCTTACAATTATGTAAAAAAGTTACCCTTTTAACAAATGGTATGTAGTGGTCATGTTTGGACATCATGTGGTTACGACCTGAATTTTTTTTAAATTTTGTTCAACAAATATATATTTTCTAGGGTTGTCAGGCGATAAATTTTTTAAAATCGTATTTAATCGCATTACTTCAATAGTTAACTCATGATTAATCACAAATTTTATACCTGTTCTAAATGTACAATCTTAACATAAAAGTGAATAAAAAAGGTTAAACTTATCGAAATATGATATATTTTAGTCATTAATACAGTAATTTAATAATAATTCATAAAAATTAGTTAAAATTAAAAATATGTACTATACTGTAAAAAATTTGTGTGATATTGATTTGTTCAGAGGTATGATATTTGTCTCGACAAATACAGTATATGATTATTATTAATCATGTTTTTAGTTGTTATAGTGGACGCCAGGATAATATGGCTGTAACGTGTTGTAAACTTACCAAGTTTATATGCAATTGCAACATTTTTAAGATGAACATCATGCAAATCAACTTGCGATTGTGACTGGTTAGTTACGATCCAATCATGAACCAGAAGTGGTGACGTCATCATCCAAATTATGTGTTTTATTGGTTTCGACAGCAAATATGTCATGTCCACTGCAATGATCTATGGGTTTTGAAGGGGTTCAATTAGCTGAAAATGAACACACTAATGTTGACAACCCCTAATAGTTTTACTTGTGTGGCTAGCTAGCTTGTTTTGTTTAGATGGCTTATTGTGAACTTCATATTCTTGATTTACGTTGAAAATATGTGGTGCGACCAAACATCCTGTGGTGCAACCATTGTAGAAAGCTTTGCATGATATATGTATGTCTTAAATTATGATATATAGTAGAATTGTAGATAATAGCAAATCATATAAAATAATAAATATTTGATGTGTTTTATAATAAAATAACTGTGCTGAGTCTGGTCAAAATCCTTATCCGTCAACGACCCTTATACAGATGAAAATAAAGTATGAGTAACTGGCTGGTGAGTTTTAAGATGTCACCTTTGATTGAACGAAGAGAGAAGCCGTAGCCTGAGCCGGACTTGACCAGGTAGCAGAGTCTTGGTTTGGGAGCCTGCTGGCCGACACCGTTGACTGCCGGCGTGCGGTGAGGCTCACCCAGGTTAACCCCCTGCGTCTTGGCCTGCTTGTAGGACGCTTCATCCAGAATGTGAAAGGTGGCTGTAGCCCCGCTGCTTTTCACCAGCTCCACTACCTGACCTCGCAGAGCAAATGCGTACATGAGCGGAATGAGACTTTTCGAAAATTGTGTTCAATACCGCGGGCTCGCTCACCTCCAAATGGGAAAGGCCATCGACAAATTTGCCATTCACTCGGAGGACGCGGTCCCCGTCTTTCATGCCGGACAGCTCGGCCGGACCGCCCATCTCCAGGCAGCGGATGAGGTGACCCTCCTCACCGCGCTCGATCCTCAGGTAGAAGCCGAACGTCTGGCCCGGCCTCTTGGTTATCGAAATCACCTTCGGCTTGTACTCAGCCATGTCCTGTCACAAGCAGAGACGTGACAAAAGGTTTAAATGTCTCAGTCTACATGTGATCATCAGATTTTCATTATTTCATTCAAGGTAACCCAAAGACCAAAGAAGTCTTAAAAGATAAAAAGTTCATCTTCGGTACGAGCTTCAAAGAAACAGTTAATGGTTAATCACTTTTCTCGGTGATGACTCAGGTTGAAAAGACAAGCTGCACTTTGAACTATATTGCAGCCGTTATCCACCTTATTACATATCAGATGTTATTATTGCCAAGGATGGTAATACGTGCTGTTGCACTCGTTGATGTGCACGTGCCCAATGACAAAACGGTCACGGGTCAATCTCTATCAGCAGGGAGTTAACATGACAGGAAACAGCAGGGAAATTATTTTTGTTATATTTTCATTCAATTTTAGAGTGTAAAACGTCTTTTTTTAATCAAACCACCATTTTTTAAAGAGTAAATAGATTCAGATTTATTATTTTATTATTATTGTTTTTACATAAATGATGCATCAACAACAAAATTTGGACAACCCAATTTTGTGGTTGTTTTCATACAAAACAAACCCAATGTTGGGTCAAATTGATCCAAGCAGCGGGTCGGACCAATTTATTTTTTTTACCAACATTGGGTTATTTTTGATCCAGCAGTTTTAAAGTGGACATACGTTATATTGAACAGCAACGATAAGATCAACAAGGGCGGGGTCGGGGGTTGGTTGGAAATCTCTCTCCACATTTGTATTTAAATAAATGGAACAAATGATCTAATGGCTGGTGAAACAAAGTCAAACGACAGACATGTCAATCTTGGACAAGCATGGCTTTATTATTATTATTATTATTATTATATAGCACCAAAGAATAATAAAAACGGTTATTTATTTATTTATTATTATTTTTAAAGAAGACATTTTCAACAAGTGTCACTTTGGGTCATCATAACTGACAAGAGATGGTCAATAAACAACTCACTTACCAGTTCACGTCTTTGCTCGGTCACAGTCTCAAAAGCAAGAGCTAACCTGTCACTGCTCCAGCGTTAGTCCTCATACACGCCTCCTCCTCCTTCTACAGATGTTCTCCAAGGGAACTTTGGTGGGCCGAAGGTGAACCTAAAGGTTGAGTTATTTAACAGTAGGTAGGAGTGTCTCTACAGACTTAAGTCATCTGGAAGAAGGCTGCAGCCATAAAATTGGTTTCAGGTTTGTCTGACACAGGTTGCGAAAATGCAAACGTCACGTGCAAGCGTACACGCTCTTGGAGCATACCTTCACCTTGTTGTTCGTGGAAACGGTTCAAACAGTTACCTAGGAATGTAATGACTAGCCCAATGGCACCCAATATGATATGAAATTCATTCCGCTTTACGATTGTCTCGCACTTGGTGTTGATTCTTCACAAAAAATAATCACATTTTGTATCTTGATGTTTGAAATATGAAATGTAGCAAAAGGTCAAATGTTCAAGGGGGTTCGAATACTTTTGTGAGCAGCTGTGCTTCACTACATTATCTTGCTAAACTATGAAGATTATTTTGATATTCTTTGAACAGCAGATGAGATCGAACAACACATTTGCATCTGCAGGTTGCTATGGAGGACTAAATATGTAAAAAAAAAGAAAAAGAAGAAGAATAAATATAATTAAAAATCAAATACAAAATATAAATTGAAATTAAACATCACAAATAGTATTTTTTTTTTTAAACATGATTCAAAAAATAAAAATAAAAATAAATGTGGCAATAAATACAAATATATAATGATTTTTGGGGGGATTGATTTTAGAATTATATTTTTGTATCTGTTTTATTTTCCCTTTTATTTATCTTTTTATTTTGGCAGTTTTGATCCTCCATAGGTTGCAGCCAAGTTGCAGCACACTCAATTACGTTTCAGTTTATAAGACAAGCTTATTATCATTTCCGCACAGTAGATACAATTGTTAGCAAATACATATTTTTTAGCCACTGACTAATTAGTATTACAGCCCAATGAGAAACATGCGACTCTGAATTTTGTGATCTTTTTCCCAATTATTTTTTATTTTGTTTTTCAGATTGGAAGATGTAGGAGATGCATACTTTTCAGTGACAACTAATAATAATCAGTCAAATTAACTTTTTTTTTTTGTAATGTTATTTATAATTATCTTAATTGTTCTCATGTTTGTATTATGTATACTTAAATCTTATTTACGTATAATGTTATTTAATTGTACTAATCTTGTGACAACAAAGAAGAACAATGTAAGAAGAAAGACGTGGACATTTATTTCTGGGAGTGCAAAGAAGACACTGAAGGGACGGTGCGTGCTGTCTTCCAGGTAGATTTATGGTTTCGCCACTCTGCAACTGCGAGAGAGTCCTTAAGCTATAACAATCTAATTATGATATCTCAGCGAGTTGGGATGGGACAAAGGTGACACAAACGGCTAAGGCCTGAAAAAAAGATGACACAACAATTCTGACATTTCTCTATGAATAATGTTTGATACACAGCTAAAGGCCGTATTTTCGGAACGACCTAGAAGGATTTGAAAGAGTGGAATGTAGTTCATATCAGGTATGTTCGTTCAATTTCTACCGTATAGTGGAGTAGTTTAGTCGTTGGCTACGCTTCGGATGCAGCTTCAGGTGCAGCTTCGGGTGCAGGTTCGGGTGTAGGTTCGGGTGTAGGTTCGAGTGTAGGATCGAGTCCGGGTTCGGGTGCGGCTTCGGGTGCAGGTTCGGGTGCAGCTTGGGGTGCAGCTTCGGGTGTAGCTTCTGGTGTAGCTTCTGGTGCAGCTTGCGGTGCAGCTTGGGGTGGAGCTTCAGGCGCAGCTTGGGGTGCAACTTGGGGCACAGCGTCGGGTGTCGCCTCGTCCTCAGCCTCACCCTCAGCCTCCTGCGACGTAAGGCCTGTGATGCATTTTGGAAACCACTTAAGAGTAGCGGAGCCCGGCTCACCCCATTCGCCTTCGGCCCTGTCCTGTGGAGGGAGAGTTATAAAGACGTTTATAATTTGCTGTGTAGCATAATTCATGTTCTTGTATTTACTTCTAAAAAACAAGATACTTCTTAAAAAAAAAATCTTCTTGTAAAACAAAAGCTGGAAAAAAAAGTAGTGACATCACCATAAAGGGGTGATTTTTTTTGTGGTCTACTATCAGAATCAGATTTATTGGCGAGGTATGTAAACACAAGGAATTTGTCTCCACAGTCACAACAACGTCAGAGAAACATAAACCCCAAAAAATTCCAACAATGACCAACAGAGGGAGACAGAACAGGAAGCCTGGTGGTTCGCTAATGACCACTGTCGGGTTTTCTTTCTTTAACAGAATGGGACCAACAATTTCGTCCACGCGTGTATGTACACTTCTACTTTAAAACTGTGTTTACAGAAGGCAAATAAATGCACAGCGAACAACCGGAGAAAGAATCTTATCTCGAGACAGCAGCAGCACCTGCACTGCTTGTAATTTTAACATTCTCCTCGATGGTAATTGGCTGTGTTGTTAAGTTGTTGATGTACTTGCTGGTGTTCAGACACAACATAAGTTGTTGATGTAATGAATAAATGTGTTGCTGCGTGTGTAATTACCTGCTCTATTTGGTGATATTCACCATGCTGCTCACAGCCAATGTCAAATATATACTTTCCTGGACCAGATGGCTACAACACAATAACAACAAGAACTTGATTATTATCAACAATTTGACAAATTACCAATAATACTGTATGTCTTTTGTGGTGATCATGCATCAAGTCAAGATATTTCATGCAAAGCGTCATTTAAAAGTGAGCATTAGTATATTGGTGTATTTTGTACACTAGTGATTGTATTTTGTAATACTGACATGAAGCAGAACTCACAGTATTGTTGACAAAGTTACTGCTGTATCTGTGGTTGGCGTGGATGAACTCTCCGACAGACTCAATCTTGCCATTCGCCCACATCCCAGTGTACACTGAGCCAGTGTCATGGTAGCGATAGGTGCCCTCGCCGTGCCTTTATAGAAAACATGCTAGCAAATTTGTCTCCTACAAAAATTAACACCAAGCTGCATTCTACGTGAGACCTCTGATTAGCATTCGTTTCTGATTCTTAAGTTCTCCATGAAGTTGTTGATACAGTCAAAATAGGCGTACTTGTGTTTGTTGATGTATCCATGTGTCACATACATTAAGTATTATATAGTATGTAATCAACCGGCTGTTGCCACAAGGCAGAATGCTTTAAAGACGCTCATGCCCCCACTGCCTAAAGAAGTACCTCATGTGATTGAGCCACTCGCCAACATACGTGTCCCCGTTGGAGTATGTGTAAACACCATGACCCTGCCTCAAGTCCTCAGCCCACGAGCCTGCAGATGACGGAAATGATTTGTTAATTAATAATTAGAATCCACAGTCACAGACAAACGTGGCGAACTGTTGACATACCTTCATATTTGGACCCATCCGGGTAGTAGAAGATGCCTTGTCCATGTTTCATGTTCTGGTGGTAGTCTCCCACATATCTCGCGCCGTTCACGAAGCGGTATGTGCCCTATCAGCAGCACGCAGACAGACAACAAGATTTCTAGACAATGGTGGCATTCATTGTAGTTGATTGTTGTGTTTTTGTTCTTATTCATAATCCAAATACAGAGATCGCATGTTTGCGCAATCTATTTATTTTCTGTAGCCTCATTAGGGTTGTGACTCATTGGTGAGCTGGAGCCTATCCCAGCTGACTTTGAGTGAGAGGCAGGTTGTCAGCCACTTGCAGGACACATACACAAAAACAATTTAATTCACACTCACGCCTGTAGACCTAAAAAAAAAAACAACTTTATTTCCATTATATGTATTTGTAATTTTTTAGATTGTTGTTGACTGGTTGGAGCCAAAGTTTGAGAAAGATTCATGGAAATACAAAAGTTACATTTGGTCCAACAACACGATAGTATGACAGCGTTAATACCTTGCCATGTCTTTTACCACGTTCATATCGTCCTTGATAAACGTCTCCTTTCGGCAGAACAGCTTTACCCATCCCATGTCGTTCTCCAGCCTCATTTCTATCCCCTTCGTATTCCTGGTATAAGTAAAAAAATATAACAAAATCATGAAATTATCGCCGCCAGCTAGCTTGATAGCCGATGCACAAGCGTCACCTAGGTTACCTCACAACAACAAAACAGCCAAGTTACGAATCATTTCTAGTTTCTCACCCCGAGTTTATTGCGTTCCTCATCAAACTCGTCAGAGTCTATATCGGACATTGTTATTAACTTTTTGTTTAAAAATAAAAATACAAAAGTTGAATTTATAAAGGAGATGTCAGGAGTTGAGGCGTCGAGGCGCGTGGACACCAACCCCGGAAGTTTACATCATTTAGCTTGTCACGTCCTCGCGACAAATATTTATTTATTTTAATTTTTTATATATAGCACATTTTCTCCACACGGCCCCCGTCATATATCTTCAAACACATATACATGACGTGCTGTGCTTTGATAGTTTAAACTCAAATGAACTTCCCACGGCCCCTTCCACCGCTTATTGTATTTTCGCGACTATAAAACGTTATCCCAGGCACTCTTACAGTTTGATCACAAAACAAGAATTACAAACGGACAATTTCCGTACGTTCTTATTTCGAAAAAAATAAAATAAAACGTGTCAACGCCGGAGTGTTTAGTTGTTATGACAACCGTCAATCAAATGTGACCAACACAGTACCGGATGGCATTTGCTGACTTTGTCTTCGATTACTAATACGGTATGTACTGTATACTGTAGGCTACTTGTATCGATTGTTGTATCGATTTTGTAATATTTAATTTGTTCACTTTCTAGCTCAATGACACCACTGTGATACATTTTCAGGTTAACAAAAATAAAAAAATAAATACAAATGAAATAAAATAAATAATCATATGCTGCAATAGCCTACATTTACCAAACATTCTGGATTCCTATTTTTTTTTAAACAATAAATTAATGAATTAATGAATATACATGTATAATTGATAATTAATTGTAATTAATATGATTATATACTTAATAAAAAAAAATGCTAAATGGAGTGGTTACAGCAAATGTGTGTGGTTCTTTAGTCCATAGACACTATTCAGTGTCCCATATGAGAATGACAAGAAACACACAATGAGCCTCCAAATAAACTGGCAAATCCATCGTTACAAATGATGCAAGAGTCCTTTCTGCTTCATTGGATCTTATTCAAAAGTACTGAGTGTAGTGTGTCTAACTTCTTCTGGAAAAAAAAAATATACAGCAATATTCACAGAAAATAAATTACAGTGCAAAAAAAGCCAAGGTCAACTTAAACATGCACAAAATGACAGAAAATGCTGCAAATTAAAAACTGCCAAGAAATACCATTAAGTGTTCCTATATAAAGGCAAATTGATGAAGAATAGCAGCATATCAATAAATAAATAAATAAATAAATAAATATATATATATATATATATATATATATATATACAGTATAAATATGTTAAAAATCAGCAATCCTTCAAATCCCAGTCATTTTTACAGATACGTGTAGCTGCTGATGTGTGTATCACGCCATGTTCACGCTCCAGTTGTGTTGTGACACAGAATAGCTTATTCTAACGAATGACCGATTTTGAACACTGACGTCCATCTATTTGTATATGAGTCTCTGCCTCACACTGCACTGTTAAGCAACAGAGAAGTGTGGAGGTGGCCCAAAATCCTCTTGAGCTCTGCTGAGCACTGACGCGTGCACCCTCCATTAGGCCCGTCTTGAAATTCAACAGCCAAGAGATGGATGTTTTTCCGTGACGCTGAATGTAACAGCAGTGTTCCAAAAAAAAAAAATCAGACATGGCAGTTGCAAAATGCCACACTAGAAAAGATTTATCTCCAACCTGTCTTCATCAGCAGTAATCAACGTGTTTTGTGATTACCAGCCGCCACGGGGAAGCACTAGTCTCGCTCCTCATCCAGATTGTCATCCTCCCATGACTTGTTTATCTGGGCTGAGTGGCTCGACACATGACCTAGCCGAGACAGCCAATTAAGCAGAGGAGGAAAAAAGTGATTAGAGGTGAGGCATAATAGGCCTGCCCTCCCTCTACCTTTCCTGTCATTAAATTTTTTTTTTCAAGTCCAAACAGATGGTCCCCTGTTTAGATTTAATATCACAACACGTTAACCACCCAAATGTTTGGCATGGTGGACAGTCCATTATGTTGTATCTGGTTGTCAAAAAATTCTAAAAAATACAATATTAAAGGAATTGTTAAAAAAAAATAGCCCCAAATATTCAAACCACAAATGCTTAAAATAAATACAATACAATAAATGCATTTTCCGTCAGCTTTGACATTTTTATAAAATCTGAGCTGGGCCCCTGAGAGGAAAAAAAAGTCTTCATTCTGTGATGCTAAATGCTAAAAGGACAAATGCAACCACAGAAGAGGAAATGGAAGTCACTGTGACATTTCATAAAACGCAATTTACCATTTCTTATCATCTTTCTTGCTCACCATTTCGCTAACACCTTCCTATTACCCACTGCAAAGTATAAATAGTTTTACTTCATTTTTATTATACTGTGGTTAACATATACTTGGTCAAATTTTTTTCAAATGAAGCATAAAACTTATCCCGCACAGTTAAAACATGTTTTATGATAGCAACAGTTTCCATGCAACATGTCAATTAATTACATTGTGTGGAATAAAAAATGAAAATGTTAATAACTTTCAAGTCAAGCAGTGTAATGGACCAGATTGTGTTTTACTTTAGAGTTGCCACTTTATATCAAACAAAGCTCAAAGGCCACACAATTCATGTTGAACCCATTTAAATGCAGAATCGATACATCAATAATCAAGGTATAAAACAGATTGCACTTTTGTTCAGTCAATAAGATTGCATGAGCATCCCCAAAGCAGGAAGCACACTGACATTAATGCTGTTATATCACAACAACACAGAACCTCAACGAGGTCAGGGCCAGTATGTGCATTTGTTTATATCCTGCAGATGAAACTGGACAGAGTGAAGCAAGTGGATGCGTAATTGACCTCCAACAGCCAGTGATACTTAAATTTGCGACTCTCATCTTTAGAGTTCAAAAAAGAAGAAGTGCATGGAATGAACAACAAGAAAAAGAAGAAGAGGGGTTACACTGTTTAACAGTAACGTCAACTGTCATCCAAGAAGAAGAATTTGGGGTGCGACGAGCCCGTAAATGGTCTGAAATTCCCAATGGCCACCACGCCGCTGGCTACCAGTTTGACTTCCTGACCACTTATTATTTGGGGATTAATCATCTCATCACCATTGCGCCCACTGGCTTGTCTCTACGAATACTATGGTTTGGTCATGGGCTGTAGCTAATAATCTTTTATCTATACTAGATCTTTAAAAACAAAAACAAAAACAAAAAACAACAACATTATTACCAAATTTACAATGTGTGATTGAAAATGAATGGCACTAACGAAAATAGAAAATTTAGCTGACATGAAAGTGGTGCTATTTATTATTATTATTATCCATCCATCCATTTTCATGACCGCTTATTCCTTACAAGGGTCGCGGGGGTGCTGGAGCCTATCCCAGCTGTCTTCGGGCAGTAGGCTGAACTGGCTGCCGGCCAATTGCAGGGCACACAGAGACGAACAACCATCCACACTCACAATCACGCCTAGGGACAATTCAGAGTGCCCAATTAACCTGACATGCATGTCTTTGGAATGTGGGAGGAGATTGGAGTACCCGGAGAATACCCACGCAGGCACGGGGAGATCATCCAAACTCCACCCAGCCTGGACTCGATTTTACGCCCTCAGCACGCACTGGGAGGCGGACGTACTAACCAGTGAGCCACTTTGCGTATTTATTTATTTATTTATTTATTCTAGATAGTAGAACTGACCCAAATCAGTTTGTTTTCTATTTCTATATGTTGGCTTCCTTAAGTCTAATTGTTTGCTGTTGTTCTATTGTTACTTGTTTATAAATCAATATATTTTAAACTAAAATATATGATCCACTCCTGTGTGTCTTACATCTATCTGTGTGTGTGCGTGAGTGTCCTTAGTTGTAGGAGAAGCAGTTGCTGACCGTGGCCACAAAGAGGCGCTAAAGTGCATGTAATACTACTCCAAGTCAGTCTATCTATAACAACGCATCTGGAGTGAGTTAACGCACAGAACAATAATTTTTCATAAATTATAGGAATTCCTTTCCTTTTATGGCGCGCTGTAGCTTTGAAAACATATGGATCCTCAATTACAAGGCTGTCATGAAACTACCACATGAACGATGACTCCCCCCCCCCCTCCCCCGCTTCCTCTATAAGTAACCCACGTCTCTCACCCTCCATGAGATTCACTTGGTGACAACATAGCAGTTTGCAGGGCTCTCCCTTCCATTTTTTTACGCGCACAGACAACCAGCTGCAAAGAAAGATACTTTATTCTCCCCATGCAAGAACTTGGCAAGCACTACGTCATGAATGCACGTGTGCTCGGCAGCACTTTGGAATTTGAGAGCATGTAACTTTTCACCCGTCGATGCGTTGATTGAAGAATTATGGATTTGTTCGCGCCAAACGAGACGTCCGGCGAGTGTGCAACGGCGCGCGTCTTCGTGGCGCAGAACGGGAGCGCGGACGCTTCGAACCGGAGTTGCGGCAACATCTCCGCGGCGCTCACACCTCTCGGCGTGCGGCCAAAGGGTGAGAAAATACATTGAAGTTAATTGTGTGTGTGTGTGTTTTTTTTTAAGACAACGTACATACGTGGCACGGTGACGTCACGATTTCACTAGTCACCCAAGGTTCTTACTTATTGAGGTCAATACTGTCAAACTCTCCCAAACTCAGTTCAAATCAGCAATATTGGACGTCCACAATGGAATGAGACCCAACAAGAGCAAGAGGTTGAATTTTGATTGGCATTAACAGAGAGTATTCAATCAAAATGTTTATACTGATATCAAAAATATTAGTATTTGATGCAGTTGCACCCTACTAAAAACAATAATAAGCATTGAGGAATAGGACAACTTCTCAGACATAGTCAATCAAAAGCAAACAATCTTGCCATTTTAAGGTAGAATATTGATCCATGTATTGCAAGGATGCATCATTTTTGAGGCTGGCTGGTATAACTACAATATTCTTGAAAATCAGCATTTGTGAAAGGAAATGTTTGTTTGCACCACGATAGCAAATCTTCATTTAATTTGTTCCATTCTTATTATTTAGTTTGAATTCATTGCATGTATTCTTTTATATTGGTAAATGTGATGTATTTTAATGAATTACGTATTGTCTTGAACAAATTCGATTTAAGATAGCACTGGCGTATTGGATGGGATTTAAAAACATCATTTACATTAAGAAGTCAAAGCTGTTAATATACAGTATATTTTGAATTTGAAACATCTAAAACAAATTCTGCCAAGGCGGTCGGTATAAGAGGACAACACTGATGTACTGCAGCCCGGCAGTCTCAAATAACTCAACGCCATGTAGTGCGCAATTCCATTATTTGGAAGCCCTAAATGTAGCCGCTGCAGTGGCATGAGGCTTAAGAGTGCAAATGAAACCTGGCAGCTGAGGAGGATTTAGGTGATCAGCTGACCTCACATCTGGACTGTGACACGGTCACCCTTCTGTATTTTGGAGTGGGGAACCGTTTTCCTATCAGGGGCAATTTTGAATTTTTAGAACCCCGGGGGAGAGGTGTGAAAAAAGAATGCAAAAGCACTACAGAAAATGGGTGTAAGGTCAAGCCAATTTAATATGATGGGAATTTGTGTTTTGAGAGAATTCTTATGAGCTTTTTGGTCAAATCAAATAGAATTCAATCTCTGCTTTACAGTGCTGTAATATGCAAAGTATGGATGCTCATTTGATAGAAAACAAAAATGGAGCATCCACACAAATCATGCAATTTTTTAATTTTTTTTTTATCTAACTGCCCCTACTTAATTGTTTGCTGATAAAGTGTGTGCGCGTGCCACTGCACAAAATATAGTACCTTCATTAGGAGTGTCGACAAAGACAATACATTTTCTAATCAGCGCTTTCATGCTGCTCAGACTACCGGTGCCATTCTCAAAACCTGTCACACAGGTTCTTTAGTTGCCCGTCGTCTTCAGTTCCCATCCCCTATAGGATGTCAATCACAGCGCTATGAGAAAGTCTCCAATCAACCTAAGTGCGCTGTTGGTATGCCAAGCGCCTTGTAGCAATTCATCGGACTCTTATGTTGCTTTACATAGAGCTCTACAGGTGCATGGATCATGTGATCACAAAGCGGCATGACATTCTCTCATTACATTGCTTGGGTGTCTTCATATCAGGCTGACTGGTTCCATTTAAGTTGCAATGACAGCAAACCAGAATTGATGGTTTTTTTGGTGGCACAACAGGGGAACATCATGGGTAGATCTGGATTCCTTGGCCAATCTGAATAAGGCAACCGTCTCAAACCTTTGATGTCAAGTTGGATGCTGTACTGAATTTTGACAGCCAGATCACGGCAGAGTTGTTAAGTCCACGTTCGATCACTTAAGGCATCTGGCCAAAGCCAATCCAATTCTTTCAAGGCAACAATTCGAAACTGTAGTCCACGGCATTGTCAGCAACTTTGCTGGAATAATATAATGGGCTCTAAGTGGATACCAGTGCATTTTCCATTAGTCGCCTACAAGAAGCTGCACGCGTCTTAACGTGCACATGTAGCACATTTCCCCTATTTTAGCCTCAGCTCTCAGACTGTTAATACACTTCAGGATTCATTTTAAAGTTCCATTACTTGCTTTTAAATTATTAAATGTTCTTCGATCATTTTTTTGATTTATGATAAACGATTCATGCTCAAGTATGATACAACTACCTGAGCCTCAGAATATTGGCGCTGATGGGCCTTCTTGTAAGCTAAAATGTTGTCACCCTTTTGTAATCTATCAACTACGCTTATATTTTTAATATAAAAAAAAAAGGAGAGCAAATTTTCTCTGTAACCACAGATTTTATTTTGACAATTTTAATGTCTCTCACTTGACAGTAATTGTGAACCTAATAAAATATCCAGTGTGTGTATGACATTAAATAAAGACCCCAGTTTTCCCTCAGGCACCATACCGTGCCTGCATAAAAGAAGTCCAGAGAATATCAGACCCAACACAGCTGCTGTCAGCGTCACCGCGCTCGCAGTCAGCTCCCAAATGATGCCCCAACCGGCTCACGGCCACCAACCTCCCCCCTCCGCCTATTTTCTTGGTCCATTAAACACATGGTCGTCATTTATGGAGCTTACCGAGGCGAGGTACAGTCAAGATTAGCATGGCGACAATGTGCATTTATCTCCAGACCCGTCAATATGCGGCATATGTCCAATCACCAACAGAATGTCATGGAGCACATTTAATTAAAAAGACATTCCTTCTGTATCAGGGAATTTAGCGGGTCATGTTGACACGTGTGACAACATATGTTGATTGTATAAAACACATGAAGAACTTTACTTCATCACAGAGAGCATTTTTTTTTTTTTACATTTTGGTTCCTATAAACTAGACGAAGTTCAAATAATTGCTTTTTAAACAAAAGAGGGGTGCAGGTGTTTTGTAGGCACACAGCCAACTGCCACAATGAACATCATTTCACACGCCGGCAGTCGTGCAGACATCGAGTGAAGTGGCTTGGCTGGATCGCCGTCTTGTTGAGTGCAGACGAGTGAGAAGGTCTTTTGCGCGTCAATGAAAATGTTGATGAGCTATCCAGGATGAGGGCTGATTGCA
This sequence comes from Leptonotus elevatus, assembly GCF_054856555.1. Lineage (NCBI taxonomy): Eukaryota > Metazoa > Chordata > Actinopteri > Syngnathiformes > Syngnathidae > Leptonotus > Leptonotus elevatus. Next base: position 11,013,022 of record NC_141250.1, on the reverse strand, counting down.
ATTCATCAGGAATCAACAGGAGGGCATTACTTGGATGATGAGAAAGGGGGAAAAATAAATGGAGTGCAGAAAAACTCACTTTCACACTGCTGACCTCAAAAGCCTCAATGGGAACATTTCATACGATTCCTGTGCTGCTAGTACGCTATCACCTGCGTCTCTTTTGATCTATCTCAGGGGCGGGCATTTTGCCAAATACTGTTGCTCAGGGCTCAGGTAATGACGAACCACGGCTCAGCTTGCAATGGTCTCATAATCAAAGCAGGTGAGTCGTGATTGGTCATTTTTTGAGCCCTGAGTAATTGTGGTGTCATTTTCACTCGACAGCAAGTGGCAAAATGGCCGCCCCCTGAGATGGATACAAATGGGTGGATTTTGTTTCTTAATTCATATTCCAATATAATACTAATCAGAATTCTGTTTTTAGGCTAGTGGGGGTCATAGAACATATTATTGTAAAGGCAATTGACTTGACTTCCTCTTTAAGAGAGAGGAAGAGTGAGGGAGCTAGCATGCTAGGTTAACAGTCTGTGTATTTTTGCACTTTTGATTGAATTTTGTTGTTTATTATGTTCAGGTGTGTCTATACATTGAACAAAATAGAATTGGCTTGTAAAGTGTAAAACGTTTGTGTCAAATATTTTATTTGATTAAAATGATAATAATATAGCCTCTAATGAATTTGTTTTAATATCTTGCCGTCACTGTTGACTTTTTGTTGTAATGTCAAAAAGTAAATAGTGTAGCTGAGTTCTTATTTTTGCATTACAAATAAAAGGTGTGTCGTAGCTTAACTTGTAGCTGAGATTTTTATTATTAATATTAATATTAATATTAACATGTTTCTTTTAGTAATAGGACAGTACTCCCTGCATATTTTCGGTTCACAACGCACAAACTCACCTATTCATGCTTTTGTTGCCATTTAAGAAATTCTCGATGATGGCACCAAAGCTCCTGTCTAACAAGGAAAACGTGAACTTTTGGTGCATAAAAAAATAAATAAAATAATAAATATATATATATATTTAAAAAAATATATAAAAATAAAAATAAAATAAAAAAATTAAATAAAAAAATTAAATAAAAAAATTAAATAAAAAAATTAAATAAAAAAATTCAAAAATTCAAAAATTCAAAAATTCAAAAATTCAAAAATTCAAAAATTCAAAAATTCAAAAATTCAAAAATTCAAAAATAAATAATCAAATAATATGGATGGCATTTATTCCAATGATTAATGGAATACATTCTCAAACAGTTAAATATCATTTCAAAAGGAATTTGAAATGATATTTAACTGTTGGAGAATCATAATTTGTGATATTTTTATGGTTTAAAATATTACAAAAGACAATAATGAACATTTTCAGAGGGAGTGTCAATTACTTGCGGCAGGGCAACAGGGCAAGGTCTGCCCCCTGTGAATAGAGGGGGCCAACTCACTGCACCATGATAACACAAAACAGTGACAATTGTGTTCATGACATTCATTATATGAAATGTTCATACCGTTTCATCTCTAATTATGTACACTTGCACAATGCAATATCCAGTTCAAGAACTACAACAGCGCTGAAAGGTATACTTCTTTTGAATTATACTTACAAAATTAGGTGCCGTTTGCAGTTTTGCAGTGTATGCAGTAAATCCCCAAAAAACAACAACGTTTTTTCTCTACATACCGTGGAAGCAGGTTGAACTTGTATCGCATCTCGTGAGATGTTAGCACATCTGCTGCTTAATTGGTCATTGTTTTACATTCAATTGGTGGTTAACTTCTTTTCACACTTGTTTGACGGTTAGAAGAAAATGTGGTGAAGTTTTATTATATTATTCATTCATCATCTTCCAGGTTTTGTTACGTCTACGCAAGAGGGCAACATCGCTCAATATGATGCTGCAATACAATAATATCCTGTTCCTATTGCTAAATAAACATTGTTGTTGCAGCCTATAGCACAGAGAGCTGTTTCCGATATTGCCAGCAACCGTCTCATGAAGCGGAATAAGAAAATATTACATTGTTAATTGAATCAAAACGGAACATTATTATCTTTTGCTACATGTCCTGTGTTGGATCTCATTCGATTGTGCAAGTGTAACTGTTGCTTTCAATTAGAAGTGTGCAAGAAGGGCCAATGCTTAATAGTCCTCCTTCCTGAAGAGGTTTCCAGCACCCTCCATTAACTGTTGTGGGTTGTAGTTGAGCTTAGTGACACAGCTGAGGTGACATTTGCAGTGCCGGATAACACACTCACGGTGACATTTACCAATACATCCGCCTTATAGAAGTAAGGGCAGATTTTTATTTTTTCCTGATAGACACGATGACACAAGAGCCAACCGGAATAGGAAGTGTCGTGCTGCATATATATCAGACAGGCGGGGAGAGAATAATTCATAGTTCATAAAATGTCAGATTTGTTGAATGAGAAAAGCAGATTAAATGTTAAATATTCATGGACAGACAATGAACTCTATTATGAACCGAGCCACCAGTTAACTGTGTGTCTAATAAAAGCCTCTGCTCATGATTAATCTTGGCTTAGATGAAAAAGAAAAAGAAAAAGAAAAGCAGATGCAAGTTGGATGCTTTTTTCCTAGTGACATGAGTCAAAGAGCAAAGGATTAACAACCTCAACTCACTTTTTGCGAGAAGTGTGGTACACTGGTCGTCAGTCATTCACAGGGCAAGAGAATGAACATCATTTGAATAATAGAAATACGTTTCAATGAGCATTTTCACACTTGGATTGGTTGGGAAACACTGCACTTGACCATCATGCTATTCTGACAGTTTCGCCCCACAAAACATTAAAGACAATTGAGGGTGGCATGAGTGATCGAAACATTCGCCGGACACTTTATTAGGTACACCTGCAGTATGAGAGTGCAGTTACACTACCAACCACTAATAGACATTTTAATTGTGTAAAATCCCGTCTCTTTGTTGTAACTGCAATAACACTATAATATGTTCAGCAAATACCACCCATTTTAATTTGGGGGAATTAAAACAAGAATCGGCGTCAACATGGGCTACAAGCCAACATCATTATGTCTTAAACAGTCTTGTCATCCGTTGTTGTGTTTACACAAGAATACAGTGGCAGTGAATGTAGCAAGATAAAAAAAAGTGATTTATTCTACCATCTTAGAGCAGAGGAGTGATTTTCTGCAAATTTTCTGAGCCACCTTTTAATGTAAATGTGCTGAGAGACTTATCAACAGCCAGGCGGGCACACAGGGAAGCTAATTGGTTTCGATTAGGCGGAAGCCTGGGCAGCATATTCTGTTCAGCATGGCAGAAAGAAGAACCTAATGAAGGAACATCTTTTCTATCCAATCACCTGCCAGCACATTTTTTCATACTGCTGGAGCACGGAGGAAGAAAAAAAAAAAGATCACCAATCACGCTTTTAGCTCCTGCTGTTCACCACCTTGGTTTCGAAGCAGCATCCTTATGTTCCACCAGCACATCATGATGAAGGGAGGCAGTTGTATACACTTACTGGGCCAGAATGTAACAATGTAATCAAATGCGAATTCTTAAAGATGATTTAAATGACTGTTATGTCCATTCTGAGTACAATTGAAAGTTAACAAGTTAAGAAATTGCCCCTTTCAAGCTGACAGTATTCATCATGACATACCTAGTAGTGACACATCATCACTCAATTTGTATTTGAACCCAAATACAGGCAGTCAAAATGTTCTCATGCTGAGGTGTTGACCTGGACCTGGATTATTTTTGATAAGCCACGCCATCTGTGCATTTCACATACTTATACATATTTGCATCCCACGTGGTCCACAGAAGAAAATGTGGCTATTATTCAGTACACGTGTTTGGCTCCTACTTGCCCTCAGGGAATATTTTTGAGAGGACAAATCAGTTCGCTAGAATAAATCGATGAGAGTGTAATTACCTCTCAATCTTAACGCACACGACAACCTTGTCGAACGAATCTATTAAGGCACAAACCTGTTTTATTTCATTTTCTTAATAAATGGTGCAGAAGAGTCACGAAGGAAAAGGAAGCATAGAAGACAGATCCATGGAGAATGGGTGCAAAAGCTTGAAAGATATACAGGGCATACTGTACATAAGAAAGTGTTGTTTATTTTCTGTGAATTCAGGCTCGAGTAGTTTTGGTTGCAGACGTACGTTTTACCCCCCTTCACTACGGATAGGTTCACTTGGATGCCCTTAAGCCTCACAAACTAGCAGCTTGTGTTGTATGCAAGCAGGGGGGGGGGGTGAACACAAATACATCTCCAATACATTGATTAGTTAGTGATTTCCGTGGCATTGTAAAAAATGGTATGTTTGCGAGTAAACTACTTTTATGCCTGTAAGCGCGCATCAGAGAGGCTGAGAGCATAATGCGAGTAGATTGGCAAGAATGAACTATTAAGGTAACTTGTAATTTAACTTAGTTACTTTAAAATCAAGCAATCAGTAAAATAACTTACCTTTTAAAGCACGTAATTAGTAAAGTAACTTAGTTACTTTTTTAAGGCATTGATCATAGGCCATAAATTGTAACTATATTGTAAAAGTGCATCTAAAAAAAAAATGTCATGCAAAACATAATTTAATAAAGTAGAAGCTGAAAAAGTGAAACTCATAGATTCAATATACTCAAACAATTAGAATATCATAAAAACAATTAACTCAAGTTGGAATTGACCCTCTGAAAAGCATTTTCCTGCGTCTATATGAGTCTCACTTTTTGAGTTGAACTATTTAAATTAATGAACTGCTCTACAACATTCTATCACAGATTCGTTGTTCCCCTAAGAAATGCAGATCAATTGTTGACATTAGTGTTGACATGAGTGAGCTGGAGGCTGTCCCAACTGACTTTGGGTGAGAGGCGCAATAAACCATTGAAGTCGTCGCCAGCTAGTGTGCACATACAGTACTGTCCGTACAGACAAACCATTCACAAATTAAAATTCTCACCTTTGGACAAGAGTATTCATTTAATTTTACATACATGTTTTAGCAATTGTGGAATGAAGCCAAAATATGAAAAAAATACTATCTGGGCAGGTGACTGACTGAAAAGTAAAAATTTCTTACACTATTTGTTACATAATTAAGTAATCAATCCACTCTAAAAGCTTTCTTTTCAACTTTTTACTATTTCTTTCAGGTGTTTTTTTTTTGTCAGCAGACATTAGGTTGTTATGCTATGTTTCAGTCACAAATTATTTTATAAATGTCAAGCTTTACTGATGTCAGGTCGGATCTACAGGTGGTTTGTACTACTGCAATATAGGCAAAGTAAATGATAGCTGAAGCAACATTAACTCATTCACTGCAATTGACGGCTATAGACGTCAAAAATTCATTTGAACTATTTCTATTACACTTTTTTTCCACTTTTGTTAATAAGAGTATGAAAACCTAAACAAATATTTTACATTTAGAACAGATATAAAATTATTGATTAATTGTGAGTTAATTATCGAAGTCATGAGATTAATTACAATTAAAAAAATTAATTGCCTGACGCAATTTAAAAAAAGAAAGAAAAGATTATTTAAAAATTAGGGGCGTCAGGCGATTACAATTTTAAATGGAATTAATCGCATGACTTCACTAGTTAACTCACAATTAATCACTAATTTTATATCTGTTCTAAATGTTCATTTTGAAAAAAATCTAGGTTTTCACACTCTTGTTAACAAAAGTAGAAAAAAATGTTAAACTAATAGAAAGAGTTCAAATGAATTTTTGACGTCTATAGCCGTCAATGGCAGTGAATGAGTTAATAGATGCCCCATTTAAGTTCTGGTTGCATTTGAATGATACAACCTTTATCGCAAATACAAAGCCTCAATTTGAAGGACATATATTTATCATCTAAAAAAAAATAAGAAGATCTCCACATTCTAACATCATACCTTGTATGTATTTTTGTCTGTGCTAGATGGCAACCACATGCTGAGGATCCTGCTCTACTCCCTCATCTTCTTCTTGAGCGTGTTTGGAAACCTGCTGATCATCGTGGTGCTGACGGTCAACAAGCGCATGCGGACCGTCACCAACACCTTCCTGCTGTCGCTGGCTGTCAGCGACCTGATGATGGCCGTATTCTGTATGCCCTTCACCCTCATCCCCAGCATCCTCCAGGACTTCATCTTTGGCGCAATCATGTGCAAGATAGTCACCTACCTCATGGGTGAGACGAGTCTAGGGAAAAGGGGAAAAGATGATTAAAAAAAAAAATTATACACAGGGGAAAATAATTATCTGATCCACTGCTGAAGTTTTTAGTTTGTCACTTACCAAGAAATTTACATTTTTAAAGGCTGTTTACTGATTATGGCACAAAAAAAAAGAAAAATCAAAAAAATTACTCACCTATTCTCAGAATCAATTTCTTCCTTCCCAACCTCTATACCACCATTGGCAAGACTAACAAGCTCAATGTCAAAACACGTACGAGACAAGATTATAAACCTGGACACTGAAGGTGACAACTATTTGCACCATTATTCAAGAAGTGACAGCCCAAAAAAATGACTCTCAGTTACCCTCTGTCTGACGCTCCATGCAAGATGTAGCCTCATGGAGTGAGGATGATGATGAGAAAGGTAAGGGAGCAGCCCCAAAGAACACGGCGGGAACCTGATAAGGATCTGATGGCAATTGAAAATTTTAGTTAACATATTGACTGAAATGTTGCAGGGGGCAGAAGGTCCCCCGGCTCAATAATGAACATGTACAGGACCGTCTTAGAATGGGCTGTCAACGGTAAAAAAAAAAGAAAAAGAAAAAGAAAAAGATTGGTGCAAAGGACGGTGCAGAAACTGTAGTAAGTTTTGGCAGGTGTGCGTTCCCGTCCCCAATGGTGAATGTATGAGACAGAGAGATAGAGAGCAAGAGACAGAGAGCGAGAGTGTGAGAGAGAGTGAGAAAGAGAGAGAGAGAGAGAATGGAGAGGGAGGGAGGGAAGGGGAGGTATATAGAGAGGGAGAGATAGAGGAGAGAGAGAACATGAGAGGAGGGAGAGAGAGTAAGATAGAGTGGCTGAGAGAGAGTGAGAGAGAGAAAGAGAGAGGGGGGAGGAAGAGGGGAAGAGAGAGAGAAAATTAGAGAGAGAAGGGGAAGGATGGAAAGAATAGGGGGGAGGAAGAGAGGAATAGAAAGAGAGAGACGTGAGAGGAGGGAGGAGAGAGAATGTGAAAGGAGGGAGAGAGAGTAAGAAAGAGAAGATGAGTGAATGAGAGAAAGAGAGAGGGGGGGGAGTTGGCGAGACGGAGAAAGAGGGGGTGAGAGAAAGAGGGAACGAGAGAGGGAGGACAGATAGACAGAGAGAATGCAAGAGGAGGGAGAAAAAAGAGAGAGGATTACAGAGAGAGTGAGACAAAAAGAGAGAGAGAGGGTGAGGAAGAGGGGGGAGAGAGAGCTCTATCATATTTTGGCACAATAAATGGATTAGTGAATTAGGTATTGCAAAAAATTTTAAAATTCAAGCAACTTAATTTGGGGGACCGCATCAGAACATGACGGGGCTGAACTGAACTGAAGTGGACCTTTGAGCTGCCAGCACTCAACAGACCAGTTCTCCCACTGCACTTCTCGGGTACCATAATAGACTTAATAATAAAATCTTAGCGAGACTGGAATATGGAAAAAAAAGAGCGCACGGCGCACTTCATTTCGGGCAAACAGAGCCGCCGTAGCCCACGGGATGATAATATAAACATGGCCTTAATTAACTGAGCATGTAAATGACTCAGAAAAAGCTTGGGAGATGAGAGCTTTGGTCAGATGACATTTGAGTTAAGCAATCTGGCATAAAGTCGACCTGCTGTTCGAGAGGATGAAAACAATCAGTATGACCCGGAGGACACCACCCTGTCAGTCAAACGTGGAGGTGCTAATGCTATTTTTGGGCAGTTTTTAAGTATTGTGTGGCCAACGAACGGATCCACGTACAACACAGTAATATCTTAAATAAAACCTCAACCTAATTACAGAACCTTCCGAGTAACAAATACAGGAAGACCATAGCAACTGACAACATCATCATTATAAGGTCGTAGACTCGAAAACATGTGGAGGGAGCTGAAGTGTCAAATTTCCAAATGGCAGCCAAGTAACTTTTTAGATTTTAAGATATAAATTTCACGGGATTTCTTTGTGACAAACCTTCCAAATTCAGCAGGGAATCAAATAATTACTTCTCCGGCTGTATGCAATTCATTACATATTATATGATTGTATATAGAACTACTGATACAAGGATTGCGATTGATCCAATTCTTGTAATGGATCTCACAAGATTGCGGAGCTGTGCTGGTGAGTGGAACCAAAGGTTGTGCCTCCGCAACGTGTCAATGGAAGTGACTTTCTTGAGGGAGTTGGCTTTGACAACACACTTCACCTCTGACTCACACACCCAAACAAATCTTCACAGTTTGCATTTTGAAGTACGTGAACAAGAGAGGCAAAGAGTAATTTCCCGTCTGGCCTTGTCAGGAGGGAAATGGCAGATGGGATCAGTGTCTGAGGCCAACATGATTTCCTCTCCTACAGATACCATCCCTGCCTCTCTGCCTCACATATGTTTTCGTAAACACGCCACCGCGTCACCGCTTTTATTCTCACTTGAATTACCGATATCACATACGTGGGTTTGTTACTTTTTACAATGGGCCGAAACTCAAGAATACTGATAAACACCAATGGGTGCCGTTGTGCGTTTTTAAATAAGGTTTTGTCTTCCCGCAGGTATATCAGTGAGCATCTCTACATTTAGCCTGGTTGCCATAGCGATTGAGCGCTACAGCGCCATCTGTAACCCTCTGAAGTCCCGGGTGTGGCAAACTCGTTCCCATGCTTACCGGGTAATTGCCGCGACATGGATGATGGCCCTCATTATCATGATCCCGTATCCGGTGGTCAGTCACTTGGAATCCTTTCCTCGCGCCGACAACACCACCGCCCACCAGTGTCGTCGCAAGTGGCCCATTGCCATGGCTGAGCAGTCCTGGTGAGTCCGGATGCAGAATCAGCAAAAAAAAAAAAAAAAAGTTAAAAAGTTCTGCTGTGTATGTTAGAAGTAAATCCAGTGTTGGAAATCTTTCCGATGCAAGATCTCTGGTACATAATACCGACAACTTGGTTTTCTGTTTTGGTACTCGAAAAGTGTATCTAGTGTTGGTTATTAATGTCTCTAAGGTTCTGGCGGGCGTAGCGATAGTGCATAAACAAGCTAGGAAATAGTGCAAAAACAGCCCCCCCCCCAAAAAAAAGAAGAAGAGCACCAGGCAGGAGATATGTAAGAGGCTTCAGCATTCTGATGAATCCCACTTCGCCTCATTAGTAAATAAGACAATGAGACAAAGACTATGAACCAAAACAGTCTTGAAGGTTTGGACAGTTTCCCAAAAACATTCCACCCCTCGTAGATAAGCAAAGTAGAAATGTTTTAGTAAGTTGGCTTAAATGGTCGTGGGTGGACTGAATCAGGGAGGGCAGCCGCCATAAAACGGTGCCAAACATATCAAGTTTTTCGACTCACAGGGACTAAGCCGAAAGAGAGTAAACACAAAACTTATTTTAGTAAAGGTATAAGAATGTAAGCTTAAGAAATAAGCGCTTAAGTAAGTATGATGTATGAAAAACACAATGCATGGCAGTAAGAGCGTCATTGAGAACATATGTTTGAAAGTACTGTAACTGCATAACTGTAAAAGAAAGAGGATGCATATTATGTTAGCAAACGTGCAAGCATGTGCACAAGTATGCAGAAAAAGAAGTACATTCTGTAAATATGTTAGCAAGATCACAAAGTAAGATAACATTTATTACGGCAGTTCCATAAAGGGGAAATATGCATCGTTTAAGCAGCAATAGTAGATATAGGAAATAACAATTTTAAAAAAAGAGCACGCAGTAGAAGCCATTCATACAGAAACCTCAATTTTATCGCCCGTCATCAATAAGCATCAGTTAGCAATTTGTACGCGAGGTCATCCAAATGTTCGAAAGCAAGCATAAGTAACCACAAAACTAAGACAAAAAGAGATTATGACTATTAAAGTTATCCTAATCAAAACTTACTGATAGCAGTTATATCGCTTGGTTTTGGATATCTACCTCATACACTTCATTTAAGCACAATATAGGGGGCATGTACGTAAGGAAATGGATGAGCAAGCATATTTCAAAGTAACTGCAAGTCTATATTGAAGTACTACGTTGCGGTTGCTTTCTATTTCTCCAGTCAGATCTTAGCTGTGTGTGCACATAAAATGTGGACACGCTCGATGAGTGAAATCTACAAATATAATTTTCTTGCACTCGAAGCAAGAAGGCACTCAGGAATGAAATTACACACCGTACACAAAAGCAATACAATAATTCTAAACTTGTTTGGATTTCAAAGGAGGAAAAAAAAAACTCACTGCGGGGAAAAAGGTCAATATTTTGCTTTCATTTTGCAGCAGATAACATTTGTATCAAGATGGTTTATACGTGCGTTTAATAATGCTTTCACTGGGTAAATATTCCGTGTTCGCACATCAGTCCAATCCAATTCTCACCTCCGTTACTTGAGCGCCACCACAGAACGCATGACGGGTACTAACACTTTCCAGGGTACGTGCGTGTCTTCAGCTCGCGCGGCTGTGAACTGTCGTATGTACAGAATGTGTGAAAATTGCATTGAGACCCTCCGTGTGTCTTTAAGGTACGTTCTGCTGCTGCTTATGTTATTTGCCATTCCTGGGGTGGTGATGAGTGTGGCCTATGGACTCATCTCCAGGGAGCTTTACAGAGGAATCCAGTTTGAGATGGGCCACAAGAAAGACTCGACAGGTGAGGACATAACGACCACAGATAGAGAAAAAGGTATTTTCCCTCACGGCAATTTGGACAAAAGGGGAAGTCAACATTAAATAGTTCTTGACAATTGTTATTTGTGACCTCACGAGTTGAAACATGCACATTCTGATTAATATGACATTTGTGAAACATGAATTAAGCAGCAAAATCCAGCTGTTTTTATCAAGATCAGAAGGCGGCCATTTTGTTGCTCAGGTCTCAGGTAACAAACCAATCACAGCTCAGCTTCAGAAAACAGGCGAGCTGTGATTGGTCGTTGCCTGAGCCCTGAGCAACTGTGATGTCATCTTCAGTCGACAGCAAGTGGCAAAATGGCCGCCCCCTGAGATGGATAAAAACAGCTGGATTTTGCTGCTTAACTCATATTCCACTAATGCAATATTAAACGAAATACAATATTTAGCGGGGCTGCATAGAACATATTATTGCCAAAAATGTTTTTTGGTTGACATAGGAATATGTCCCATAAGTGTGATGCTGAAAAGTTGCATCATCATTGCCTAGTATTATCATGACAACCAATAAAAAATGTATATATGAGCGAGGAATGTCAGGTGCAAACGTGACCGGAAAACACTTTTCCTCTTTGCCATTACCGGAATTGTCCTGTGGTGGAATTGGAAATAATAATAATTATAATAATAATAATAATAATAATGATAATAATAATTTTAATAATAATAATAAAGAAAATAAGAACAGACAGTAGCAAATTTAAAGGGGAAGATATCAATCACGTACGACCATAAATTAATATTTAGTTTTTTTCGTCAGTTGGACGCAACTGCAACCTACAACCAAAATAATAAACACATTGTTAAATGATTTCCTCAGTGACAGCACTGAAAAACATCTTTGCAATGCCTGACACTTTTGTATTTCATCTCATTCTATCAGCAATCCCCCCTGCATGACTTTTCTCGAGATGAATTCAATTGTGACTGTAATGATTTCATTAGCAACATCACTGGTTTGTGCTGTGGCTGGTGAGGTACTATATGTAACTGTCGGTGTACTTACAAGAGGGTCTGTAGACTAGAGGAGGATGTCAAAGGATGGAATTGGCTGGCAGCTGCCGGCATGGACGTCGCCATCTGTTTGGCCTCGCATGGAAAGAAGTTGTCTAAAAAAGAGACGAGCAGATATTTAAAAAAAAAAAAAGAAGATAAATCTAAGTGGAAATCCGATAAAAGGGATAAAACCTTGGCTGTGGCTGACTCCTGGGAGGTTTTATGAGACGTTAATGGAAAATAAGGCAAATTTAATAAACCATTAACTATATTCTGTGTACTTTATTGAGGGAAAAGTGGAACATCCTAAGTCAGACATGTCCTAAAACCTTTAACTTTGCAACAATGATTTTCTGAGTAACCTTTTAACATCTTTCACGTGGACACACAGATAAAATAAAATAATGCATCATAAAACTAAAATAAAGTTGAAATATGCACCCTCTCAAGAGGCCTGCCAGACATAAAGAAAGAAGAGTAAGATGTTTTGTTGGCCATTTTCATGCTATTTTTTTTATTTTTTTTGCATCTGCACATTGTTTACATTAACACTTGGCAAAATCATTTTGTATTGCTAATGTAAAGTATCATTTTAGATTCTATAGTCGTTATAAGCATCATTGTAAGCTAGTGGTTCGCACATCTGCCTGAAATCTTAGGTTCTGGGTTCAAATCTTGAATCTAGCCTTCCCGCGTGGAACTTCTGGGTAGTCCTACTACCTCCCACAATAAAAAAAAACAACAAACATCTATGTTAGGTTCATTGAAGACTTATAATTGGCATCACCCAAAACAACAAAAACATCACAGATGTCTCACAAGAATTGCTGAACTCTGTTGTGACATCACGCAATGATGGTTTGTTTGCCTTAGGTCGAGTTTGTACAGCTTTTGTGGCGTTACGACTTTAGACATTACACTGTCTCCAATCAAATATTTAATCATCGTATCAATAATTTGTCATTTCCTTGACGGAGATGGTTAAGAGAATGAATCAGAATGTTTTTCATCTGAGCACTGCGGAATGAAAATAAAAATAGTCACCGTGCTGCAGGGCAATTTAGTCTGGTCTAGTGGTCTTAGTCACTGGCAAACATAATCAAATATGTTTTTGCACTGTGGAGCCATGGTGGTAACCAGGGCAACTGTCGACAGAGATTGTAGATTGAAAGAATGCAAACATTAAAAACATTGACTTGATTGTCTCATGGTAAAGATAAAAATAATGGCTGCTTCTTTGAGAGGATGAAATTGAATATTTACCATCAGTAGGAAAACAATATAAGGTGTCAATTATGAGCTTATAGTTCCGTTTGTGAGGTGATTCAGAATCATTTCCCCTTTTGGTTATGAATTGTATTTCCTATGTTTGTTTCTATTCCCTGTCTTTCATCTGATTATTGGTTCTGCCTGTGTCTCGTCAGCTCTGCCTGTGTCTCAGTAGAGTTATGAAACCAGAATGTACAGACTCATTTCTGTGCTGCTTATCCTGTTCTGAGTAAGGTAAAGGTAGGAAAATCAGCTATGTGAACCACTACACCACAAATAGCCATTCATTCGAAGCTTTTTATACATAAGACAATTAAATCAAATAATATAATGAGTGGTTTATTTCGGTTCCATACATAGCACAGACAAGAAAACACAAACAACATTCTTTCGAACAAATCAATTAACCGAAAATGCTTATTATCACCTATCCTATACTGTCCCATGAATCACATACAGTAGAATTACAAATAAATAAATACTACACTAATAATAATTCCTACATATTTTATATTTTATCAATGGCACTGTAAGCATGAATTATTTATACATTAGAATTTTTTCTTAAACCCCAACAAAGAAGTGCACAGTTTGAACACGTCATTAAGTCCATTCCGCAATGTTAAACCCAAAACTGAAACACGTCTGTATTTTTTGTTGGGCCTCACTTTACATGTTCCAGACATAAATAGACCCCTTAACCCTATAACACCAAACGTATCACATTATATACAATATATTTTTTTGCCATTAAGACCTTGACGTAAATGATAATCCATTAGAGGGCAGTATCAACCAGCTGTTGGCTTTTCCAGCGACCTTGCAAGTTCGGCCCCATTGAGAAAGGAGCGACACCTATACTTATTGATTGTGGGAAATGTTCTTTCTGATTGACTAATATGTTTGGTATGCATGTTTATTATAATATTTTTGACAGTTCTAAATGTACAAATTTAAAGCGTTGTGACCGGATGTATCAAATATGACACAAATCCAAAGTTATATGTGGAAGTTGATTTTCAATTTTGTTTGTTTGTTCAAAAGGACCAATAAATACTGTATTTAAAAAGAATCAGAATTTTCTCTCATATATTTCATGGTTCAGGCTTTATAGGGTTAAATGATAGTTTCCTTCTTCTTTTAAGAAATTCTGAATACAAACAGATAGGAAACCAATTTGCAGTGTTTTCAAATACACATTTTAATGTGCCCAAAATGTTATAGATTTTGCAAGGTTTCATTGAATTTCCCTCACAAGATGAATAGTGTCTAAAGTAAGTTGAACTCTCTTTCTTTGCTGCCCAATACAGATGTTAAGAATGGCTTAACTTCAACAGTGTCATGTGGCAGTGATGACGGTGATGGCTGCTACGTCAATGTCCAGCGGCCCTACTCGTTGGAAATGTCAGCAATGTCCGCCTCTGTCAAGACGCCCAAGACTGACCGGCCGCGCAGCAACACATCAGAGGCCAAGCTGGAGGCCAAGAAGCGAGTCATCCGCATGCTGGTGGTGATCGTGGTCCTTTTCTTTCTGTGCTGGATGCCTTTGTACTGCGCAAACACGTGGCGCGCTTTCGACGACAGCTCGGCCAAAAAAGCCCTCTCGGGCACACCCATCGCTTTTATCCATTTGCTGAGCTACACCTCCGCCTGCGTCAACCCCATCATCTACTGCTTCATGAACACCCGTTTCCGGAAGGCTCTGTTTGCTACGTTCTCCTGCTGCGTCGCCCCTTGCCGTCGCCACCGCCGCCGCCGCCGCCGTGGGCTGAGGGACAACGAGGAGGACGTTACGGCCATGGGACCGTCCATGTCCAAGTTCAGTTACACAACAGTCAGCACCATGGGAGCCTGCTGAGGCTGATGGAGTTGGCCCTTCTGTGGAAGAGACAGTTACCACGGCAACACGGTATACAACATGTGCTTTCTTTAGGCCAAAGTGAAAACAGTTGGCATAATGTAGCAACATAGAAGCTTAAATCCATGATTGTGAGAACATAAATAGGGGTATTCAAATCCCAGTGTTTCAATGTATATACCTCAATACACACTAAAATGGAAAGTGCTGGTTTAGGTGTTAAATCAGGGGTGTCCAAACTACAATGTGGGCGCCAAATGCTTCCCGCTCACCTTTTTTTTTTGCAGCCCGTCATATATTTAAAATTAATTGACTACTGGTTTTATATTTAGCTTTCTAGATTTGCAAAACTGCAAAGAAACAATTTACAAGTGAGATAAGAAAAAATATTTCTATTCCAAATGATCTAAAGAATAGAGATAATTCAAGTGCGGGAGCAAAAAGTGTAAATTACAGTTGTTTGCTCCACTTTCTGCTTTATGTCAAGGTCAGCTTAGTACCGATTGCTTTTGTTTTGGTTCAGAAAGTGGAGACAGTGGCGAATCTATTTTGGCGGGATGCAGGGATGCAGGTCACCCCCAAATCCTAAAAATCCTTAAAGGGGAAGTCAACCTTAAACATTACTTGACTCAACAATGGGACCTCACTAGTCTAAACATGACATTCTGAATAATATCACATTTGTGGAAAATGAATAATGCAGCAAAATCTAGCCGTTTTTATTCAACTCATGGGGCGGCCATTTTGCCACTCTGCTCAGGGCTCAGGCAACGACCACCTATTTTCTGAAGCTGAGCGTTGATTGGCTGTTACCTGAGACATGAGCAACTGTGATGTCATTTTCACTTGACAGCAGGAGGGCAAAATGGCCGTCTTCTGATATTGATAAAAACAGCTGGATTTTGCTGCCTAACTCATATTTCATTAACACAATATTAACCAGAATACTGTGTTTAGACTAGTGGGGCTGCATAGAACATATTATTGCCAATACATTTTGGGGGGTTGACTTCCCCCTCAACATTTGTTTTTATCGCCTATCTGCTTTTGATTCATAAATAATCTATGATATATGTAAAAAACAACAACAACATATAATTGCTGAGCATATCTTTACCTAAACTGATGCGTTACTGTAAATAAAGTTGTGAAGAATGTTAAAGCAGCCCTTGCACCCTTCGATTTTTCTGTATACACACCTTGGAAGAAAAAGTTTGGACACCCCTTTGGTAAAGACTTGCCAACTTTGTGGTCCATAAGTGAAGAAAATAACTTGTTGTGAAATCTTTCTGTCACCTATTTATAGACATGATTGTTCTCAATGGTAATTCAGCTGCCTTGTGCAATAAGTGCCTGCTTGTTAATATTGTTCTTGTCTGGGCAACGTCATGGCATTAGTGTGGATAGAAAAGCTGAAGAAACTTTAAGCATAAGAAATCTGGCGCTGCGGTCTGAAGAGATCAAATTCAGCAAATGTTGTAAATCAATCAAGTTCCTTTTAGTAATAAGCAATGGCAACGCTTTTTTGGGGGATTACTGGAATATTGCTTTTCAGAGAAATGTGACAGATGACATCATATTGTACTTCTCTAGACAGCAAATTAGTTGATTGAATCAACAGCGCCCCTACTGGTCAGCTCCAAGTAGTGCACTCCCTTTTCGCTCAATTGCTTCAGGGTAAAATTAATCGCCACTCACTTCTACAAAATCCACTGATTTCTTGATTAATTAGTAGATAATGACGGCCATCACTAATCCCAATCGTCTAGTGCAATCATCATCGCGTACAAGTTTATATTCTTGTATGCCAAAAACTCTGCACTGATAAAAATAATTGTGGGCCAATCTGAACATTTCTTATTGTGATATATATTTGATTTGGGATATTGGTTTGGTGCTGAGAATACATGACATGTAGCTTTAGGAATAACACATTATAACAAGTCTAATGCAGAAAACAGGGCTAATTGATGGGTACTTAATTAATGCGAACAACATCCACTTTGAAACACACTTCTGAAACTAAAATGAGCCCAAATTACCTTACATAATGTTATTGTATGTTATTATTAAAATTGAATGATATTCATCTATGAGACGACACTGATAATGGCAACGATTTCTCACAATAGGATAATAAGCACATTTTCAATGTGCAACTTTCCATAACTCTCTGCCAGTGTTTTCATTTTCAAATGATCCCTTCTAAAACAACCGTAGAAAATCACAATGTCCCATCACAACATACTATTCGTGTGGCGCTTGGGAGCTACCTGGTGCTAATGAGTTTTTTTCCCCCTCCTCCTCCTCGTAACCGCGAGTTGGAAGCAGCCTTCAATTTTGGCACCGAGGGTATCATAGTAAATAAATTTCGCCACTTTTCACAGACTCCCCGTCCCTGCACAACTAACATGCAAGCTTCATTATTACTGTCAAGCTTCTACCACTATAATGTCTGTCGGATAACACGACACTCCATTGTGGTTGTTATGAACCAATTCTTAAACGAATCACATTACAAGGGCATTCTTTTTTAAGATCCAGTGTGTGCGCATGTGTATAAATACTGTCGGGCATATAGAAAAGTATAGAAACGCAATATCGACTGTGTTTATGAGTGACACTTTGAAAGCTTTTTTTCTCCCCAAGAGAGATTTATGAGGATAATTTCCCTGCGGTGTCACAAAGGTTGCGTGATGTCGACACACACCCCGGCTCATCCACTTGCCACTCACACTGACATCTTCTTATTAAATTTGTTGTGGCAAATAGGTGCCACTCATACCAGGCATACTGTACTCGTGACATTCAAGTGATGAATATTTGTGTTCGATATACAATACGTTGAGTTGAATAAGGAGATTTTAAAATGACTTTTTAGAGTTTTAATTGCGTGTGTTTTCAAATGATTTTGAGGAAATTACCTTCAGAAAGTGTCGCAAGAACCTCAAAATGTAATGTATATAAGCAGAAAATACACAAATATATGATTGGATTGAAAATATATGACATTTTTTTCTTGTTACTCTTAATTAGAACACTGCAATAGTCATGATTAGGGATGTCCGATGCCACTTTTCATTTTTTTTAAGTTATTTTATTTTTATTTTTTATTTTTATTTTTATTAGGCCACTTTTCAGACCGATTCCAGTATGAGTATTCAACTCATGAGCGGTCACCGATACCTAGTTCTGATAACACTAGTACATTATAAATACTGTAAAATTTCCCCAAAAAACAATGACAGATATTTTCAAAGAAATACTTATATAGCCCAATATTATAATTTTACTTAAAAGTGCATTAAATTAGGGCAATTTGCTATTCTTCTCATTTCTAGGCCAGTGGTTCTCAACTTTGTCGAAGGTACTGAATCCCATCAGTTTCCTATGCACATTCACCGAATCCTTCTTTCTTGAAAAATTAAATATATAATTTTCGCTTCTTTTTTTTTCTTTTTGAGAGAGAGCTCAGTATTGTTCATTCGGTAATCTTACCAATTTGACATGTCATCATCATTGCTCTCTCTTTTTTTTTCTTCTCTTTTTCTTTTTTTGTTTGTGTGGGAGAATGTGCATGTGCGGGGGTGTGTGTGCATATGTGCGTGCGTGTGTGCTCAATAATTCACCTTAAATCTATTAAAAATCCCATACCGTTCACCCTAAACCGAATACTTCAGAATCCAGCTAGAGTCGTGAGGTTGTCAGGAGACCTGAGGAAGGATTAAAGAAAAGAAAGTGAAATCCAGCACAGACCAGACATCCCCACTGGGTTACCAACCAGAATCTTTCACCAACCCCAGAAACATCTCAATTAAAATATATATTTTTTCAAATTTGAGACATATGTATAGGATGTATAGAATGAACAAAATGAACGAGAAGCGTAGCCTTTTCATGGAATCATTCTCTCTTCACCTTGAATTCAGAAAGTGTTGTGCTCTTGTATTCCCCATCTCCATGCATCTTAATGAAGTTGTGCTGGACTGTGATTTCTCAACTTGGCATAGCAAATCATGCAGATAGGGCACAGACTCCCATCACTCAATTCGACTTTATACAGTATTTATAGAGCACTTAAAAACAAGTGCTGTTTTCTTAACTCACTCCCACCCATTTTCCACAGAAGCAATCCCTTTCATTCCCGGCTGTTTTACTGGATTTTGACTGATTTTGCAAGGCCCACAGAATATTGTGTTCTATTGCTATAAAAACATGGAACCTACAAAAGGAAAGAATAGAGTCTCTTCTTTCAGCAGGAAAAAAAATGGATCTGTTTCCGTTTTGCAGCAATTAGCATTAGAATATAGCTAAATCTCACCATTATTCACAAATCTATTTAGAAATGGGAGTAATGAGCTTTTTTTTTCCAACATGGCCCTGGTTCATTTCTTATGCTCTGCTGCCACCTGCTGTCCGTTTGTGTAATAACTACCATTTCTTCAACCGTTCTTTGCAGTTAAAAGGCTGCATCAAAGCCTTCTGTAAGCTCTAGCATAAAAAACCATAAAAAGCATATAAATACGTCTTTGGGACACGTAAAACATTTAAAATAGAACGTATTTATACGTTTTTGGGAGCAAATGAGTGAATATGGAACCCATGGGCAACATATTTAATGAAAAAAAGCAGAGGTCCCAGAAGTGAACTCTGTGGAACACCATACATTCCGTTATACATATGAATTGATATTGCACATTCATTTTTTTGCTCGACTTAGTTATTATAAAGGGATTGCAACAATAAAAGGCAGGGAATCGGCCTGATATGATACCTGATATCGATACTTGCCAATCCTTTGTATGTAGTAAGGCATCAGTCCCCAAACACCGGTTTGTGATCTGATTTGGTACTGGGCCGCATAGACAGACACATGTTTGTTTGTTTTTTACTTTTAAAAATACAATTATTTTGGAGCATATTCCAGCCCTGACAGGGAATTGACATAAGTGGAATAATATGTCAGCATCACCCGCAACCCAAATGAGGATAAGCGATCTAGTAAATAGATGCATGCTCCATCAGTCATGTTTGGGCGTGGCAATGATTTGGCCTTTATGGAGTGGCAAGTCCTCACTCAGTCTTGTCATTACTATGCAGTTGGTTAAACCCGCCCCTCATCTCTGTGAGGAGCACACAAAGTGGTTACCAGGTGATTGATTTCTCACTCCACCAACCCCCAAGCTTGTGATCACCATGCTTGATGAGGACAATTGTTCCTTTTAACATCGTTTGTGCCCCTTTCTTAGAATTGTGCGGAAAGTGTCACTGACAAATGGAGCAGGTGCTGTTTGGGGAAATGTTGCAAGTGAATGATAAAGATGCTGTCTGCAAGCAGCGAACAGGAAGAGCTGAAGGCAAAATTAAGTTTGCTGTTTGGACTGGTTTTAAATCCTGATATCTGTGGAGAGAAAAAAAATACCTGGAAATGTATTTCCCCTAAGTGCATGCAACATTGAAAGATAGTTTATGGTTTGGGGTTCTCTGTCGAGCAAATTACACCGTGTTTGAACAGCCAAATATTATGAATTTTGAATTATGAACAGATTTCTTTTTGGCTTATCATTTAAAAGCAATTTCAAGAAGCACCACTCGTTTGAATAATACAATGCTTGGAGCAATGTTGAGGAAAAAACACAGCAAACGGGGTTCAGTCAAGCCTAAAAAATGTTTTGCCATAGTAGATGAACATATATGGTTATTTAGGCTTATATTTCCGAAGAAAAAAAAATTATGCAGCATAATGAAAACATGATTTGTCATTTTTGTAACTGTGGAGGGAAAAAAATTATCCCAAAAAACAAAATGTGGTTTTTCACTGATGAAAATCAAGCAGGCACAAAAAGGACTATCTGCTTAAATATAAGTTCATTATCAAAGGTTGTTGACACATAAAATCTGTTTATCTTATCTGGAAAAATAAAAGAAACACATAAATAAAACAAAAATGACAGCCATTGGCTAGAATTGAGTAACCGGCCTGACTGTAATAAAAAGGCCAACTGGGACGGTGAGGTCTCAATAAACGTCTTTTGAAGGACAGTTCTCGCGGTCAGAGCAGATACTTGTTACAAATATAGTTTCCATTGGTCGTCTGGCTACATACTCTCAACGGGACATGCAAGAGATCATAGACAATTATATTAAAACGTCAACATTTGTATAAAGGACAGCAATAATATACGTGAAAAACGTATAACATAACGTACGTATAACGCATAAAGCAGTGAAAAAACGGATTTGTGCAGTCAACTTGGCAAATCTGGATGACATCCAAAGTACTAATTCGACTGTTTTTAGATATATATTTAATATATATTTAACATAGATATGTGGGAAGAATTATTTGTTAAAGTTGTAATAATTTTTCCAGAGCGATGGATGCACTTGTAGGATATTTCAAGCCAGTGACAAGATGATTAAGGAGGTATCCGTGCTGAGGGGCAGAATATTTGATTTATGAGGTGAGCCATAATACTTTGGTAGACCATGACAATGAAGATTAAAGGCCCCGTCTTATTTGAGTCACGCATTCAGGCATTGTTTAAATGTACACCGGCTCCCAGGCGGATTTTCGGATTAGTGCAACAGGCTTACCGCAAATGTCAACACGAATACACGGAGACACGAATAATGTGCACTCCTGCTCGTCTGTGTCTAAATACGGTGCGGTTTTAGATTGAGATTCTCCTGTCATGTAAAAAAGAATGCATTCTTTTGTTTTGTGCCTCTTTGTGAAGAAAGTGTTTAGTGATAGTGTGCCATGTTTCCGAGCAGCTTGTTGGTGCCGAAGGCTACACGAAGACGGAAGAGTAGGGGGAAGCGTACAAGGGCATTCTTATGTCCACTTGAATTGTCCCGCTTGCCAGGCCACCCTTGCATTAAATGTCGCTTTATCGTACGCTATCAGTATTTTCTCTCATCCCTAATGTATTTATATGGGTCAGTGTTGTTTGGGACCAAATGGCAAATTTGCTTCAGGCTTTGACTTGACCTCACATCATAGTAACGCAGCCGAGATTCCTGTGACTGTTGTCTTTTCCGGAACAGAGCGACATTGTAAAAAGTGTGCTTTATTGTGACAACTGTCTACAAATGCTCAAATAATTTTTTGTGCAACTGTAAAGGCCTTATGTGTTTGCTTGTGCTTGGATTGTAATTCTGAATTATCATCTGAGGTTACACGGAGGAGGTACAACAAATCTACCTCTGTCAAGTACAGAAAGGAAAGGAAAACTCTTAAAGTGTATTCAACAGGAATGTGTGTGTAGCCTACTGAAGTCAGTTTTTTCTCTGCTGCTGCTTGTTTGTGTAATATTTAAATAAATTATTATCTACCCATTGATCCCATATCTTGCTTTTTGTTTTTATTTTTTTTACTTAATTAATTAGTTTGAGCAAGATTGGGCCAGTCACCATCCCCCGCAAATGGCGGCAATAGAGTAAATATAAAAGTACTCCCTAACCAGCGCAAAATATATATATATATATTTTTTTGAAAACCAGAATAAATTAGAGTGCTGTGTGTGCAATCATTGTCTGATGACTGGACTACTACAATGCACTCTTCATCGGGATTCCTAGCAAGAGCCTCCCTCTCTACTTGTAGCCCTTTGAGATCTTGCGATGTAAAGGGCATTATAAATAAAATCCATTATTATTATTATTATTTATCAAACTTTGGATTTGTATAGTGGTCTCTCTTGAACATTTTAGAAATAAAGAGATATAATAATAAAAAATAAAAAAAATATTTATAAATATTTGCGCACACTCAAATTATCACCACAAACTGACCTCCTTTGGGCTCATAGAAAAGGTCTGTTCTTAAAAAGAAATCACTGACTTTCATTTTAAATAAATTTAAATTGACAGATGGTACGAGGTGGCATATATATTTTTCTATTGGGAGAATCACATAATTTAGGACAATGAAATTGAACATAATGCTCATTTATGAACTTAAATTTTCCTGAAATATTTACATAGTTTAATATTTATTTAATATTATTTATAAAGATTTTTGCCTGGATGCTTCTTTTGACATTTATTTTAAAATCTCACAAACGCCCTGGAGTGCCTTCACGTAACCCCATTTGAAAAGCACTGCTCTAATTGAATCGTACATTCTCAATTGCAATTGCATACTCAATTGCTGATCGCTGATCATGATCGTGTATAGCCTACTTCAAAGTGATTGCACCAACTCTGGGTGTCGATCTTCGTAAACAAACCTCTCGTGAGAACATTTCATGAGCTTTTACGAGAATTACGTGATCTTCCGAGATGGACGCTAGGAGAATTCCTTCCCAGAAGCCAAACACACACAATGTAGAAATGGAACTTTATCCAAATATCGCTTTTATTTTGCGAAAAACTGGTAATGGAAACCCCAGCTTGTGTTTGCGAGGGTAGCAAATATTGATTTTACGTAAGGGTTCGTTCAAGGTCACCAACGTTCGCAAAGATGTTCGCCAGACAACAGTTTCAATGGTCGCAAAGAGTTTTTTCTTGTTCCCAATTTCCTTGCGGCAAGAAAAAACGGTTGGCGAACGTTTGCAACCTTGAACGTACCCTGACGAGAACTCAACATTCGCTACCTTTGCAAACACAAACATTCGTTCAGTGGGATACGGGCTACAGTTTGACCCTGGAATGTAACTTACTTTAGTTCTATCTGTTCCCTTTCGAAAGAGCAATACAAGTCAAACGGCGCTTTTCAGAAACTTGAATGTTTGAATCCTAATCCGTTAACAAAAACTGAAACGCTACAAGAGTAGCACAAAAGGACTGACTAATAGAGCGGCTGGAAAACATGCAGTTGGAACCATCAGCCTGACCTTCCAGTGACAGGCTGACACGTGTTTGACATTTTAATTGTGACAGATAAGAGTGACCATGAAGAGGTAATCATCTCCAAGCGCCGCACGTCATTTAGATGCTGAGGCTGAGCATAATGGATGACTATTGATTAAAGGGTGTACTTGGTATCAATACGTTCGGCCCGAATCGATGTGGGATTTCCTCATCCTTACAACTGAACAATGAGCAGCAAACGCTCTTAGCACCAAGTAAACCAAGCAATTATTTTAAATTGTGCTGCCGTCAATGACATTTCTTTGCTGATAAAAAGCCTCTTTGACAGATTGAAAAGGTGGAACCTCAATACTGTAAGGTTTTTCACGCTCTTTGAACATCTGTTGTTTGGCAAGCATCACACAAACCGCATTCAAGAAGATTGCTTCGACTCTTCCTATCATTCAGAGTGACTGACAACATTGTCACGTCCACATTGAAAGGCAGACAATACATGTCAGGCGGGAGAGAAGCACGCTGTTCCCCGCGTCCTCGCTTCTGATGTGTTAAGCTAATCGACAGCACTCAAAGCTGTCTCAGCAAACGTGCAGAGTTTGGGATCGGCAGGAGGCCGGCGTCTGAAGAGCGCAGCACAAACATACCGATAATCGGGTTTCATTTGATCAATGATCAATGACAGAAAAAGCATCCGGAATGTTGCTGTGGTGTGAGCTGTGTTGAACACATTTTTCCTATACAGCGTGGGGCGACCTGTTCAATATTTTGGATCGTAAATCATTTTGTGTGTGGTCGTGAAGCCTTTTACGCTTTTAGGTCATCATGCGTTTTGAAATTCAGTTTTTGCACATTTTCCAAACAAACTTTATTTTATTTTTGTTCAAAGTACAAAGTCTTTTATTTATTTATTTATTTATTTTAAGGGGGAAGTCAACCTTAAACATTTCTTGACAATAATATGTTATATGTGACATCACAAGTCTAAACATGACATTCTGATTAATTTTACATTTGTCTGTATTTGTAAGTTATGCAGCAAATTCCAGCCATTTTATCCATCTCAGGGTGCAGCCATTTTGCCACTTGCTGTCGACTGAAGATGACATCACAGTTGCTCAGGGCTCAGGTAACGACCAATCACAGCTCACCTGTTTTCTGAAGCTGAGCTGTCATTGGTTGTTACCTGAGACTTGAGCAACTGTGATGTCACCTTTAGTTGACAGCAAGCGGCAAAATGGCCGCCCTCTGATATTGATAAAAACTGCTTAACTCATATTTCACCATCACAATAATAACCAAAATACCATATTTAGACAAGTGGGGCTGCATAGAACATATTATTGCCAAGTTTTTGTTTTTTTGGGGGGGGGTTCCCTTTTAAACAAGTTATAAGGTTTTTGACTTTGGAGAGTTCACAGTATTTTTCATTATGAACTTAATCAAATAAACATCCATATTTATAAAGGTCAAACAGAAAAACAGGGTTTATTCAGGGCGTAGTAATTTGGAGGTCAACAGCACACAAATGGTTTCCATAGCAGTGGCGATGAAAAAAAGAAAAGGTTATTCAAGGAGCAAGAAGTCGTAAGAGTAGAAATTAAAGAGAGGAAGGGCAGTTTGGGATGATTTTCATTCAATAGAACATTTACTGAACGAAACATTCATATAATTTAGTCGATTCCTGTAACTTAGCAACTGACTCTCTGATATTTAAAAAAAATAAAAAAATAAATTGCTTCTTTCGTTGTCTCACTACAACGACTGCAGATCCTAACAATAATAAGGCAAACAGGAAGTGGGAGCTTGGACTAAAAATTCCATGCATGTAGTAGATAAAAAAAAAAAGCAAAACTAAATACATTTTATCAACATTTATTTAACAGCACTGTCAATGATGTTAAGGAAAGGAAAGGAAAGCCTCTTATTTTGTTTTGTTTTACGAATACATTTGTAAAGAGCAAACAAAGAAATATATATATATATATTTTTTAACTTCAGCAAAAACGGTGTGAGAGCCTTCAAGCTATCAGAAGCACAGACCTACATTTGCAACTTGCATGAAAGTGTAATAATTTATTTCCAACAGCCTTTTGGTACACAACGCACACATTCGCAGACGTGTACACTGTCTTTTTTTCAACCCATCAGATTTTAGATTCATCATTCTGCACCATTGCGAAGGCTCGGAGTGACTTCTGATTGGTTCAGCACGTTTACGTCCGCGGCGGATCGGGGTGAATACAGACGGTCATTGCGTGTTTTTTTTTTTGCGAACCCTTCGCGTCATAAAGAAACCCTTCACGAAGCACTGGCCGTCAATGACTCATTCATTTCAATGCACTGCTTTGCATTGACCATATATGGATAGTTTTGGGCTTATAGAGGGCAGGATCCATGAGCGGGTTCCCAAGTTCTGTGACTTTCCACTCGCCATTTTATCTTCTCTGACGAAAGGCGCACAGTTCCACACGTTGGCAACCTATGTTATAAAAAAAAGAAGAAAAAAAGAAGAAGTATGATTCCCATTTTGTGGAAAGTGTTCGGAGAAGGTTTTGCTATTCACGCAGTGCACACAGAAAGGTCCATAAAGGCATGATGGATGATGGCGACCAACAACATATTTTCTTCCATTTTCTCTTCCCGGTGGTTGTAATGTCTCGGTGTCCTGACGGTTTTGTCCGCCGCCATGTCTTGGAACTTTCACCATTTATTACTAATTCGTGTCCCGATATAGATATGCAGCATGTGCCACGCATAACAAACATGTTTGGGATTGTGCAGTCACACAAGCACACAGAGAAGCACACGTTTAAAATTCATTTTAAAGTTGTTAGAGGTTATTAGTAATTTCACCTGGGTGACGGTCCCTAATGATGACTGATGACGCGTGGGGAGGAGAGAAAGACAAAATGAGCTCCGTCCTCCTTGCCTGAGCAGAGCTGAATTCTAACTTGCTCATTAAACTATGAACCCTTTTCCAGCGATGGCAAATTAGCATTTAATTTCAAACAGAGCGAAACATGCACACATCCCATAAATGGAAGGAAGACAGAAAATCACAGTTACCATGTTGGGAGTATCACCTCATCGAAATGGGGAGATGCTGTGGTCTATATTATGGACCTCATATTCTGCCGTGATTTTTTAAAGAGTTACTATTACAGCATGTTATTTTTCAAAAATTCAGAGAAACTTTTTCATGTTACAAAATGTGGGCTGAGGGAACCTCTAAGAATTTAGTTGATCCACTATGGTGTTAAGTTACATTAACTCCTGATTAATTTCACCGGGGAAACCAGTTTTTGTTGAGTTAAGTCTGACAGCAGTTTTCAACTTTATTTTGGATGCAGAATCCAAAACTGATAGCAGTTTTTCTCTATCAAGTCAAGTTCTTGAGCTATAGAATCCCCGTATTTTTAAGATTTTTTTTAAATAAATGTATAAGTATGTAAATAAATACTAAGTTGGAATTGTTACAAGCTTTGAAAACTTAAACAAAAGTTACAAGATTAGGCACTAATCCTCGTATTTGCTACTGTGCTAGCTTTGTTTGCAGATATTGATAGTCCTGACCTATTGGGAGCTCTCACCGTACAATCTCAATTGTGACTGCACAAACAATTGGCCACGTAGTCAAATCGTAATCACTTCTTCTTACAACAGACTTACTACAGCTAATCAGTGGAATCTGGAGGGAAGCTATGGAGAGAAAAAAACGTGATGTGTCAGAAAAAAATGGCTGAAATTTTGGAATCAGCATGCTAATTTTTGTTTTAATTAGCATAAAAATCTAAATCAATTTTTATTATTTTTATCCAAATTGTTGACTATTGTTATGTATAAAATTGAGTCATGTCTATAATAAACATTGAGATTGGGAGAAACCCTCTGAATGTCTCTCTATTGTTGTATTGAACAAAAATAATGCTGCCTAGAGGAGTCAACTTTCCATAGCTGACAATTAATTTACCCTTCATTAGGCAGCAAACAAGTTGAGACCAAATCCACTGTGCTTTTGCTAGTTGCAGCCAAGTACTTGGTCCCAATTGCTTCAGACGGAATTAATCAACCATCAGAATTCTTAACGCTCAATTGAACCTCTTCTGAGTTGAAATTAGTTGTCTAACCAATTATACACCTTCTGCTCCTAAATGTGAGTCACATTTGTGGAGCGAGTCAAAGGCAAGGGAACTGAATCATCAGCATACATGATCAATTTTTGTTGTTGTTTTGTGAACTACAAGTAAACATTGCATTACATCAACGTGTAGTTACAGCAAATGCTTTCCCAAATGCATGAAGGCATACCATGTGTTACCCAACAAAGATGGATCTCAGG
Source organism: Leptonotus elevatus (assembly GCF_054856555.1). Lineage (NCBI taxonomy): Eukaryota > Metazoa > Chordata > Actinopteri > Syngnathiformes > Syngnathidae > Leptonotus > Leptonotus elevatus. The sequence goes on along the minus strand of NC_141250.1, from coordinate 10,984,859 downwards.
AAACCACGTCAACCTTTGCTTAACCTCTTTGGTCTTCATCTCGTTCACCGTCTCCTTCGGGGTGTGCTTAGAGCGCCCCATGACCCCGGGCTTTTTTTTCTAGTTTTGCCGTTGTTGACAACACAGCATCTTGCACCCAAAAAAACAATTGGGTTAAAAATAACAAAATTTGGGTCAAGAATGGACCAATCCACTATTTTGGTCAATTTGACCCAACTTTCTGGGTTTACAACATCACTTAAAAAAAGAAGAAGTAATTTTATACAAAACAACCCCCAAAATGTGGGTCATTTTGTTTAAGACAATGCATAAAAAAATGGGTCATTTTGTGTAAAAAAAAAAAATCTCCAAAATTCGGTCATTTTGTATTTTGTACAAAAAATGACCCAAAATTTGGGTCATTTTGTTTAAGACAATGCACAAAAAAATAGGTAATTTTGTTTTAAAAAAATCCTCAAAAATTCGGTCATTTTGTACAAAACAGCCCCCAAAATTGGGCTCATTTTGTTTAAAACAACTAATAAAAAAAGGGTCATTTTGTACAAAAATAACCCCCAAAATTTGGGTCATTTTGTTTAAAGAAACCCATAAAACAAAAATGTTCATTTTGTAAAAAAAAACAAAAACAAAAAAACAACTTGTTTTTTTTTGCTCCAAAATTGGGTCATTTTATTTAAAACAACCGCAAAAATGTGGTCGTTTTGTACAAAACAACCCCCAAAAGATTGTGTAATTTTATTTAAAACAAACATGGGTCATTTTGTTTAAAGCACCCCAAAAAATTGGGTCCTTTTATGCAAAACAATCCCAAAAATTTGATAATTGTGTACAAAATAACCCCTCAAATGTGTGGAATTTTGTTAAAACAACCCATAAAAAATGTGGTCATTTTGATGGGATGAAAAAAGAAAATGAAAAAAATTGAGAGGGTTGTTTTGCAACAATCAAGAAACTTTGAGTTATCTATTTTTTTAATAACATTTTTTTTCTAACATTTTTTTTGTTTTGGTGTGGCTAATTGTTGGCAGCACCACTCACAAGAAATAGAATCAAGATAAGTCAAGTTTATTTATATAGCCCTTAATCACACAAGAGTCTCAAAAGGCTTCATACATGCCCTTAGTTGACAAATATCAACGACATCCCCTAATTGAACCACAAGAGGGCAAGAAAAAACAAAAAAATCAGGCGAAAAATGAGAAATCAAATGGATCACTTATTCTGTGTAAAAGCAAAAATATTCTTGGCAGTTGTTACGTTCCTTGTAGTAACTTCAGAGCCATCATTTTCAAGTTTCAACCAGCCACTGTTTGATTTCATGTCCCATCTACAAGTTTTCACTTTAGCCTTGTAACATTATTGATAGAGCACAGTGACATAGCGGGGAGATAACGCTGAAAAACTGTGAACAGTTCAAATTAACTGGCCTGGTTTTTGTCATCACGCTGCTTCAAATCTGCAACAAGTGCAATGATCTTTATCTGAAGTATATGGCAGAAGTCGAAACATAATGAAAACAAAGATGACAGGAAAAAGACATTAGAGTGCAACCTGTGTTCGCAAACAACCTGGTTTACAAACAAATTGGTTTATGGCAAATTAAATCAGTGGCTATGTGGAATGGTTTATAAAAATCAATATCTGTTTGGATATGTTGTTGGAATTTTGATAAATGATGTAATTTAAAGACCCTAGGACAGAGGTCAGCAACCTTTATTGTCAAAAGAGCCATTTTAGGCCATATATATAACAGAAAATCTGTCTGGAGCCGAAAAGCATTTGAATATTGTGATGAAGGAAAACAGTGTGTTAGTAATGTAGTGAGGGCCCAGGAGCTAATTAGAGCTGCACCACAACACAAAAATAGGAGAGCAGCATCCAATATGTAGACATTTATTTTCTTCTACTTTTCCCCTTCTGTTGGAATTTTTCAGACTTCGTTTTTCATACTTTCTGTCAAATTTCAGACTTTTTTGTGTGGCAATTTTATGGACATATTCTGGTCATTTTCTGCCCATCTTTTTTTTTTCCTTTACATCTTATGGCTATTTTTTTCAAACATTTTTTTTCTACGTTTTTTTCCCGACATTTTTGGCAATTTTGTTGAGATTTCAAGGTATTTTTCTCCCTTTCTTCTTTTTTTTTTGGACATTGTATGGTTACTTTTTGAGCATTTTCTTTTCTGTCTTTTTTTTCCCCAATTCTCTGACATTTTTTGTGTGCAATTCATGCACATTTGCTGCTTTTGCTCTTCATATTTGGGCATTTTTAGGTATTAAAAAGAAAAAAACTTTTTACCTTTCGTCTCATTTTCTGACAGCTTAAAAATGTGGACTGACATTTTTGAACATTTAATTAGTCATTTAAAAAAATCTGAATCATTAATTAATTTAAAACATATTTTATCTAAAAAATAAAACAAAAGATGTTTAAAAAAAAAGAAGCTATTTTTTTTCTTCATTTTTAGAGATCCACAGTGAGCCACAGGAGAGGGACTAAAGAGCCACATTTGGCTCCAGGGTCACAGGTTGCAGACCCCTGTTCTAGTACATGTAAATACTCAGATACTGGGATTTAAAATGACACCAAAAATGTTGGGATACCCTCTATATAGTTTTACTAAAACATGAATTATTTAAATTACCTCTATTTTCCTTGGAGTAATGCTTCCATCCAAAATCAGAGGTTTTGCCAACGCCCCTGTTAAGGTTCCAAAGTACTGTAATTATCATGACTTATTCAACTCATATAAAAGGAAGCTAGCGAGGATTCCTTAAAGAATCATCCGAGTACTCCTTGCATTTCCAGCTGTCAGGGTTTGCATGCAAACATAGCTGGCCCTCTCCAGTCTTTCCTTCACATCCACTCACGCTTTGTCTTTCATGAGCCAGCTCGGGTTAAAACGGATCCAACATTCATCGCCAGTGGGGAGAGGCATGTCACGGATGATATGCAGAGCAAACATAATTCCCTGCCAGACTTCTTGCTTCTAAATCCAAGTGGAAGGAAGAAGTGCCAAACAGAAGAAGCATAGTGACCGTAGATTTACTGTGTCGATTGAATAAACATCGATAAAATGCGTGAGGTGGTTGCTGATTTTTTTTTAAAGCTCAAAAAGAATGCGCGTTTGAGAAATAAAACAACACAAGAAAGACACTGTGGGGAGCACATCTAGCCTTTAGGAAAGCGGCGGGGGAAAGCATTCATCCGGCATGCCATGCAATTCTAAAAACAGATTCAATCTCAGATGAACTGGTATAAAATGCACATAATCATAATGAAAATAAATATGTAATTATTGTGGCATTTTAAGTCGGCTCCTGACAAAAAGGCTATCCAAACACCCTTGATTAAGAATCAGTGTTTATGGAAACAGGTTGAATATGACGTTGCGTGACCTACGCTACAACAATCCATCCAAATTCATGAGCGCAGTGCAGATCAATTTGACATGATCCCGCGGAAAGACTGAGTGTAGAAAAGCAAATTCAGCAACATTGTTCCACCACGTTTGATTAAAAACATTTATAGTGATACTCTTGTTGACAAAGCCCTCTCAAGGACATGGATACGGCACTGAAGGCGTTCCAGGTGATAGATGTACCTGCACCTGTCGCAGAGATTTACTGTAACACAACCTCATCTTTTTCCAACCAGGCCTTGAGATCTGTCGACCACCGAAAACAGCTAGATAAGGACTTTCCTGCCAGTTTCCTGCCAGTGGGCGGAAAAGAGCGTTAGTCCGACAGGGCACTGGCCCCTGCGAGTGAACTCGCTCGTCGCAGCTTAGCCGTTTGGAATCCCCCAGTCGAAGCTCGGATCTGGACGGGATTAACCGACGCCGCGGTCCGGCAAGGAAGAACGGCGGGAGCTCGTCCAGAAGGCTTTATCCACTGCGCCTTCCGCGGTATACTCGCAAAGCCCATCCACATGGAATTAATTCAGATAGCCCGTGAACGGTACTTTGCTTTCTTAGGCATGGAATCACAAGGCCAATTAAAATAATCGTTGAGGTCACCATGGGCCAAAGTACAAATCATTATCGTGCATGTTGCGATACAGGGGTGTTACAAAAGCCGATTTTGGAATCCCAAAACCGGTTTTGATTTATAAGATACAAGTGCATCGAAAACGAATTTTTTTTTGAATCGTTCCACTTTAAAATACATCGAGATACGTATTGAATTTTAATGGGGAAATATATTTTTAAGAAAATGCCACATACACAGAAGTGACAAATCATTCAAATCAATGTATTTAAACACAAGAAACTCATGAGCCATATCGTATCAAATCGAATTGCAATTCCACTGAACTGAACTCAATCAAATCAATCCACTTCAAAATGGAACCACCCTTCGTATTCGTAATCGTAATCGCACCGTATCACTCCCCAGGAAGGAGAGCAGCTATTGGCTGTCCTAATAAGTAGCTAGAAGTCGCTAAATGACATCATTGCCTAATTTGCATAGTTGTAGGAGAGAGGAATAACATTGCGGGAGAGGCAAAAAGTGAATAAGAACACCGGCTTTTGACGGGGGGAAAAAAAGTTGCCAAATTTAGCAAGAAAGTGGCCAAGTTGGCAGCATTGCATCGCATGTATCAAGATACACATCAAATTGTCTTATTGGAAATTTGTACACCTCATTGCGATATTTGAAATGGCTGACTAAACCAAACACGATGGTTGCGCATCCCTCCAATAAAAGTCGATTCGATACCTACCTCAACACTAAGGGTGCAATACGATCCGTTTGGGAAAACGATTCATTTGGTTTGATTCAGTGGGATTTCCTTCAAAGAGATTCTATGTAACATGGAATGCGTTAGTTTGTGTGTGCGTGTGGTATTTTAGGAGGCCTGGGATGGACTAACACTGCACTTTGAACACGGCGGAGGTCAAAGCAGGCACAGTCTATTTTTACTCGCCAAGCCGCTTAGAAGTCTTTCATAACAGCAGTTCATATGACGTCACTAACTGAGGAAAACATCTGTATTGATTTAATTACCAGCTTCCTGTCTGATTCTATCAGTTTTGTAGGTCGACGTGTCACATGCCCGTCCAATAATCTCTTTTTGGGAATAATTATTGAAACATCAACAACATGGTCTAGTCTTCTCGCCAACAGGGCAACAAACTGAAAGCAAGTTTTTACCATTTCAGCTTGTTTAGATTTTTCTTTTCATAGTACACCCACGTACACATTTCTCATTTGATTGGTCAATATGTAAATTAAAGTGGACTTCCTTTGGGTGGTATACTAATGAGATTTTAAATAAAAGGCAGCTCAGCAGCCTTCTTACAATCTGTGCCCAGAGCGAAAGGTCCTGTGCACAGCTGTGCTGATGAAAACACCACGTTATAATCCTCGCTGTGCCATTCGGATCTCTCGGACTCCAAAAGCCTCCAAAATCCGCTTTTGAGTTGCATCAGCCCATCCAGCGGAACACACTGCAGGCTAAGCAACTACTAGCCACTGTGAACCCAAATATTTGCCTGATGAGCCGATTGATTTTTTTGGGGCGTGCTGATGGATCAGTCGAGTGGACCGCCTCCAAGGTTTCCAAATGTAATATCTCAACAGCTGTTGTCAGGGATGTTCGATTATATCAGTAAGGGCCACTTGAGTCATTTCAACAACTTATGAAGGTACTCAAAAGTTGACCACAATGTTTTTTTTCTTGTAGTCTGCCTCCAATTTGGTTGAGTTTCAAAAAAAGAAAAAAAAATCATACTGTCACCATCATGAAACCTTTATAAAACCTACAGGTAATCAGTAACATTAATCATTATCATGCAAGGCATAAGTTAACCATCCTGTTAAAAACACATAAAAAAAAACCTTTCATAATAAATAAACCAGGGCTGTCAACACTCACTCATTGAGCGTGACACGCATTTCTGGTCATTCTCTCACTCTAATTTCTCACGCTAAAAAAAAGTATTTGTAACCCATATGTATGGTTGATCACCAAGCGTCATCAAGGGACGCACTTTGTCCTGTAATAACGTTCCTAGGGTAGAATATGACGATACAGAATCCACTCTTTATTTTTTTTTACATTTTTAACTCTTAATGTTGCTCACGGAAGTACATAGCGGAAGACAACCCGCACCAGTCTCGGCAAATCACACTCAGTTCTGTCGGGAGCACCGAATTAAGGTGAGAAAACGGTGCACTGTTATAAAACAATTTATGTGAATGATGAATGTTAAGCCTAGAGTTGTACATGTCTTTAAATATGTATGATTATAAACTGAAGATATATCTCTTAATTGAAAGTGTAAAAATATGTTTTTCAGGGAGATGGAGGAAATGTAGTAGTAGTTATGGCAATGATTTTGGCCATGATAGCAATAAGCACTGAATATCTCATAGCATTGGCAATTTCTTTGATATATTTTGATTATAATGTGCATATGCACCTGTAAGAATTTTGCACTTTTGATTTTAAGAAATTATTTGTGCTTTTCCAAGTTATGTGAACTTGTTCAATGATGAGCGTTTCAGTTTGTTAGCTATTTTTTTTTTTTTTACACATTAAAGTGAAAATGTGTTAAGTTATGCTACCTATTTTCATTAAATATTATACGTATTCGAAACTATCCAAACGACCCTCACAACTTTAAATAACTTTAAAATGGCGTGATTGCTGTGGGATATTAATGAAAAAGAAGGCGCTACGGACGAGGCACGGGCACCGTAAAGTCGAAACGATGTAGGTCGCGCACGACGTATATCGAGGTCTCCCTATCAGCTAGCAGCTAGCTTGTTTGACGCTAACTTGTCAACATCATCATTAAGTCAACAACTTTTAGATCCAGTAAATTTGAAACATCCCAGATCCTAAACATCCGGAATTGTGTCGCGTGCGAGCAATGGGTGGATATTTTTAACTGAAACTTATCAGCCAATTGCGGAAGGGAGTTCCCCAAGTCGAACGGGTAAAGGAGAAGGTTGTACCAAAGTTATGTACCGTTTGACTCTAATTTGAATACATTTTTGGGGGCAGATTTTCTTTTGACGATATCACACTAAGACATTTCCCAAAAAGTAAAACAAATAAAAAATAAAATAAAAAATCCAACGCAAACAAATAATTCTCTCCGGAACCAATTGTCCGATTTTTAAAATTCTTGGAGTGTTGTACTCTGGTCGTAGTGACCAGACTTTGATTTGAGGAAATCTCATCATGTTGCTATTGTCAAAACTAAGTTGTTCTGAAATAGGAACATATGCCCGATAAATTGACACCACATAAGATGACAGTTTAACGACCGAAATTTACACACCAGACATAATAAGGCTTTTGTTGTTGTTGTTGTGAAATTCAAAACCTTGCGAGATTTGAAGCAGTACCAGTTTATCCTAAATAAAAATGACATGGCAACCTGATCGATTGTGTTTGCTTGTTCCTTCGCGTCTGAGATAAAAAAATAATAATAATAATAATAAAAAAATAATGCACTCTTGGGATCAGCATGTTTGCCTTCTGTGGTGGCAGTAATTTTGCATCAGAACATAAAAGTGCACCGATCATCCTTTGTGATGCTGACGTATGGGCAGAAACTCCTTTTAGGTGATTGAGCAAAGACAGATCATGCTGTCTGCTCTCAAATTCAGAGCATCTACATTAGATTTTCTTTGCATCAAGAAGAAACTCCCGGGCCTCAAGATGAATTATGGGAGAGAAAAAATAACAGAAATAACAAGATACGAGGTATCTGTCTGTCTGGGGGCTGCCATTTAATTTCACTGTTCTTTGTGGGATGCTGTTGCTAGTAGCAACCAGCGCTGACGGGTTTCCTTTTGGTCTGATGCGAGCATAATGTTCAACCGATTAAATAAGACATTTAAAGTTAGCAGTACAGAAACTCGCTCAGACTAACATTTTTCTATGTGTTGGACTGCACAGCCACAAAATGACACATACAAAAGAGAATGGATCACTTTTTTTGGGTACATTTGAAAACTTTGGACATTCAATTATGACAGATTCTCTACTGCACTGCATGGAAATAATAAAATGTACTGCTTGTTGGAATAAGTCATCATTCCAAAAAAAACACAGCAAAAGTTGAGTTGAGACAACTGGACGCTTCTTGGTTGTTACTAATTCATGACCTGAACGACTGAGAATCTACAGACATTTAATTAAAACATGTTAATTAATTATGTTCAGCAATACAGTATGTTAATTGTTTCCAATTATAAAAAAAAAAGGCGATATTATCAGCGTAACCTAAAGCAATTGCATGCAGCACAATTAATACTGTTCTGCAAATGTAGTTTCCCGTCACGACACTCCAACCTGTAAAATAAATTAACAGAAACAATATTTGCTGACATTTATGAATGTTGTGCCCCTTTGAAAATGCACAATTGTATTTATTCTCCGGACAGCAAATTCTATTCTTTGATTTGATTCATGAAATGCACACCAGAATAATCGCAGTGCACTAAAACACGCTGATGTTTGCTCACGGGAAACCATCATCATCCCAAAAATAATTATTTCAATACAGATGTAATGCTTACATTAAACACAGAGCAGTGATTTTACTTCCATCTACTTTTTTTTCAACTTAACTCATTCACTGCCATAAATTCATGAAAAAAAAAAAAGATTATTAAAAATTAGGGGCAAGAGGCGATTACATTTTTTAATTGTAATTAATCGCATGACTTCATTTCACTAGTTAACTTGCGATTAATCACAAATTTCATATCTGTTCTAAATGCACAATAAAAAAAATCGAGGTTTTCATACTCTTGTTAAAAATGTTAAACTAATAGAAATAGTTCAAAGGAATTTTTGACGTTTATAACCGTCAATGGCAGTGAATGAGTTATTGTTTCTGTTCCGATTCGCCCTCCAAGGCAGCGACTCGCAACCACTGTGCCATGGCACATTATTGTACATCAGTGAAATGATCAGGTGTACCGTGGGAAATGATCCAATTTCATTTAATTGGTCGAGGATTATTACGGCAAATGATCTTGTCTTCTTTGCATCTATTCTATGCCAATGACTTTTAATGCAGAACATCCACATTCCTATGAGAGAAGAATAGGAAACAGGCCTCAGATGTCAACCTATGAGAAGCACATTTGTGAGTTCATTTGAACAAATCCTCAATATCTTTGGAGGTATACGGGCACGTAGGTCACTTTGGGCGAGACGGTTTGGACCCTGTAGGCCGCCAGGAAATCACATGACACAGGTAGGCAAGGTAAGGCAGCTTTCTTTACATAGCTTTATTTATATTTTATGCGCAAGGTAACTCAATGTGCTTCAACCGTGTTAAAAGGACAACATTTAAAAGCATTTACACCCCCCTCCCCCCAAAAAAAACAAAAAACACTTAACATCCCCTTGTTTGTCTGTGCGACTCCAAAGTTAAAATGCAATATAGAGTATATTATTAAAATATACATGTATAAGCCAGAATGTTACATGAAGATTGGCATGTATGACAGCAGCAGTCCTTCAAACCTGATTAATAATCTTTCCTTGGTGGAAAGACTAATTAGGTATAATTAGCTCGCCGAATGACTATGACCATGTCCATTAAATAATAATAATAATTTAAAAAAGCTAGTTATAAATCAAGTAATGCTCATAGTTCAATTTGATTCGGAATAGATGTTATTTTTTTCCAGATCAACTTGAAATATTACATTAGGCCCAATCTAGTTATGTCATCTTATTCATTAAAAAATATTTCAGTACAACTTCACCAACACTTGCTTCTACATTATTAGTGGTTTCATTCTATCATAGCCACGTAGCATTTACCGTCAGTCTATGGTCTTATTGTGATGGATTACTTCCTGCTCTGAGAAATAAAGGGGTGATTAGATGCATATAATGGCCTTTATTCAAAGGTGAACGCTCAACAAGGGAATAAGCAATACATCTCAAAGATGATTTCAATATCCTGCCACTTATTAAAAAGAAGTACGGATGAAATTTACTTGTTGAATGATAATAATAACAATAATAATAATAATAATAATAATAAGCCGTTATGCTAATTGGCTTCCAAGTGATTTTTTTTTTTTTTTTTTTACTGCAATACCAAATAACGTAAAGTGGATTAATTATTTCCAGGCTCAAACTGTCACCTATTAAATTACATGTTCCCATCCCAATACAACATTTATAACCGTCCAATGCAGAGAGATTTCAGCCAGGAAAACTTCTCACTCCTTGACAATGCCTGACAGAAATGTAATGGAGAGGAAGCAGGACCTTTTGGTTCAACTCCAAACTGTACCAATTGATTGATTATTAATAAATAGCATTGATGTAATTTTGGTTCCACTCATTTTGGGAAGAAAAACACACAACCAAATGACAGGGAAAGATTAACATTACGAACAAATGATAGAGCATCTTTTGGAATCATGACAACTGTATCATGCCCTCTCATGGGTTTACTTGCACCTTTATAATTGTGTTTGCGCAGTTCCAGTATGAGACTGCGTGGCAGACCAATCCCTGAGGCCATTTTGTTGATTACTTTGTAGACACAGGTCCCTTAAGTGCGTCACCGGGTCCACATATGAAGTCGCTGTACATGTAAAAGTGGACGTTAACTATTTTTGTCATATTTCATGGCCAGAAGAAAGGTGTGGACAGATTAATCACAGCCATATTTACTTTGGTGCGCCAGGGTCATTATAAAACATGAGCAAGGGTCCTAATGAATACTATCAATTACTTCTGAGCTTTCGCCCCCCCCCCCCTCTCTCATTTGACATGTCTAATTGGATGCCTATGTAACGATGATCAATTTTAAAACAACAGTTGACTTTTTTTCCTCTCTCTCTTTAAGGAAGTTGGCAAATTGCCGCCATCAAAATACCTTTTATTGCTATTTAAGTGAACATGCGTAGCCGTAAAAGTGAACCTTGGGAGGCCAATTGTCTGTACCTTGCAGCTATGTGTGGCTCCTTATAAGGTCATCGTTTTGCAAATTCTATAAATGTAGACGCAGGGAGCACAAGAAACAAACGGGCCACTTAAAAAGTGCGACTGACGAAGAAATGTGTGCTATACTCAAGGAAACAATGTCAATGGGAAGACCGGAGAGACAGATGTGCTCTTCTTCAGCATAATAAAGATTTTAACAAATGCTCATTTTAGTTCTTCAACAAGAAATAGATTGAATTTTATATCTCGAACTAGTGGATGCACTGCAGTAGGCCGTTTGTTTACCCCCCCCAAAAAAAATCAATCATCTCATTCGTCAAACCAGAAATCGTGCACAATCAAATTTTATGGAGCACCCTGACTGAACTGTAAGAGGACTGTCGGAAAATAAACACAAGAAAGGAGCAAGGAAAGCTGTTAGCTTACTCGGAAACTTGATTCCCGTAACAACTCTTGTGCTTGTCATTTCAATGGCGGCAAAACTTACAGTATGTAAATATTATGTAAACACTAAATTCAATGTTTTTTTTCCTTCCATTTCAAATGTCCGTCTCACTTGAAGCTTCATCTTTATTTGTTTGTTATTCTTCCAACTTCTTCAGTCAGCTCAGTGAGTGACAATTAAAGAGTCTACAGCTCAAAAATGTAAATAAGGTACAAGGTTAACAGTTGCAACTGAAGTTGCTGACCATTTTTCAAGGGAATTTAAAATCACTTATAACACACCTCACACTACAAGATTTATTTTTTATGTACTGTGACCCTAAGCCAACAGATAATTGGGCCTGTGCTTATTTTTGGGAAATTGGGCTGCAAATCGTCTCATTACGTTTATCTGCGTACCTCAGTTAGGACAAAGTGTAAGGTCAGACATGCTAAATGAAATCAATTGGCACCAACCACTTGCATAACCAGACTACATAGAACAAGTGAAGAGAGTTGAAATGCAAAAGCGGACACATCATCATCGCAAATTTGTCACTTGTCGCACACGTTCTCAACTATGTATAATTTCATTTTCTTTCAAATCTCCTGACAAAAGTCTCGCCTTCGCTTCCTCTGGTCAAGTTTAGTATGTTTACACACCATGCCACCAAACAGCACAGTGACTACTTGCCACCCTACTGACCGGCTGACTGCTTACAAGTTTGAAAGAAACCTGTGACCATAATTAGAGGAGACATCATGGTTGAATTTGGACATGTGCCTATTATGGTCAAATTACATATTTTTAATCTTTTTCTAGGGGCCCCGTCAATTTTGATGAATTGATTGTCATTATATTTTCATGTATTATTATGATTATTATTTTTTTTGTTTCTTCTTTTATTATTTTTCTTTCATTAACACAGGGGTGCCTACCAACAATTTTGTCCATGTGAGTATGTAACTTTTAGGTCTGTTTTGTAACCAAATGATTTCCTTGGAGTTGTATAGTTTTGCCATGAAATGACATCTTTGGAAGACCTTAGGATTTTTTTTTTCAAAACTAGATTCTTAATTGCTTAATTTACATTAATATAGAATACTAAATAGACAATTAGTATCTTAATAAGAAAAGAAGAAAATTTTTTTTACTTGACACTGAAACTTTTTTTGTAACACAAAGCAACAGCCATGTTTTTTTGCTTGTGATACTGGAAAGAGAGAACCAGGACTGGACTGGCCATCTGGCATTTAATGATTATTTTCCTACATTTTACCCCTAGAGACTGGCCCACAATCTAGAGGGACCAATCCATTAATCCAGTTCAAATATAGATAGCAAACTGAAACATCGACAAACATCCGTGGCGGAGCGACATGTTAGGCAGGAATTGGGCTGGGCCGAATTCAAAATGCCAGGGCCGATTTTTTTTTTGTTCCAGGCCAGCCCTGGCGAGAACTGATGCAGTGACGCAAGCCGTCAGACTAAATGTTAAATCTCACAGCCACAATCAGGTGAGACGGTATCATGCAGCGTTTCTCAACCGAGCTAAGGCACATAAATAAACATCTCATGAAACACCAAAAATCAAAATCACAATCAAAAGTCCCACATTAATAATAATTTAAAAATAATTTCAGCTTTTATAATATTGCAATCATGATGATCTTGTTTGACTTTACTAATCTGACCTGATGAGTTGAACACAAAGCTATTATTCTGGTATATGAAGGCAACAGGTGGAAACAGGTTGGATGTAGTTAATTCCAGATCAGGTCAAATTAAAAAAGCACTCACAACACGCTATTGTTCAATAGTAGGAATCAGTGATCTAGAAAATCCCGTTTCTGACACTTTTTATATGACAAACAAATGAGCGTGCATGTCTGTGTTGCGGCCGCCATGTTATGTAATACTCACCTGACTTGCTCCTCGTCTATCTGTTGGACATAATGTCAGCCTGCAGCAGATGGCATCGCAAACAGATGCTGTCAGTCCATTTGGATCTAATCGGCGATGCTCTGGATGACCTGCGAATATGTGTGTAATAGAGTTGAAGTGGTAAGGGATCAAAATTATGGTTATCGCTACCATCACAATGTTGTGGAAAAATAGTGCAACAAGCACAAGTTGCAAAATGTATGGAATTGTAAGCAAATGGCATACAAGACCCATCTTAATTTACTTGACATACTAAATTGCGATGGATTTAACTAGCTAACTGCATGCACTTAGTGTGTTTGTCACAGCTGGATAGGATTCTAATGCTACCACTGTGAGGACAAGTGGAGTGTGTGTGTGTGTGTGTGGGGGGGGGGGGGTATGTTGTATTAGCTCTACACTAAATGCCACCGCCGCGAGCAACAATATGTTGTAATTCTACCTGGAAATAACAGCCTTAAAAAATCTCTTCTCAAAATAAGAAAAATTGCTGCATTGTCATTGCCATAGTGATCAAGAATCACCTTCTTTAGCTAGAGGTCTTTAATAATGGTGAACCTGTATAACAATGTTGCTATTGGGAGCAATTCATTTAACACATTTTTTTTTTTAATTATTATTAGTAACAGGTTAGGGTTAAAAAAAAATCCCTGTAAATCTTTTTTTTTTATTAATTAATGAATTAATTGATTTATTTTTACAGATAGTTCTACAGTATTTATGATTTTTTTTTTAAAGGAAAATTATTTTTCACAACTGTAGGTGAGCCTTGGAGCTATATCTATCTATATCTGTATCTCTCTCTCTCTCTCTCTCTCTCTCTATATATATATATATATATATATATATATAAAGGATACATGATACATGTAGTCCTCAATGAAATTGTTCCGTTCCTATAGCAGCAATGTAACCTGAATTTGCAGATAAAATCGGAATGTGTCATAGTTTAGCACTAACCTATGCAAACATAATAATAACATTCAATGATAAATCCTGAGTGTATACTTGGACTATTTAATGCTTCTAAAAAAAAACCGTTTATGTTTTAGTGAACATGTGAGAGATTACATTTCATGAACAATTTTAGGGTGATCCACAATGTAAATTTTATGGTGAAACTCTAGGTCAAAAGATCAAGTTATTAAAATATGCTAATATGATTGATGAAGAGAGTTTTGGAATTATTTTTTGTGGAGATTGACCCAGTAGTTCCTGAGATGTAAAGGTTCAAAGGAAGTGTCCAAATTCGGCAAGCCGTACCTCACAAACCACTCTGCCGATTACCCAAACATTTGAGATTTAGTGTTGTGCCATTACTATCAACAAGTACACCAAGTTTCATTAAAATCAAAATCTGTTTTGTTGAACCCACTGAGTGATTTAGCATGGGAACGACCCACTAAGACTCCAATGTTAGGCATAGGGTTCAAATTCATTTACCAGGGATTATTTTAAAGGAAGAGTGATGAGTCTGAAACCTGGAAATTGACTGTGTTAGATTAAACGTGATCAATCGGTGTCAGATGTTAACTGAAGGAACGAGACAAAGTAGTTCTGAGCGTGAGCCTCCCAGGCAGAGACAGTCATGAATGGTGGACATGTTGGTAAAGGAAACGGGAGTGATGATAAATGGATGGGTTCACTTGTTTTTAGGCAGCTTTGCTTTTTTCATCCCAGCCTGATACTTTTTACAACGTAAAACGGCCAAGGCTGAAATCTGTTAACATTTATATTTGGGAAGTAATTGCAGGATATTCATTTTTCTTTCAACATTGCTTTTAGAAATGCCATTTTGAATGACTACCTTCAGCCCATACTCCCACAGGTTCAGTTGAAGGAGCGACGGAGTCAAACGGAGATAAATGCCTCATTAGTTTTCCTCATGAACAAAAGAACGATCGCCAGTTTAATGGGTTAGTGAATTCAGTTTAAGGTGAGGCCACTAATGGAGCTGATGAATCAGGCGGACTTCAGAGAGTGTTTCAGTCTGCCACCCAAAGTTGTCAAATTTTAAAATTGTTCTTTTTCTGTCTTTTGATATCTTGGAAACTAATCATTGGAATATGGCTGTAACATAACAAAATGTAGAAAATGTGAGGTGCTGTGACTCCGCGCTGGATGTATTGTATTTATATTGCCATTTGCCTTTCTTGTTCTTGAAAAGCTCATCTGCAAGGGTCACACTGCAAATTGTAACTTCATAAAAGCTGACTTTTGAAGCAGCTCTCACTATATTCTGCATCTGTGCCTGACGTTCTGGCAGGGACTTTGTGTTAGTACGAAAATCGACACACATGACGTCTTAAAATGTCTTAAAATGCCGTTATCATAGCACAGCAGTCACTGCTAACAATTAAACACGGTTCCTGACACTCAAAGGAAATTGCACCTTTTGCCATTTATTTATACAACTGTTAATTCGATTTAAAATAAATAAATTGGGCTTTCAGTGGCTTTGGACACAAATTGAGTCAGCTATGAATCAGGCATCATCAAATAAAACTCTTTAACGTGACACATTAACTTAAAACATCATGTATTTGCACAAGATGGACATAATAACCCATAAATCAATTGTGAAGACGTTTATGTTTTGTGTGGAATAAACAATATAATATAGAATTTAATATGAATGAAATGTTTGGTTAAAAAAAAAAAAACAGTACATTTTATTTTGTGTCCTTGGTATATGTTGTTGTAGTTAGGAAATAATAAGTGAAATTCAGAAATAAAAAATAAAATAAGATTGCTGCTAACATGATAATTGCTACAATGGTTGGAGAAGTCACTGGATATAATGGCAACATTTTTCAGTTGACAACACTAAAGATAAAAAAATAAATACATGTTTTTTTTTTGTTTTAAATCAAATCTGCAGATACTGATGGGCTGGATGTGGCCAGCGGGTCCCACTTTGCTTAGATATCCCTTAAGACTTCAAGTTCATCCATAAGGTTGGTGGGTCGGGAAAACAAATGAGCACCAAACAGTAACCTCTGGTGCTCATTTGAGAACCATGCCCAAACTCTTATATGCTCACCTGGACATACGGGTTTCCCTTGGTAAATATTCAACAAATGTAATATTTAAGATTGTTTGTCCTTAAATTTTTTCTCTGCAAATCGAGCGGGAAAAATTACTCCTAACACACCCAAGATCATCTTTTAGAGACATCCGACAATCAGGCTTTTGCTGACTTTGATCAGTGGAGGAAAAACATGCCCAAATTTGGCACTGTTATCCCTATTTGTGCCTCCTGCCAACCCACCAATGTTATGTTACACTGCAAGCACTATCACGTTTAGTTTTTCTTCACATAGTGCATATATATATATATATATATATATATATATATATATATATATATATATATATATATATATATTCTTTAATTTGAGTTTATGTGACATTCTCATTAGTGCATTCATCTTTGACCACCGGTGGTGTTCATTAAAAAAAGAAATCTGCAACTTAATCTTACGAAAACCTAAATTCCCTCTGACTGAGGAGGTTCATTACTTTGTTCATGAAAGAGATGTCAAAAGGTGGCTCATTTGAGAAAACCTCTGAACCAGTTCTTTTAATAGAAAAAAAGGCTGACTGACATGACATCCACTCCAGGTGGGGTCATCAAAACTCTGACAACTATGGCAATTGCTTGAAATGTAAAATTCCAATAGAACCGAGGGAGGACATGCTAGCTCCCTACCTAGCGAAAAGCTATAAAAGCAGCGTTGAGAGCATCTCTTCCAAATTCCCATCTTTTTCACCTGTGTGTCGATTGTCAAATGAGGATGTATGATTGATGGAGGACTAAGGTAACTGACTATTTCACACTGCATTCCCCTCAATTCTATCTAATTTGAAGCAGCACGCAGTTAGCAGCCTTGACCCAAAGGTGGACTTTTGCATGGTGACTATTGGCAGGCTAGTTGAGGATTAGTCAGATGAGCGCTTCATCCATCCCAACAAACAGCAACAGAAATGAGGGCTTTAATCCGAGTCGGAAGAGCGGAAAGCGAATCCCCACATGCAATGTTGCATTCTTCTTCTTCCGGTTTATAATCTTGCTGTGGCAAGTGAGCAAACCAAACCAAGCCAAACCGCTGCAGAGACAGCCCATGTCTGTGAGTGACACGTGGCAATTTAGAACAGAAGAAACGCCGAGGGACTGATTAATTATTGGGCTGGAAAAAGTATGAATGGAAACAAGCATGCCTTCATTAATATGCAAACTCATTGGCTCACTGGTGCAAAATGTCACTTATGATTCGAGGCATATACCATGCATAACGTCACACAAAATCTCACGGTATAATCATGTTACTGTTTTAAACAGTACTTACCGACGAAAACAATTCTTTCATCAGTTGATTTATCGTGATAACGTCACCGTTACCGTCACTGTATTTTGTTTGTTTTGTTTTTTGATGCTCTAAGCACTTGCATTGTGAAATGCCAGCTAATCCAGTAAACCAGAGCCATATATATGGCTCTGCAGAAAGCGTGCTGAGGCTGCTCTCTACCGGTATGACGAGGAATTGCATGCACTCTACTTCTGCGCACGAGTGCCACAATTTGTCAAACAGCCTTCCCTTGTGGAACTTTTATGCATTGCAGTGTGTAAATAACACAGGATTATGGTTAAACTAAACAACAAACGACATGTTTTCCGCTTCGAAGTAATGCTCCTGAGTCTGAACATACTTTCCCAGCCTCTGCCACGCGTCATACACTCTTGAAGGACTCTTCCGGGATCTCCTCATTTATGTCATCACTTTGATGACACACACCTTGTAGGACATTTTATTGTGAGAGTGTGTGTATGAGTCTTTATATATGTTTATCTACTCAATTGTTGGGCATAGCAAGTATAAATTTGACATAAAGTGACTCTGTGGGAGGCCTTATAGAAATGCTTTTTGATTCATTTTTATAATAATTAATAGAATTATATTTTAATTTCTATATCCTATATAATTATGGGATCCATAAGTATATGATAAAATATTTAATAAACTATGTATTTAAAAAAACTGTAAAAACAATGCTGAAAAAGACAAACATATAGAAATAAACATGAACAATATTTTTTTTTCTATTGAACATTACATTTAGAGCTGCAGCTCATTGATGTGGAATATAATAGAAAAGTACATTTATTTCAGGATTTCAATTAAAAAAATGCAACTCATATATGACAGGTTCATAAAAAATGCATAGGAAAAAATATATTTTTTTTACTTTAACTACTGCTACACATTACGTTTTGCACAATATTGAATTATTTTGCCTGATGAAATAGGTGTCGATTTGAGGTGCAGTCGATTTGAGGTGCAGCTTTGCAAATGAGTTGACGTGCGCTACAATTAATCGCGTCATGTCGTCAATTAGTCATCACTGGCCCTGATCAGCCTGAAGCTTTAGTCCTGATGGGTTTGTTGCTTACTTGTCTGATTCAATCCCCACTCCGTAATGGTGTGAATAGTGAATAACATTGCTTCACAAAAAAAATAAAAATAAAAATAAAAAAAATAAATAAATCTAATGATTTTTTTAAAAATAAACATCCCTGCATTTTTTTTTTCAAGAAACATAAAACACCATTTTTTTCTTTGCACAATATACGTTAATGTCTTGCAGTAGCATTCAAAGCCAACAGGGCCCTTGCAAGGCTCTTCCACACTGTTCACAAATAAAATGAAAAGACAGCAGAAGCACAGATAATATTGTCTGTATTTATTTTCATTGGAACACAGTTTTTTAATCATTGTAGCAGTAGTTTTCATACTTCTCGAAAAGATCGTGACTTGTCAGACTCGTTTTTATAAATCATTTCATCAAAGTCGTTTGTAAAAAAATTAAAGAAGTTAGTCCAACTAAAGCATCTATAATATTACAATATACTGGTAGTGTAATAGTAATAATAATAATAATAATCATAATCGCAATGATACTTCTATATGCCTTTCCCACCCTATCCCCATTTCTAGAGTTGATAAAATCTTTCCACATTCACGCTCGCAAACGGAACCACAACCTCTCTCTCTCTCTCTCTCTCTCTCTCTCTCTCTCTCTCTCTCTCTCTCTCTCTCTCTCTCTCTCTCTCTCTCTCTCGACAAAGCTGAGGATTTAACACATTCTCTTGAACATGAATGATTTCAGGTGCTCGAAATAATCATAATAAAAAACCATCAGAAATACAAAAAAAAAAATCAAAATCATGACATCAACTGAATACACAAAGAGGAGGCGAGAACACATATTGTTCAGCATACAAGGGAACGTTTTTACAACCAAAACAAAGCAAAAAACATCAATGGGCTTCTGCATAGATCCACAGGAGAGAGAAGAGAACAAGTACGAGACACGTGGGCAATAATCGGGCTATTTGCACCATACAAATGTGCAAGTCAGAAAAAAAAAAACATTGATCTTTGTATGTTGGCGTGTGATATGGAAAACAAGCATTGGCTACAACTGCTACAGACCACAATCATCTGAGCTGTAGACTGAATAAAATCACATATAGGAACAAACAGTAGAGTGACGAGATTGAGTGTGCGTAACCAAAAGTGGGGTTTACATAACATGTCGTTCTCATTGTTGTTTGCACACAAAACTGTCCATCCATGACGCACGCGTATTCGACACTCCTAAACATATTTTCAATGTGCTTCTGGTGAGGTTTGTTGATGTTTATGAGGTGAAAGCCAAAGGTTCTGCGACCCTGACGGACCCTGTTTACTTCCTGTTGCTCTTTATGCTTTCAACACCTTGCGTCTGTTCAAACTTCTGATGTGTCTCCAGTGCTGTGGGAGTGGTGGTTTTGGATTTGGGGGTAGGGGGCAGAGGGGGGGGGGGGGGGGGGGTAGCCCACCACAGTTAGCAAATGGCGCTGTGCCGGGATAATAGTGTTACATGTTAAATATCAGGGCTGTCCAATGAAAAAGCACATATGTTGAAAATGAAATAATGAAAAAAAAAAAACTAAAATATTTTGGTTCTATATATATTAGGGTAGTGCATCTCTCCAATAAACGACGATTTGATACATATGTCGATACTAGGGGTGTCAGGCGATTAACTTTTTAAAATCATAATTAATCACAACATCAAAAGTTAACTCATGATTAATCGCAAATGTTTATCTGTTCTAAATGTACAATAAAATGTTAAACTAATAGAAACATGGCTGCATATTTGAGTCATTGATACAGTAATTTCATAATAATTCATAAAATCGATTTAAAACTAAAAATATGTACTGTACTGTAAAAAAAAAAAACGAGTGTGATATTGATTTTTGTTGAGGACATTTTTCTGCCACTAGATGACATAATTGCATTTGTAAGATGGTGACAGCTCAGTGCATTTTTCTGTGCACATTTTTAAAATTGTAAAATACAACTTGACCCCTGTCTCCACAATTAGATGAATTATTATTACATTTATTACAGCTGAATTTTGACGCGGACGTGTCTGCTGAGTTGCGACTGGAATTCCCCCAGTACAGGCTTTTCCAAGTAAGCGGTGGTCATTATTCGCGCGTTAAAAAAAAATTGTGGTGTTAAAGGAACTTATATTAACTCAAAATGAATGCACTAATTTTGACACCCCTAGTCGATTCTTTAGGTACGATATGATGATGATGCGATTCAAATAAATTTATGATTGCCTCATATTACATAAAAACAAATTGATGAATAGCTTTGAAATCAGAGGCCAGTAAAAACTTTTATGGTTAAATATTTTTACATTTATTTTAACCAAAAATACTTGCAATATCTCAATGTTTTAAAGTGAAGACAATGCGCAAGTCGATGCACATAATTTGCTTCGGCGGCCAACATCAAATTACATGGTGGGCCAGAACTGGTCCCCGGGCCTTGAGTTTGACATCTGTGATCTAGATCAGTGGTTCTCAACCTTTTTTTCAGTGACATATCTCCTGTGAACTTTTTTTTTTTTTTTTTTACAGCCAAGTATCCCCCCAACCAGTGCAAAGCATTTCTGGTTGAAAAAAAAAAAAAAGCACACAAAACAACTTAAAACTGAGAGCTGTGCCATCATTTTCTGATAAAAAAAAATAATAATAATAAAAAAAAAAAATAAAAAAAAATAAACTCTCTTTGCATTTATGTTGTCTCTTGAACTATTTGTAAATAAAGAGATACAACTAAAAAAGAAAGAAAGAAAAATAATTAATTTCATTTTGTGCACATAAAAAAATATGATCAACATTAAGTGTCTTCCTTTGGGCTTTGAGCTCTCAAAAAGAAATAATATTAACTGAATTTTAGATAAAGTTTTCAAGTAACTGACATATTATAAGTTGGGTCGAACCATTCTGCTATGGGGGAGATGCTGGGTTTTTAGGGCACTGCAATTGAATACCCTATTTGAATATAAAATAAATTATATTTTTCTGAAATATTTACATATACTTTTGAAACACATTTCAATATCTCCCGTACCGCCTGAAGTGCCTTCACGTACCCCCATTTGAGAACCACTGATCTAGATATGTTTACAAAACACAAACGTAATAATATGTATTTGATTGATTGTGTATAGCGCGCTTCTTTTGTACTAGGAAACCCATGCAAAATGAAAGATAAACATGAATAAAAAGTCACAAAACTTGGTATGTGCTTTGCATTGGACAGCGGAGTTGTGTATTTTATTTGAGAGTAATATTAAGGAGTAAACAAATACATTTGTATACATAAATGTGTTAATGTGTATTTCTCTCTGATGCTCTGCCAATTCTCATGCTTCTTTTATTTATTTATTTATTTATTAATTAATTTTTTTGTCGAGTCCTCAGAAAATAACCCCCCTTGTTTAAAACTTGGGCTTTGGGAAACGGATTGCTTTTCACCAAACATTTTCCAATGTAAGAAGTGATCATGAATACGAACCAGAGGACTTGTGTTGATCTAGGTTGCTGCATCTACCAACTCACCCAAATGTTTCTTTATTTGTGAATTGCCACACTATAGAACCCATTCATCTTACATGACACCGTGAACCAGTAGAACCAGATTTGATGTAGGCGGTCCTACGCAGCAAAAAGGATCAACGCTACCATCTAGTGGTTACTTAAGGACTAGCAGCTTTTTCTTTTTGGTCGACCCGGAGTGGGTTTCTTTGCAAAGAGGGGTGAGCTTTAAAAGTGGCGGTCATTTTGTTGTAATCCTTTTATCATAGAATGGTTGACATCAGTTATCGGATCGGACATCGCTTGTGAGCTGGAATGAATGTTGTACTATTTTTTTTTTGAATACCTGATCACTTGAGTTGTGGAGCGAAATAGAAATAAATACAAACTGAAAATAAATAAAGGAATAAATACAATGAGGTCAGCCCTTGAGGTCCCATCGGTCTTTCCTGTGGTCAACATCTACATTTACGCCACACTAATGTCTTCTGACTGACATGTTTATCCGGCATCGACACATTTTTCTCATGGATGACGTGGCTGCTGTTAATTAACATGGTAAAGCTTTTACTGAATGCAAACAAAAAAAAAGAATGAAGTGTATTTTAAAAAAGCCCTTTACTTAATGAAAATTTCGGTCGGAATAGAAACAAAAACAAAAATGGTTGCCAGGCTAATGGGTGTTGATTCTGGGATTTTGGTGCTCGAAACCAATTTGCCACAAACTAAATGATATTCAACACAAGAGCCAGCGGTTCAGTGTGTCTCATCCCCCCCCCCACTCCCCACCAACCCCCCCTTGATGATTGACAGGTAATGTTTAGCATAACTACGCAAAGTTAACAGTTTACAGAGTATCGGACATAACACCCAGTCATCAGGTTGCCTGTGAATTAAAAGGCCTGAGTTACTTTACTAATATAGTTTTGGTTCAGGTGTAAACAGAAAATCAACATTTCGAGACATCGTGACAACTTGGACACAAATAAGCAACAGTTCACAGAGATGGGATGGGAATAAAGAGGTAAGAGACAGACGCTATGGAATTGTAGACTGCAGGCATACTGGACTGTCCGGTCCTGTTTTAAAAAATAAATATATATGAATAGATGAGCTCTTACATAAACACACTAGTATTGATTAGTGTTAGAATCCAAAAAACAAAGAGAACCTGAATGGCAGTTAAATGACTCCCATCACATCTTTGGTTAAGACAGGCTTTGTTCTGTGAGATACAATAATCGCACCTATTAACAAGTATTTTATGCTTACATAACCCTATTTGTGTTTGCACTCTGAATCCTAATTTTAGGTTTACCATGAAGTTGCAAGCTCACCATCACTTTTTGCGTTCTCTTTTGTTAACAAATATTTGAGTTTGATCGTTTGGCTCGCGGTCAAAGGATAACTCTCGCTTGACTAAACTCTCTTTTTAAGCCGTCAACTGGTGATGTGGGGAAAGTCAAGAAAAGATTGTTTCGTGTGATTTTAGAACACACAGGAAGGCAAAAATCAGATTGTCAAAATACTTTTTTGTGGGAAAAATCATAACAGATGCACTTAAAACTCATTGCACAAACAGTGCATGTGCACGTGATCTTAACGCAGATCATTGCTGTGTAATTTGCAAGGGTGAGCATTATTTAACTGCAGTGATTCATGAGAAAGGGTTTATTTAGTATTTGTTTAATATCTCACAAAACAAAGTGAGGGAGACCCATAAACCTGTGTTTAAACATTGAGGCCCTTCCATGAAGACCCTTCTTTGGTGGTGTGATCATGTGACACATGAGAGTTTCCCACTACAAAAAGTCTACACACCCCTGTTAAAATGCCACAAATGAGGTCAAGACTATTACTGTAACCTAAAAAATCGTTTTGAGAGGGGAAGTAAAAACCAACAACTAAAATTAAGTGGTTGCACAAGTATCTACACCCTCTTTTCACTGGGATACTGCTGTGTTATTAACCCAATAATGAAGTTCAAATGTTCTTGTAGTCGTTTCCTGACATTTTTTCCTCTTTTGAGCAGAAGCTTTTGTGATAACACTGGGGGTTATTTAAAATTTGTCATAATTCCACCCACCTTGTCTAAGGCCCCCAGTTCCAATTGAATAAATCCCCGCAACTATAAGAAAATTTATATAGTCCAATGAAATAAATGAAGGCTGAACCTTTTGGCTATAATTTCAAACGGTATGTTTGGTGCAAACACAACGCTGCAATGATCGGCACTAGTCTATTTTTCTTCAGTTGGAACTGGAAAAGAACTGGGGCCTTAGACAAAATGGGTAAAATTATGAACTGGTCAAAACAGCGGTCAGTGTTAGCACAAAGGTTTTTACTAGAACGCAAAAAAAAATAAAATAAAGGAAAGCCTACTAGAACATCTGAACTTTTTCAGTTCATCAGAGTCACTTTAAATAGTGGCAAGTATGTGTTGATTCCCATTTTACACTAATTTGAATGTGACACAGTAAAATACCACCTGCAAGAGAGTGTGTACATGTGTGCAACCACATTATTGGATTATTCTCAAAAAGAAAAAGTTGTCCGGGTTACAGGACACATTAATGGTAGGGATTTTTTTTTATTTATTAGTCGTGGTCTCAACACGTGACACTCACTTCGTCCATCCTGTTGTGTTCAAAACAACTGTCATTGTCATTATCTGATTGTGGGATACTGTGTCACTGTGTGAAAGCACACACAGTTGAAGAAATATCCTGCTTTGCTGGGTTGTGTGTAAAATGCACCAACTGATAAATGCCAGAACTGATGTAGCAACTTTTGGGGATTTTAATGAAAAAAAGGAAAACAATCACTTGCCATGTCACTGATGCAGAAAAATCCCACTTTGCTGTGTGCTGTGTAAAACACACATATGGATAAATGCAATTTGGCAGGATCTCCGTGCGAAAGAGGCTACTGACACCTGACACGCACTTCGTCCACCCTGTTGTGTTCAACGCAACTGCCATTGTCATGTCATTATTTGATTGTGGGATACTGTGTCACCGTGTGAAAGCATACACAGTTGAAGAAATATTCTGCTTTGCTGGGTTGTGTGCAAAATGCACCAAATGGTAAATGAGAACTGCTGTCGCAACTTTGCAAGATTTTGATGTGAAAAAGGAAAATGATGACTTTGACTTGGACGCTATCACTGTGTGAAAGTATACTTTGTTTTGTTCTGTGTAAAATGCACAAAATGATAAATGCCAGAACTGATGTAGCAACTTTTAAGGATTTTAATGAGAAAAAGGAAAATGTCACTGGTGCAGAAAAATCCCACTTTGCTGTGTGCTGTGTAAAACACAAAGATGGATAAATACAATTTGGCAGGATCTCTGTGCGAAAGATGCTACTGAGGCTTTAACTCAGAGCTGTGCAACTTATGATCACATCACCAAAGATGGAGTCTAACCCGGGCCGGAGCTTGTTATTGTTATGCAATACCCTGTGTTGTTGAACAGACTGTGAGCAAAACAAAACAGTGAGGGCTCAATATATTCAGGTAAAAAAAGGTCCAAAGGTTGTTTGCATCAAACAAACAAACTAAATCCGAGCACACGTCACTCTCGCAGTCAATTCTTTTGTTTGTACACATCACCTCTCTTCCTCCTGTTTTGCTAAACAAACAAAAGATGAGACGTGAGAAAGAGAATATGATTGTGGTGCTTCATACTCAGGCAGTGCAACAGAAAAGCATGAATCGGAACACAGTGTAAAAAAGCTGAAGTGAGAGAAACTCAGCCAGCAGGAAGCTGAACGTTCCCACTCAAAGGCTGTGGCATTGTCCCCTGTTCCTACCTAACGGGCTCGACGAGCCCCTTCCCGCTGTGTCTTGATTGGGTTTGTGTGTCTCTTGTGTCAAAGCGTCCCAACGTTTTTTCCTTTTTCTTTTTCCGTTTGGCTAGGAAGTGTTGCCGCACAGCTCCAGCAAAAAAACTGTGGCTGTATTTTTCCATAGTGGTTGCCATGGTGAGGGAATCCCCCTTCTCCCCCCCCCCCCTTTTTCCCCTCTTACCCCCCTTCTGCATCCCACCACCTCGACAACCTCACCTCCTCCTGGCGGCTCCGTCACTCCTCATTGGCAGGGCTCTCCTCCAGAGGCGTGATGGCGGGGAGGCCCAAGCCCGTTGCATTGTGGGATGCAGTGAGGCTGGCGACAGTGTGTAGGAGGACGAGCACCAGCAGGCAGAGTTTCAGGCGGCTGTTACACAGTCTGCACGCTGCCGAGGAGCTGAGGGAGGTTCGGTGCTGGCACGGCGGGTGAGTTCTTTTCAGCGTCCCCCGGGAGACGTTGTCCACTTTCAAGTCCCACCGCACGTCGCAGCACTCCGCCTCGGGGTCCACGCCTGATGGATGGTCCTCCAGCAACCCTGGACACCGCGCACGGGGCGGGTGGCACAGTAACACATTAAACATTAAACTACAGCACTCGCCTGCTAAGGTACAGTAGGCACAATGTACATATTTAAACATTAGCTATGCAGTGCTTTTTTGCTTCTTTTTGTAATGCTCTTTATTTTGATGTACTGTATTTATTGGATATTAGTTTTTGCTGTGTTTGCATTTTGCTGCAGTTTGCCCTACTAGGAATAATAAAGTCTACCCAACAACATACAGTAAATCATGATATAGCGCTACACATATATTATACATTATGAGTTGCATTCACACAGCTGTTTCTCAGCTAACGTTTTAGACTTTCTGTATATCTAATCAATCGCTCTCTCTGCCTAACCAATCATTTTACCTACCCAGCTCACTAGCTGCCTATCCATCTACCTATCTATTTATCCATCCATCTGTCCATCCATCCATCCATCCATTCATTTACCATCAATCTATCCATTTATCTCTTCATCTATTTATCATCCATTCATCCATCTATTTATCCATCCATCCATCCATCCGTCTGTCCATCCAACCATCAATTTATCTCTTCATCTATTAAGCATCCATCCATCTATTTATCCATCCATCCATTTATCCATCCATCTATTCATCCAACCATCCATCCATTTATCTCTTCATCAATTTATCATCCATCCATCTATCCATCCATCCATCCATCCATCCATTCATTTACCATCTATCCATCCGTCCATCCAACCATCCGCTTATCTCTTCATCTATTTATCATCCATCCATCCATCTATTTATCCATCCATCCATCCATCTATTTATCCATCCATCCATCCATCCATTTATCCATCCATCTATTCATCCAACCATCCATCCATTTATCTCTTCATCAATTTATCATCCATCCATCTATCCATCCGTCCATCCATTCATTTACCATCTATCCATCCGTCCATCCAACCATCCATTTATCTCTTCATCTACTTATCATCCATCCATCCATCTATTTAGCCATCCATCCATCAATTGATTTATCTCTTCATCTATTTATCATCCATCCATCCAACCATCTATTTATCCATCCATTCATCTATTTATCCATTCATCATCCATTCATCCATTTATCCATCCATCCGTTCGTCCACCTAACCATCTATTTATCTCTTCATCTATTTATCATCCATCCAACCATCCATCCATCTATTTATCCATCCATCTATCCACAGTATCTATCTCTCTATCTATCTGGGCCGTGCGGTCAGGGTAGGCAAGAGAGGCAGACTACACCCACTGCTGCCCTCTGGTGTTCTTTCCCCTGCATATGAAGAGTAATTGAAACCTTTCAATTACATTAAATTATGTTCCACTTAAATTCCATCCTCCGTGCTTTCCATTTATTTTCTATTGCAATGCAATAATTTATACTGATTTCATCATTAAAATAGCTGAATTTGTATGTTTCGCGATTAAACACATGGAAAGAGCAGCTTCCTATCTATCAAACTGTCGAGTTGCTTCTCATCTACTTTTCTGTCTATCATCATTTCTGTCTATCACACTACACCGCTGAAGATCAAATCTACTTCAAGGAATCGTCATATCACAGTAGAACCCATTTTTTATATTAGGTCAAACAGGGTGATTTGGTGCCCTAGGCGAAAGTGTAGATTTTATTTTATTATTTGTATATGTAGGGCTTTATTTGATATTTTACTTGTTTAAGTGTAAGCAATGGATAAGGGTTTATAACTTACACTAATATCTGTGCATTTCAAAAAAGTGCATGATCTGTTTATTTTCCATTATTTGTTTTTTTTTCTTCTTCAT
The DNA here is from genome assembly GCF_054856555.1 of Leptonotus elevatus. Classification (NCBI taxonomy): domain Eukaryota; kingdom Metazoa; phylum Chordata; class Actinopteri; order Syngnathiformes; family Syngnathidae; genus Leptonotus; species Leptonotus elevatus. Next base: position 10,956,402 of record NC_141250.1, on the reverse strand, counting down.
TTGCTTTATTTTCTATTTTAATGATTTATTATCCAATATAATAACTTATTGTACATGATATAAGTTAGTGGGGGTAGAATTAGATAAGTTCTTGTACTTCTTTCTACTCCCTTTGAACATGGAAATTCTGACTTTATAAATAATTATTTTCCATTTTCACTTTTATTTTGTGTATTGCATTTATATGTTAAATAAACCACACCAAAACAAACCAAAAAATAATTATTATATAAAATATATATTCTGTATAACATATTTTGGTTTTGAAAACCTGAGGGGGAAAAATATTTTATTATCTTTTTTTTTTTTTGCCCTGTAATTTGGCACCCCCTCCACTAGATGGCGCCCTAGGCGACCGCCTAGTTCGCCTATGCCCAGGGCCCTGAGCCCAAAAGTCTGTCCCTTGACAGCTCTTAACAATTTACAATCAATCCTCTTCAAACCTTAAGGGATTATTGCTCTGTGTCAGAGCAGGAAGCTTATTGATTTTGTATCATTGACTAGGCAAACAGGAGCATTATTATCTTTGTAAAGGCTAGGATGGCATTACATGAGAAGGTGTACCTGATGTGTCCAGCAATAAAGCGTAAACGTCACATATTGTGCAACAAATATTGCTGCAGAATCACACAGAAGTCAACGACAGTCATATTTGTCACAGCACAGTATGACTGAGAGCAGCTTAATTGATCACAGAGAAGTGAAACCATGTCATTTTTTGCACATTTCTGACAACACTTACGCACACACACAAACAGACGTCCTGTTGCTGCAGAAAGAGTCCGAGCTGTGACAACTGTTTCGACTTCACAAAAGTTGTTATGCATGGAAAATGCAGCTTAGCTACAAAAAAGTATGTCTTTAACGAAACGTAATACTGCATTGTCATGCCAAAATGCTCGATTTTTTTTTTTTAAATTGCTCAAAATTGTGTATTGTAAATAGTTATCTGACTGAATAGTGCACCTGGTAGATGGAGAAAATTTTTTAGTACTGCATGTGCGCATGTAGGTCCTTCTGTTAGCTGTTTGAATGCACAGTATTATACGTTTTATGTTATGTTTAATATATATGTTTAATGCAAATTAAAGTTAATCTTGAATTTGATCTTGGAAACGAACCGTAACAATGGCTTCATGTGCTAATTCACTTTACAAACTGCAACTGTATGTATATGTATATGTGTAAGTATATGTATATCTTTATGTTTATGTATATGGAGGCGGGCTTGTTGACACGCTTTTTATTTCTTGGAATCAATACATCTTACATAAACATGTGTACCAAATGAAAGATGGAAGTCTCAGGTATACATTTTATATTCATGTCACTTTCATATTCAGTTTCATTGCAGGGTTCAATGTAATCAAATAGAGAGTGTAAACATATGTTATCTCACCAAGATGTCACACTGGATTTTGCAACTAGTAAAACGACTAAATTAATGTTGCTTTCCTGTTTTTATTTCTTGTTTTACTTGAAAGTGAACATTGAAGTCAACCAAAGAAAATTTTTAGCATTGATTTTGAAAATTCTGTTGAACATGGTCATTGAGCAAACGTTAACATAAAATATTATGCAACATGCACTGGATTAAAGTCCTTAGGGGCAGAACCATTTTTAAACAAAACCTGACAAACCAATTTCCTCGAAGGGCAATTCTAACTTAAACGTAAACTAATTTGCCAGCAGTAAATTTTCATTGGCCCATTATTTGCATGTCACGTGACAACTAACCCCAAAATGATGGGACATGTTGTCACAAACTACCATGTTTGCTAACACTATCTAAAATTTAAAAATAGCTGAAAACAGAGCAATAATTGCGGCTAGAATTTGTATATGGACGACGCTTAGGTATTTTCAAAACATATACAAAATTAAATAGTTTACTTTCGGTTGTGCAAAACGGTTAACTAGCCCTTATCCCAGCTCACAATGTGCTATTCTTTTCTCAGACAGGATACGATCCCTGACCATATATAGAAAGACAACTATCAATCCACTTTTTAGTTTTGTGCTCTTGTAGAGAACATAATTGCATTGTGACAACTTAGCCATGTGACAACAAGCCCAAGTTGCCCCTACGTGATTCATTCATACACATCAAGTTTCTTTATTCTTGTCATTGTTGTTACCATATCTGTTTTGTCTCAGCCATTATAATTAGCATTAGTAGACATTAGGAGTTGTTTTTAACTTTTAGTCTCCTTTGTAAAGTAGGACTGTCATTAGGGGCAGCAAGCAGCACAGTGATTAGCATGTCTGATTCTCAGTCGGGAGTTCCGTGTTTGAATCATTTGCATGCTCTCCCTGCGATTGAATGGGTTTGGTCCTGGTCGATTTGGTTATATCCAATGCAAAATGAATGAATGTCATCAGGGTCGAACTTAACGCGTCTTCAAGTAAGGAGAGAGAAGGCGCAGGAGGACACCTCATCTGCAGACAAACATTGTGGACGGAGGTGACACATATCGACGTGAATGCACTCGTCACTCCTGTCCTCACAAAGCCTGCCACAGTGGGAGACGAGAGGAACGGCTGGTCCCAAAACTCCAGCAGAGAGTGATGAGTCAACACGTTCCCCCTTGGCGGCTCATTCAGGGTCCAATGAGAATAAAGAGACAGCCCTGAGGAGGCGACAAACTTGGCAGGAGGTCAATGGCACCATCACGGCGGCGAGGGTTAAACACGTCCTTAAGGACGCGGCGATGTCGGGAAGGTCGGGATAATCAGTAGCTTGTGACGTGAGAGGTATAACATTGGGGTCAGCGGGGACACTGGGGACAGGACCTTACAGCTCAAAGGGGTCAAGCAGGGTATAGAATGTGAATGTGGCCGAATCACAGATGTAATGCTTCTTGGACACTTTTAGTATATAGCACAGCGTAGTGTAAATCATTTACAATAGCAATATTGTATAAGTTGATACATCTTTTAAATAACGTGGCCATACAAATGATTTCAAAAAGACACTATTACTACTATTTCCTCAAATAATGGCCGCTGCCATAATAGAGGTCATGACAAAATAAAGCACCTGGGACATCCATTTGTAAAAATGTATGCTATACCCCAAATGGATTCCTCCTTTATTGACTTTACAAAAACAAAAGCCTGTAATGGCTTTACTTTGACTAATAATACAAATTTTCTACCATGACAAATTGTACTTTTATTACAATATGCCGTGTTTATAGACAAAACCCACAAAATATGACATTAACAGGGGAGAGGACAGGGTGCTGTTAAGCTTCTCAACTTTGAGAAAAATGAAGTATAGGGATCTCAAAAAACAATAATATTAGTCATTACAGAGTACAGTACCAGACCTTTATATGTATTATGATAAATATTTTCATTAGGAACTTCTCTGTTCTCTTATGCATGTGCAGTTGAGACCATATAGTCAGTCCCCTGGCCACATAAATACCAAATTAAAGTACAGTATATAAAGAAAAGTGCCAGAACAGCATTAGTAAAATGTTCATAAATATCCAGCTTGTCACAGGAACTAATTTACTCTTAAAACCTAATACAAAAATGCATTGTTTCTGCAACTACTATGCTATAAAACCCATGATACTCGTCAAGACCACTAGGTGGCGTTAGCCATATGTCTATATCATTTATGTGTCTGGTCCTATCAGGCATGCACAGGGACCAAAGTTCACTTTTCTCATTCATGTGAGCCAGCTCAACAAGTTGAACCATTCTTCCTGGCATTCTGTGTTATAGATTGGCATTCAAGAAGTGCACATAAGGGGCCTGAGCTCAAACAATGCGAGCACTCTGACTAACTGTTATTGGGCTCCAGTGTGTATCAGCCTTTTTTGTGTGGCAGTGAAAATAAAAAAATAAAAAAATAAAAAAATATTATGTATATATATATATATATATATATATATATATAAATAGCTGAAAACCGAGAACTTCTGAACTGTGATGCAGACAGGTGAACAATATTCCACTATGCTACTTGGAGCGACATCCCATCATTAATAATTAACACACCCTCATGAATGCATATTCAGTTTTTCCATTTTTCATGTGCCACCTTGCTTCTGCTCCTCTTGCAATTCCCTGCTCGTAATGTTCCTCCTCACCAGCCACCAGACTTCATTCAAACAAGGCACACACTCTACTCAGAGGCTCTGAGCCGAGATTCAAATCAGGAAGCCTTCGCCTGTGAAGCGGACGTGCTAACCACTACCATGCTGAGCTGCCCTACAGCAATACAATTAATGAAACATCACACGGCGTTATTAATCCCAACAATGCCTGCAAGTGACAGTATCATTCTGCAAACACCTTCTTGATCCTTCGCCATTATGTTTCTGTCAGGTGGGTAAGTAGTCATACATTATTTCAGTTTTATTTAATTTTATTATACAGTGGTTAACTCCTCTTAGTACTTGTTTGACAGCTGGGAAATGGTAAAATGTTAACACATTGGCAGCATGATTTTAAGACAATGAGAGTTGAAACTATGGAGCAAATGAATTTACTTTATATTATTTTGTTATGGGGAGAACAAAACTCGACTGCATTAAAAAACAGCTGTCGGTATGATGCAGTCGATTTCTCCATCGCTGCATATTAATATTAAACATATTCAAGTAATAGACTGTTAGATGAAATATCTGGGAAGGTATATTGGTCATTAGTCACACTGTATGATCAGAAAAAGAGAATTAAGCAGCATACCTGTACATATAAAACTGGGGCTGCCTCCGTGAATGAGATCGTCATTGTCCGGCAGGACAAAAGGGCACCGCTGCTGCACTTCCAGGCAGTATTGACTACAGGGGATTCTCTTAGTGCAGTGCAACTGGGTGGTCTGGAAGTACTGAGAACACAGCCACGGCTTGTACGCCAACTACAGATGGGGGAGACACAGACAAAAAAACAAACAAAAAATGACATTTTATTTTTCACACTTTATAAACGATTGAGCACAGAGCTCCACCAAGGCTTCATCCAGATTTGATTTCATATCCGAGCTGACAAAATGTTCGAAGGCGCTACATGAGCGCAAGTTACGACCCCGTCTGATGACATTTAACGGATGATAAATGGGATTTTCTATTCAATTTAAGTCTGAATCGGTAGTTTGGTTTGATATTACAACTGCTGAATCTCTGATAACAAATACTGATAACACTTGGACCGATACTGATAATGTCTATTGTCAGCAAAATAGAATGGGGACATCCTTGAAATATGAATAGAAACCTCGATTCATTCACCAAAAACTATCCATGTTGCACACATACTACAAGAACAACAATATCAAAATAAAACAAATAAAATAACCTAAAATATACACAATTAAAATTGAAAAACATATAAACAAACAAAATAAAAATACAAAAACAAACATATATTTGTAAATAATTTGTATTCAGAAGCATGGAATAAGAGTAGCCATAGAATCAAATAAGGAAAACATGTTAAATATAAAAACTACAAAAAACAAAAACAAATGAACCTGGGTCTGCTGTTGATAACAATTGAAACAACATTACAGCACAACAAATTATATATAATCGCAACATACCATAATTCAAAAAGTGCCTTTTGCAAACAGGAAATCTTTTTTTTCTCACCTACAATTTGGATGCCATTGTGCTATTCTCTTCCTCACACAACAAGGTGGCGGACACACTATGTGGTATTATTATCACCTGCAGCCATTAACTGCTATTTCCTGTGAATTGCTGCGAGGTCTGCAAGTTAAGCTAGCGCCTGCTGGGAGTTCATCGGTGCGCCTAAAAGCAAAGCAGAGAGCGCACCCTGCCAGCACGTTTAGTAAATTTGACAGCGTAAATGCGTATGCGTGATATAACTACAGTAGGAGTATGAGTGCAGGAAATTACTGTAAGCGTTGAGGATACAACAATCGCTGAAATGGCACTAGGTAGAATGCAGACCTCCGCCAGGGATAAAAACAAACACAAAACGATGGTACAGCATACGGTATCAGGCTACTTTCTAGGTTCACAGAGGATGACGAAAGACTTTCTAGAAAATTTATGTAGGTTTTTAAATATTTATTTACAGTTTATTTGTTTATGATTTATGGAAATGGGACAATACCCCTTTTGATAATTGGCAGGAAGAATGGTTTTAATTGCTAGTTAAACTTCTAGCGTGAAAACATTTTATTTTCTTCTATTCAGTAGTTACTGCAGAAGCCACCGGCAGCCATCTTACGTTGTCATCCGCTAAGTGCGCCTAGCTTGAATACATTGAATAATTAGTATTATGGTCCATGCTTTGACAAGTTGTTTTTTCTTTGATACACTCTTGGATCTGGGATTGTTTATTGTTATTAAAAAGGCATACTGCGAATACATTCAGGTTTGTTTGTCAGCTTGGTGGTTAGCGGGTAACTTTGTAGTTCATGCAGGAAGATGTAAGCCAACAGGACTGCACTACTGAATCTGGTGCAAAGGCAACAATTTTATCGTGACTGAAATGACAAAAAGAGAAAATAAACAAACCTACAAAAGTGGGAGTAACAATAGCTCTCTCCTGGGCGGAGATCTTTACAACCATTCCGTATGCCACATGACATTTTCAATGACGTCATTATTTAAATACAGCTTTCAATAAACACAGTTCGGCGTGGCTTTATGCATGACCGATCATGTCATTGTGCAGACATATTTACACGCGGGCTAAAATGTCACCGCTGATAATAATTACGTTTGAAATCAAAAGATAAGCTTGGCTGCACAGTACACACACATACATACACAAACAAGGCACGTACACACACACTGGCCTTCTGTCTCATCTGATAGCCGAGTGTGAATGTCAGAAAATGTGCTTAGATGACCCAATGTCACGGACGCATTAGGCTAATAGCCCTAAATAAATGCATGTGTGAGAATATGTGATGGTACAAAGCCATCTTTTGCTCCTACTTTGACATTTTCCATTGCATCGAGGCTGGTAGCGATAAAGGCCGTTTTCTACCGTACATTACTAACCTGGCTGTAAATAAGTCGAGTCGTGTTTGTTTTCACGGCGACTCAGCAAAACTCACTCTATAGGCCTACACACACACAAAAGTGCATGGACGACGGTCTGACTGCCTATTTTTGTCCACTCACACACGGATCAATGAGTCCAACGCTGAATCATCAATTGTTGGCAATCCTATAGGAGACGCCGGAGGCAATCTCAATGACTGTCGTTCAAGACCACAGATCAAAAAACATGACGAAAGTTGCCCCAAAACAGACGAGTCATGTTCGACATCACGCAATGCTGAAGCAGACGTCAGTAAACGTTCCTGAAGTCGTTTTTTTAATAACTTGAGATTTGATCTATTCTCTCTTCTTCACATACTTCTGTGAGGCCTCACATAAGGCACATGCCACAATTTGCCCCTGGAAGTAGAGTACCACGCTAAACGTCACTTCAGTAAGCATTGAAGGACTAACTGTGTGTCAGGTTTATCCAGTGTTTGAATTTTTCCTTGGTGACTTCGTTTTTTTTAAACGCTCTTATTCCAAAAGATGAACCATAATAACACATGATGTCATTAAAACAAACAAACAAACCTCTGCATACCTCATACAACCTCACTTCAAAAATGAATAATCACTGTGTGTCTTTTGTTCTATGACATTTTTAAAAACGTTTATTTTTAGGTGATTTTTATTTTTTGAAACCAGAGTTCTTCCAAAAGATGCACATCCATCACGCTAAATGTCAATCAAGACAAAGTGTGCATCAAGTTGATTTTAGTTTTTTTACTATTTGTTTTACAAAACGAAGGATCTGCCTCAACAAAGTATTTAGCAAGATTTCACTAATTCCACCACCTCTTTAAATCTGTGGCAATGAAAAAGCAGCGCTAGCAACACTAAGCTAGCATTAGCACTGCAAATCACATTAGCAACTGCTACAAATTATTTAGCATGACTTATTTGTGATGGAGTGTTACCAAAACACTGAGGGCTCATTCGTAGACTGGTGTTTAATCCGTCAACAGATTATTTCTATTTCTAGTAAAAAAATTTTTTAAAGTATGTCAAGTACTTTAAACAAATTGTTGTTCACCACACCAAACTCCAACAATAATTTACAAATGGTTAAATTACTACCTCCCTGATAGTGTCAATCAAAACTAAGTTTTATCATCTTGCAGCTGTCATTAAATGATGCAGGCGTACCTAATGAAATGTCCTGCAACATGACCCTTTTTACTTCTTTGCCGTGGCTTTGAGCACTACTGAGAGCAGCTCTCCAACCATCGCTCTACTGTAGAAGCACCGAAAGGCCCGCTGATCCATCATGCTGCTGTCGTATCTCCAAGACGTTAATGGAGACAGCCAGTGAGCGAGATAAAAATGGCTTGGAAATCTTGTCGGGATGGAACCAAATCGCTCATAACTTCTCTTCACTCACGTCGCCTTTTTTTTTTTTTTTTTACTGCTTTCTCCTCACTTTCAAAGTAAGTGAGTTTGAGGTCAGCCAACTAGCATGCTGCCAGATTTGCTGCCAGGTATCTTTCCCACTGTCAAACGACTGTAACACACTCTCAAACTCATAGGGTAGTTTGGCCAGCAGTGCCTTTCGTCACCTATCGATTGTGTTAAAAAACAAACACTTTCTGTGGATCTCACTCTGCTTCGTCTGTCCTTCCTTCCTTTCCTCAGTCTCTCCTTTGGTCTCTTGAGGTCTCCCTGATTTGTTGGAATTTAGATGTTTCTGGGGTTGGTGAAAGACTCTGGTTGGTGGCCCGGTGGGTGGTGTCTGGTCTGTGCTGGATTTCACTTTCCTTTCTTTCCTTTGGTCCTTCCTCGGGGCTCCTGACGGCGGTGTTCGGCTTGGGATTTTTTTAATAGGTTTTTGGTGAACTAAAGAATACACACACACTCACAAAATAAAATAAAAAAAAAAGAGCAATGATAATGACATTACCGAATGAACAATACTGAGCTCTTAAAAAACACACTATCATTCCTTCCATGTAGCCACTGTAAAGGTCATAAAGTCACGTAAATGTTTTAAATCTAAGGCGCACGGCGAAAGAAAGGGTTTAATTAAGGCCCTGCTGAGAGGCTCTTTTTTTTGGGGGGGGGGGGGACATTTTAAAAGCCTCATTAGTGAACACTCATTCTCTGTTAAAAATAAAATAAAATAAAGAGGAACGCTGCGGTGAGTGCATTGTGCTACTAATGGAATGAAGGATGGAATTATAAAGGCATGAGTGGAGATTATTTTCACGGCAAAATGGCATGAAGCAGACACATTTATTATAAAGCTGTCTAATATACAGCTGCCGGGGGTATAATAAGAGATTAAGGGACATCAATGTATAATAAAGTACTTTAAAGATTAAACAAAATAAGTTATTTGTTAATTTTGTTTCTGTATAAGGCATGTAAAAAGGGGTACTTTATGTCATTGGTGAGGCAGTGTGGAATGAAAACTTATTAATACAAAATTCCAATTCATATGAATTACAGAACAAACGGAAAGCAAAATAAAACTTGAAATAGAAACTAGAAATACTTGTAAAAACTGACAAGCCAACCCCCGACTGACCAACTACGCAACCAAGACTAACCAACCAATTGCTTGCCTCTTTACTGGAGCACATAAGAGGGAGCACAGAAGTCAGATTTTGGCCTCCCTCCCTGGCAATTGAGAATTCATTTTTAAGATTTAATCATTCATTTTTAAATCCCTAAATGGTCTTTCGCGGCCTCTTAGAAATGCTCCATATTCCTACGCTCCTGCCCAGTACCTTAGGTCAGCTGACGAGCAGCTTCTGGAGGTACTGAGGTCCGAGGGGACACAATGTTTTCTGCAGCTGACCTGATGCAGTGGAATGATCTCATTCTGCACATTAGAAAAACTCAACAATAATATGTTATATGTGACCTCACTAGTTTAAACATGACATTCTGATGAATTTTACATTTGTGGAATATGAGTTATGAAGCAAAATCCAGCCGTTTTTTAAATCCATCTCATGGGGTGGCCATTTTGCCATTTACGACTTGTGACGACCAATCACAGGCTCAGCTGTTTTCTGAAGCTGAGCTGTGATTGGTTGTTACCTGAGACCTGACCAACTGTAATTTTCACTCGACAGCAAAACAAAATGGCCACCTTCTGATATTGATAAAACTGCTGGATTTTGCTGCTTAACTCATATTCTATTAACCAGAATACTGTATTTGGACTAGTGGACCTGAAAACTTTCGGGGGGGGGGGGGGGGGGGGCGGTTGTCACGTGCTTTATAGAGTTGAGAGTTGATTTCAGTGACGGACTGAGTGACCAAAAAACCAAGTGACTACCGAACTAAACAACTAACCACCTAACTCACTGACCTACTGACCGACAGACCCAGTGACTGCTCAACTAAACTGCTAACAGTCTAACTGACCAACCAACTATCCCACTAAATATCTAACTATCTAATCAACCAAACAACCGAAAAACGGACAGTTCTACTGAAAAACTGATTGAGCAACAAAACAGCCAACCAGACTGCAAATCATTGTTTGTTTGTTTTTACCCCAAAGAGAACATGCAGAGGCATTTACTGATTTCTGAAAAAGATTTAACATCATTGTATTTCATCATACATGTATTGTCATTAAGATATGACGAACTACAACTTACAATGTATGTATAGACAGCAAATGTTGCTTATTATTGTGATGCACTTCTTGTTGTGGCTTCGGATGTGCATCTCATCCGTAGCCCGAGATTTCCTCACCCGCACTGTAGGGACGAGACTCTCCGATTGGATTATTTAATTATACTTTGGCTAATAAGATTGTAATTGATGGAAGACCTTTACTCTGCCCTGCGGTATTGGTCTTAAGTGGCCTTGCATGCTTCTGCCCTGTCAGCAGTTCTGGATTATTACTATTTTTTTGTGGGGGAGCAGTTACTGTAGCAGCTAGCAGCATGTAGAAGCGTGCAGAATTGTCAATGACATCTAATTCAGTCATTTGCATTTGGGCTCTTTTATCTTCAGTACAGTAAATAATGGACCCTGCTATTGTTCTACACTGAAGCGTGTAATCATAAAAATACTGCTTTGAAGATAATGTACCGACTTTCCCCATTTGCATATTGCTTGAAATGCAATAACGACCCAATATATTTTTTTTATACAGTTTTTATCGTTAACAAGCGAGTCAATTGAAATCAACAGAGAGAGAGAGAAATAAAAAACTCCGCACATTCCCTTCAGGATGCTCTTTGAAATACGCCTCCTTTGCTTTTGACACAAAGGAGAGGGGCCATTTCAGTATTTATTTTAATCACAAGATTAATCAGTGAAGACACCGTCAGCTGCAAGCAAATGTAATTACCTCCAGATGCAGTCAGACGTTATGATTATGATTATTAGTATTTTTGTGGTTATTATTCGGTGAGGCCTCTGCGGCTCAAGCGGCGAAACGTCGCAGGTCATATAGAGAGTGTTATGTAGTGGCAGCCAGCAAGGGTACACACACACACACACACACACACACACACACTTCCTGGGATTTCCAATACAAAAGACAGAGTCGAAAAACAAAAAAACATGCAATGGTTATTACATTGTGTCGCACAGTTATGAGCTTATGCTGTTTACATAGCTGATAGAACACAATATCATACATATACATACAGTATAGCACATATTTAATTACCTGTAAACTTAAACTCATAAAATAGTGCATAATTACTAACAGCCTGAAAAGTTCATCTACTGTTGGATTTTTCTGCTATCAAGTTGAATCTAAATGCAAAGGCAGAGCAGGCAAACGGGCATGAAAGTCATCAATGCGTAGTACAAACACTCGCTATCACATAAATGTATTATGAAACCACAAAAGCTGGCGTTTTAACAGGGCTGTCTAAGTAGACTTGCTAGTTCCACTGTACATGCACATCAGCGAGACAATAAACGCAAACCAAGCGTGAACTTAGACGTCAGCGAAAAACAAACCATTACTTTATGCTTGCTTGTCGCATCCGCTTGATAACATTGCGGTGGATGTAAGTGGCTGCGATGCTTATGTGTGTAATGTTAAATGAATTACTGCTATGTGTGTGCGGGCGCGGATTGACAACCCTGGGGCACCAGCACCGTTAAATCAGGCTAAACAGCATATAAAAACACAATATCCAATAAATAGTGATACAGTTAAAGCAGAGACGTGAGGACATAAACGTGCAGAATTAGCAAAGAAGTTAAAGATGATGACGATATGATGATGTACATTGTAAAAAACAAACCATAAATAATTTAATTTAAATGATGAACAGGGCTGAGTTTGCATTATGGTGGAGAATAAGGGCCACATTGAAATCATGGATATAAAAAAATACATGTGGAAATGCAATGAGGAAAAAATTATGTCATATATAATATGATATAAATTCATAATGGCTAAACGCATGTTATAAACATATCAACATTTCATTTTTGTAAAAATATTTACTATATTATTAAATATTTAAAAAATCTCAGAAGATTTTGAGTATTAATGATGTTTTGGGGTAACAAAACATTAACTTCAATTATGACATATAAGTTAAAAAATTATGTTTTGTTTTAGTGAAATATTCATAACCTTATTTTTTTATGAATCATAACTTAGATTTTACAACTTTTTTCTCAGAAGTTTACATTTTTTTTTACAGCTTTATTGTAACAACTTAATGATTTAAATCTTGAAAAATTAAAATAGTATTGTACTAAAATTATAAATTTGATCAAAAAATGTTCACTCATGTCAAATACTTCTCATGATAACATGTTCTTGTAATATTATCACAGATGTCAAACTCAAGGTACGAGAATCCTTTTAAGTGGCCCGAATAATTTTGCTAATAATTTAAAGCAAATTTAGCTAATAACTTTGGCAGGTTATCTTCACCATAATTGCATTTTTTTTCTACTTTGAAGGGTTGTTTGGGTACTGAGTTCCCTTGGACCTCTAGAACCCTGTTCATCTTAAATAAAAGTTGCTTTTCCTTTGAAAAGTGAAACTTCCACAGACAAAGACTTGAAAAAAAGAAACAAACTGAAAGAAGATGTTTGTGCAGTGTGCCCGGTGTGCTGAGACAGGAGCCATGTGCCACGTTTAAATGTCGTCTGGTCACTGGTTCGCAGGAACATTACAAGCAGTGAATTGTAAAAAGAGCAACGGCAAGGCGGCACATAAAAAATGAAAGAACAGAATATGTGGTCAGGGCACTGTGTTCATTATTAATGACAGGATGTCGTTCCGAGCAACGATTGGACTAGTGAAGCCTCCAAATTATTCGTAGGTGTGATGTGGTTTGTCCACTAAATATATGCCCTGTGAATGGCTGGTGACCAGTCAAAGATGTCTGCACCTCTTGCTCCAAGCGTAATGCTGTTACTGCGCTGTGCAGGACGTGTTGGATACAGCGACTCTCTTTAAAACTACCTAGTAATATAAAATTAGAGCCCTAAAACATTAGTATTTGGGTAAATAAAAATGTTTTTTTCCAATCGAAAAAATTCTATTTTATAATTAAAAAAATATAGAATATTTGGTACAGAAGAAATGTGTACCATGTCAAGTGTACATAAATAAATATTAACATTATAAAGTATTATTCTGTTTTAATTATTCTGTACCATCACTGGTAAGCTATTTTTAGAACAGTCCCGTGGGCTACTCAGGTGGTCCTTGGGGCTAACTAGCACCCACTGGCACCATTTCCCCCTCCTTTTTTTTAAATGTTGTTTTGTTAGGACAATACACATTAATGAGCAAAGCAAAAAGACATCCGTGTTTACACATTGTTTCGTCTTGCTCCCTACCCCCTCCGTGCTTGCCCCTCCCCTCTATGCTCGAAGGAGAAAAAACGTTCATTGGAGGCAATTAACTCCAAAGAGATGACTTTTTTGCTCAACTCTGCAAGCAACCAATGATATTGTGCCCTGCCTAGGAGTCCCCCTAACTGACCAAAGCTTGGGTTAAACCCTTTAGATGAATCTAATGTCAACACTGCCCATAAAACCGGTACATCTGATTAGTTATTAGATAAGTCAGAATTAAAAAAAACTTCTGTTTATGATACTGTATGTATACTATGAATTTATACGACTAGGAATCCAATTGTATGACATTTAACATTGAATACGAATAAATTACAAATGTTAACACGTGTGGCTCACTTAGAGATGCCTGGTCATCGTACAGCAGCAACTGCTATGCAAGTGCTGTCACATGAAGTCACACACACACACGCACGCACGCACGCACGCACGCACGCACGCACGCACGCACGTCTATCAAGCCACTGCTGCATAACCCTCACATAAATGTCTACCCGTTTGACAGCCTTCTGCTGATGGGACTGTGACATGTAGCATTAAGGCCTGAATACGCAAAAGGAACCGATTTAACCTTTGATACATGTGTCATTACCTCACGTCATGTATCAATCCGAAGCAGTAGGACTCTTGCTTTGACAAGTGATTTGTATTTGATATGATTCAGAATCAACAGGGATCTCACTCCCACATGTTAACATGTAACATGTGAACTAAGAATTGTGACTGAAGTAGGTTAGGAATATGAGTCAGTACTATGACACCTTGGCTCAAACGTCTTCCTTTAGATGTGGCGGAAAAAGATTGAATCAGTGCTGCTTCTGACATCTTGAGTCAACTATCATTTAAAATCAATACGAGTTTGCTTAAGCCTGGATTTTCGAATCGTCGGCCGACTTCCAAACTGTGAGAGACACCACACGTGAAGAGAAAAAAAAAATCACGGGAGTGACAGTTTTGAACGTACCGTGTGTGGTGTGCAGTCACACTGCGCAATCAACAGACCACACGCGAGCGGAGTTCATTCACGAATGTGACGGGAATTATCGTAAAACCTCTCGAGATTAAACGGGACTTTTGAGTCAACAAACATGCAGGACCAGTCGCGATACTTCCTGGTTTTCATCTGAAAAAGCGGCATAAAAAGAAAAGGTGTTGTTTAAAGGAGTGTAAATGGACTCTGGGCGGTGCTTATATAATTTTTTATATAATTTTTTTTAAAGTAATAGCAAGCAACTTTCTGCAGCGTCATGGAATCCCACTGGCTTCCTCGCCGGCTCGCTTTCTGATTGGCTGCGCGGTGGTTTGTCCTCGGGGCACACCGCACACGGAGCGAAGTTCGGAGGTCCTTCCGAGCACCAATATCGTGATGCGCCATGTGTGGTGTCAACGCACACGGCAGGATTATCTGTTAAGATTATCGTTTGCGAGTCGACGCGTCTTTACGATTGTCGGGAGGGGAAATTGGGGGCTAAAATCGGGCCAATTTTCCTGTCGTGTGAACCAGGTTTAAGACAGAGAGTAATAACGCCTTAAAGTTGGGAAAAAATATTGAAAGTAAAAAGCACGCAGATTCTATAGCGTTATAGGGTTCTTGATTTGACATATAGAAATAACTCAACGAGTGTCAAAGTCAACAAACAGAAAGAAAAAAAAACTTTTACGATTGCTATACAGTAAGTAGTGATCGTGAAAGTACTACTTAAATCTAGTATATATAATTGAAGAGAAAGTGGGGCCCACAGTACATCAACTATATTCTCAAACCAACAGCCATCCATGAGTGGCACAGATTATCATAAATCAATGCGAAGGTTCGAGTGGACAAGGTGAATGAAAAGCTTTCTCCTCTGGGGGGAAATAAGGCAGAAAATAAAGCGCAGATGCTTGAAGAGTCTATAAAGAGCAGAAAGAAGGGGACAGCATCTGTACAAGAATCACTGTGTGACTTGTAAGTGTCCACTTGTGAGCTGTAACAGAAGCGCTTTCTACAACAAGTGCAGACGGAAAGTGAACGCATCACACTCTCCTGGTTTTTGCTTTGAAGCTCAACGTGTAGTGCTGTAGCATTAGTAAATCTATCAAATCTTGTGACACTTCAGCTCTCTGACCATCTAGACCAGAGGTGTCAAACTATTTTTTTTGTCAAGGTTGGCCACATTATAGTTACAGTTTCTCGCAGACGGCCATAATGATTGTTGAAGGTAGTGTAACAAGGGGCTTGGTAACGAAAATCGCTTGCACTATCGTTATATTATTATTTATTTCTAGAGATGACATTTAGAAATTTTGGTAGAGATTTTTCATAGAAGGTGACGTACAAGATTTGATTCTGCGGGCCACATTAAATGATCCAGCACAGGGCTAGGGAACCCTGGCTGTCCTGCCTGTTTTCCATGTCTCCCTCCTCCAACACAGCTGACTGATTGATATTTATCAGCAAGCTCTGTAGAAGCCTGATAACAGTCCTGTTCATCAAATCAGGTGTGTTGGTGGAGGGAGACATGGGAGACGGGCAGTACAGTGGCTCTCGAGGACCAGGGTTCCCTACCCCTGAATTATTCTCGCACACTGATTCCCCTGAATTAAAGGTTCTAACTAAATACATTTAGTGGTTTAAACTTGAAGTAAGGGCACTTTTAAATATTTTTCTATGCTTCTGCCAAATTTTAATTAAATTATTGGTCGACTTACAAACACATTTTAGTCTAAAAGGGGGTCCTTTTTTTTTCTTTTTTTTATGCTGTATTAGATTAAGAGCGCCGCAATTGCAGATCCACTACAATAGATGGCAGTGGCGCTCCCATTGTCAGGGATTGCAGAAGGAATATGAGCTCATTTGCAGGGGTGTATTTACACCAAATTTATAGACAAATTATGCAATGACACAATCATAGTTGCAGCGGAATGTTTGAGAGGAGGGTGCGTGTGTGTGTGTGTGTTTGGGGGGGGGGGGCAACAACAAATAATTGAGAAGCACTGCTCTAGCGTTTGCCCTGTGATTGGCTGGCAACCAGTTCAGGGTGTACCCCGCTTACTGCCCGAAGCCAGCTGGGATAGGCTCCAGCACCCCCCGCGACCCTTGTGAGGAAAAGCGGTTAAGAAAATGGATGGATGCTCTAGCACTATAAAAGCAAGCACAGTGCACGGCAATAAATAAGAGAGAGAGAGAGAGAGAGAGAGAGAGAGAGAGAGAGAGAGAGAGAGAGAGAGAGAGAGAGAGAGAGAGAGAGAGAGAGAGAGAGAGAGAGAGAGAGCGCAATATATAAGGAGCAAAATAATGAGTAGGAATACAAATAATAAAAATAAATGAGTGTCAAAGGCCAAAAGGAGCAGAAATGCATTTTAAGAAGTGATTTAAAATGAGCCCTGTATTAAAAGTACATAAGTACATTGCAGACTTGGGTTGAGCGGGTTGCATGCGGTTGACAGATGACATGGAAAGGGCGTGCGCATGGTGACCAGCGAAATGCACCGATTAATATTCATCGACAAGTGTGCGACCGGCATGAAAAAAGACCCGCCGTTCGAGAAACTCCCGAAATTTCAAATGGCCACCCTGCCCCCTGGTCAAATGTAACATTTTGAAGAACTTGAATGGCAAGGGTTCCTCGAAAGACAACGTACAATGCAAAGGTCACGGGGAGGCCTCGCTACTCAACAAACTCGTGAGCATTGTATTTTGACCTCACGGTATAACGTGGGAATCTTCAAAGCAACAGGGGAGCCTTCCATTTTAATTAGACGCTGATAGAAAGATCAATGAACTGCTGAAACGGGCGTGCAGGAGATCAGACCCAATATCCACGAGAGCGGCCGAAAGCTCGGGATAGCTCGGGAGGTCACGTGACTCACTGTACAGCAACTAAGATGAAATACTTCATCTGGAAATTAATCTATCTTTCTCCCGCTGTTAAATATAGCCATTAAGGGATATGCTGGAGCTTCCTAAGGCAGCACACACAGACACACACAGACACTAAGACAGACGCAGAGGAGACAAAAGATGCTTCATCACTTGCACGGCGCTATGCATGTTGTAAAATTAACCAGCCATCGCTTGTCCAAACACCAAAGAGTATAAAATGATGTAACAGCTTGTCAACAGCTTTTCATAAAGACGCTTAAAGCTTACAAAGTAAGCAGTTTGACAGCAGAGAACAGCATTGATGACTACCTCATATTCATCCTGTCATGTCTCATGTAAAACAGCATAATTATCTGTCAACAGCACTGTCACACATTTACCAATCCCATAACTCCAAAACATATGGATTGTAGTAAATGATGCATAAACATGTATGGACACGTGGCTTAATCAGCACATGGGAAGCTATTAGCGCTGAGGAAAAGGTGTTAATGGAGGTCTTGTCCAGACCTGACCAGTGGGGAACCAAAAGCAAACACTCGACCTCATGAGGCCATGAATAATGCTGTTGCCGCATAGTGAGTGAGTGGAGTGAATTTTTATGAAATATATTTTTTCAAGGTAAAAATATTGACCCTTTAGTATGTTGTCCCCAACCTTTTTTTCACCAAGGCCTGGTACATGGGAGTTAGATGGGTGGAAGACGTAAGCGAAACATAAATCAATTCTAATAATTTGCAAAACATTGATTTAGGCAGCATAATGAGTGAAGTCACAGGCATCACATTGTGCATGATGCACTTTAGGCTTAAATCACGTTTCTTCTTATACTCCATAATTCTCTTTGCCAAGAAATGATGACTTAAAAATGAAAATGACACCCTTCTCAGATATCAAAATGTCATTTTTGTCATCTTTTAACTGAAATGTGAGTTTGTAGTTTTCTTATTATCTTATTTCTTATATATATAAAAAATCCTGAAAACAAAGTTTTTGTCAAGAAATAGTGTGCTACCAAGCCCATTTTTAAAGCCAAGCACACATTTTCACCAGGAACAACAGAAACAAATTGAGCTTGGCAAAGGCGTCAAAAGGGCATTTATCTGAGCTAAAAATATATATTTTAAAATGGCATAGACCCAAGTTTTCAATATCACTTGTCCCTCGTTGGAGCCCCCCCAGCTAACTTAAGGCCAGCCACTCACAGACAATAACAAAAAAAAACACTGAAAGCGTCACAGAGTATGTTTCACTCATTTGTGGGGTCGTATTTAAATGGTTAAATACACATAAGTGAGACTCTTCCTCCTTTAGAGTAAAATCGTATTGATTCAGTCTCAAAGCAATTCACTGTAATCGCTTTGCGTCACAACTCCAAACTCAACAGTTTAACAGCGTTTAAAAATGAAAGACTTTCCTGATTACGTTTGGCATTTATTCACGAGGCAGAGGGAAACGTCTTTCTTGGTATCGATTATGTAAACTCAGCACCGCGCTTCGCTCAGTGGCGCTTTCTGCAACATCTTGTGAGATTCACTTTACAGTGTCTAATGGGAATTTACCACAACAGGCTGCTACACAGTTGCTTCACATGGTTAAGCAGCATGTGGCTCATTAACCAAGAGTTTATCAAACCTCCTCTTCCGAATAGGGTGAACAGATTTTCAAAGTAAAAACCGAGACACAACAATTTTGGTCCAAAAAAATAAAAAATAAAAATTGCTACTCAATCTTATGACGGCGTATTAGGGCCACGTATAAATATATATTTTTTAATATTCTGAGAAAAAAAACTCACAGATTTATGAGAAATAAACGTGCAAATTTGCAAGAATTTTTTTTTCAAAAAATTTACAAGAAAAAAACTCGTAAATTTATGGGAAATAAGGCAGGACAGAGACGGATTTCTTCTTAAACTTTACTCATCATAAATGGTAGCTAGAGTGACAACACTTCCTGACCCCCTTATGAGCTGACTAACACTAACCAATCAGAAGCTAGCATACTCTAGGTAAATGCAAGTGAATGACAGAGAACAGCAGATTCGACACATCAATTTAGCTATCCAACTTGTACAAAAAATACCAAAATGTATGCATGTGTAAATAATAATTCTGGAAACATAAATGTACAAGTACATATATATTTCAACAAATAAACTAAAATGCTTGATCCTCAGGGTGTCGAAGCATCTTCTTCGCTGCAGTATCCAACGCTTCAAAGTGTGAATGCTTAACATGATATGGTTAATCTCTGCTTAAGCAATTACTATCTCCTTATTTGAAAACCCAACCGAAAAGTATTGGCACAAACACCCGAGTGTGCTACGTGTATTTCTTGCAAGTTTCTGAGGTTTTTTTTCTAGCAAATCTGCAAGATTATTTCTTTTTAGTTTTTTCTCTCTTGCAAATTTGCCACTTTATAATGCCGCAAAGTTGCGAGTTTATTTCTCTTAAATGCATTAGTTTTTTTCTCGCAAATTTGTAAATGTATTTCTTGTAAATTTGTGAGTTTTTTTTGTTGGAATATTACAACCCCCCCCCCCCCTCAATTTTTTTAAAATTATAATACATGGCCCTAATACGTCATCGTACTATCTAGTGATCGGTGGTTGTATTACTGCTTTAGCTAATGCTAAATGCTATTGTGGTTGACAGATCAACAGCACTAGATAAGTCAATGCATTCACAATCATCCAACCGTTTTTGCTCGGTCCTGGCAGCTATTGAAAGCTGTCCCCTTACCTCGCACCGGTCCCACATTATTACACTGGAAATATGACAAAAGAAAAACTCAGCTCGTGTTGGATCTCACAGCAACCGCAGCATTTGGCTACTTGGGCTACATTTCCCATGAACCAGGAAGTAGCTCTAGTACCGGTATGACGAAAGCACACCTGTTAGCTATTAGATGTATGAATCGCTATGACAACTGTTTGATTGACATACACATGGCCCAAATTGGCTTGCTGATTTAATTCAAAATGGGGACTGTGGTGGTTAAACCAGGACGTCTGGTCACCCTACTTCCAAATCCAGATTACGACAATCTCACCACACAATGTGTCAAGGGCCTGTTTTTCATTTGATTGTTTTTTATTCATAGTCTAAATATATTTCCCGTACAAGAATTTACCGTAAAAATGACTTTACTACTTACTGTGTTAGTTTAGCTCAGAACTTTACTTCATATATAGCATGTTCATTTGCTTTATGCTCGAAAAAGACATTTCCCAGTGTTGATTACAGTATTATTGCGAATATTGCCATGATGTGTTGCAAGCTGCGCTCAGGATAATCTTTGAAGGCAGCTGTGGCAGATGACAGCGAGCGTGACATCAAGTCAACATCTGACTAAAAGTTTCACATTTTAATGTCAAAACTTCTCTGAAAAAGAAAAAACCTGGTGAGCATGCAGCCTGCTAGGACTGATAATGAGTAATTATTATACAGTAGGACGTGGAGTGTAGAGAATTACCATACAGTAAGACGCAGAATGTTGAGAGATGAGTGTGTCACAAACTAATTCCCTTTGTAAACATAACTAAACAATCTGTGCCAAAAGTGGCGACGGTGGCAAACATGGTTTCTTTAAACATATGCGGCCGCTTTACAGCCATGCTTCCTTATGTACATACTGGAATGTAATCTTGAATGGGATCAAAGGACTCGGGGCTGCGGAGAGTGTGTGACAGTTTGTGATCAAAGGTAAGGCGAAGAACAAGAGCTGCAATGACTCAACTCACGTCAGCCGGGCTGCTCTTCTAACCTACTTTTCGCTCTCGAGTTGAGAGACTTTGTTGCACAAGGAGGTACACAGCTCAGAGGCTCCGTGTTATGGGAGCACGTTATTGTGCAGCTCAAGTATGAAATATGCTATAAGGTAAAAATAAATATGTACAGTGGTACCTTGACATAAGATTGATCTCTCTCTCTCTCTCTCTCTCTCTCTCTCTCTCTCTCTCTCTCTCTCTCTCTCTCTCTCTCTCTCTCTCTCTCTCTCTCTCTCTCTCTCTCTCTCTCTCTCTCCTTCAAAATTGAACAGTTACTGTGGGCTCCAAACATAAAATAAGCAAACAAGCCTATTTACATTCATTGGTGATGACATAATGACTAAAGTCACTGTTTTGATGACTTGAGAGTTAAAAACTCACGACTTGGCGACTTAAAAGACTGATTGTTGATAGTTGTTCATTTTACATGCTCAGTTTAAAGATAAAATGTAAAATTAATTAGTTCAGTATGCGAACGCACGCTGAGAATTCCATTGTCATGATTGGAGGATTAGCCTGTTCGAACCCCTCCCTCGCTACAGAGAACCACGCAGTCTCAAATCAGATGGCATTGCCATTGTGGTTACTTCCTATTCGAACCATAAATGGCCAGGCATTTCATTTCAAATGCGGGGAAATTAAACAAAATGCACCAACACGGTCACACAGTCAAGGCCAAGCTTAGCTGCTTTGTTATTCCCCAAAAATGCAGTCAGACTGAGACATTCAAACAGAACACATTCAGTCCTGCAATCTATCTGTCAGTGGGCGAATGAGGAGGAGGGGGAGGGAGGAGGGGGCGACACAAACATTAGAAGAGGAGAGACTGGAGATAAATTGTTCATCCCTCCCTTCCGTCCCTCCCTTCTGCCTCACTCTCTCTCAGGATGACTATGTTTGTGTGTATGTGTGTGTGTGTGCGCGCGCGCGCGCGCGAGAGAGAGAGACTGCAGATAGATTCTGATGTTCTCATTTATGTCTTAATGATTGGGTTAGTATGCAGTTTGTGCTCTGCAATGCTGCGCTTAGACAGAAAGCAAGATCACAGGGGCACATACGCCCGCCAGATGAAATGATTAACACACACGCACATGGACTCGCTCGCTCGCGCGCGCACGCGCGCGCACACATCTGAGCCTTTCACCAAGACTCGTCCTGACAGTATAGTTAGCAAATCACACATTTCAGCACGGGATGAAGTATGCATCCAATATGTATGTGAGGCATATGCACCATTCACATAAAGTGGGAGGGGGTTGTAATGACAAATGATATTACCACGGGTGGTTAATGCTTAAAAGTCCACGATGAGTGTCGTTTCATCATTTGAATATTTCATTCGGTGCCAATTACAAGCTTGTTTACTTATTAATCTGATTGCTGCTGCCAGAACGACATCAAGCGCTGTATGAGAGAGAGAGGAGACGAGAGGGAGAGGGAGAGCAAAGCGGCCCCCACACTGCCGGTGGGCCTGCTGCCGGAAAAAAAATAATAATCTGATTTCACTAAATGGCAATAATGTAGCTTTAAAGTATATCATACTAATGTACAAGAGGGATTAAGCGACTTGCATGGAGAACAATGACAGTAAAAGTACAAAAAAAGACAGTTTGCTGATTTTTTTCCCTTTTTAATTATTGTATCTTAGCAACTGTAACTAGGCATGGCAGGCCTGCGAAGGGGTGGATTTCCATGGCGCAGAGTTGTTACTGTATGGGGCTCTGGAGAGTCATACTCCAAGCATAGCGGCAGCTTAGCGGCCGAGAAATCCAAAAATGGGTTTAAGAAACTGTTTTGGAAAATGAAAGTCACAATGGAGGGGGTATTATGGAGATTTCATGTCATAAACCATGAGGGGGATTAAAGAGAAAGAAAATCCAATATGAAACCAAAGCATACCACAACGTCGGAATGGCGACGGCTGCTCGATGCCACGAGTTGCATAACGTCGTCATTCATCAGCTTGCATGCTTGTCATCGCTGTTATAGTTTTAGTACAAAGCAATCTCTATTAATGTCCTTCCCTTATGTTGTAGCATCATTATCTTCCTTGTCCCCTCAAGTAAAATGATCCGTTAAAGAGTGTACAGCAGTCACTGAACGCTCATTACGCCAACCTCACTGCCAACTTCCTCTACAACAATGAAATCAGCCGACAACATAGTTTTGCACTAATAAGCTCGCTGGCCATGACTTAGCTACTATTGCATAATCGCATGAGAGCCATTACAAATATTCAGCCTTCACAAAGATGATCATGCTTGATTTTGAGTGTACATACTTGTATCTCAAATCATCTTTTATCATTGAATTGAATGAAATTGCCAGTACAGGTGCTCCCCGACTTTCGAACGTCCGACATATGAACAACCGCTGATTGATATCCATGAATGTCATAAAAATGGCATGTTGCCTTTGGAAGTTCATATTTTTAAGTGTACGCTACACCATACATTACAGTACTGTAGTCTGAGCAGACCGGTCCATACGCGCATCTGCGCTTGTCTCTGTGGGCATTTCAACGCGTACATTAACTTGGATAATTCACACATTTCCATGTAAGTAAACTTTATTTAGCAGAGCTGATCAAAAAGAGCAAGGCAAGCTGTGGTTGTGGTTGTGGTTGTGGCAAGAAACGTTGTCATTATTAAAAAAAATGGTCAATGGTGAGAAGATGGCTAAAGTTGCAATGTCATAATGCCGTCCAACTCAGCAGTCTAACCTGAACTCACCGCTCAATAACTCCTCCATCTACCTCTCCCACCATCTATGTAAGAGCATTTATTTTCTATTTATTATAGTGCACTGCACTGTATAAAAAAAATCATGTAAGTTATATATAGACACTATATGCAGTATATACTGTATATAATTAAATTCTATTTAATTTATTTAATATTTTTTATTAAATAAATTGTATTTTTTTTATGTATAGACTGTATATTCCTAAATAGTATATACTGTATAAAATTAGATTCTATTTTAATTATTGAATACATATATTTTTAGGTAGTATAACACAGACATACAGACACATGACGGAGAGTTTTGTAAAAGCTCAGTAAACTGCAGTAATAATGGCCATTTTTCACATTTGTTAAAGAATACATAATATATTTCTCAAAGAATTTTACAGGATTATGATATTAATACGTGTTACACGACAAAGAAAGTCATTTTAAAGGCAACTTTAGTATCAAAATATTTCACCTTTTAGCCAAGAGAAGGCACATCCAAAACAAACAAACAAAAAAATAACCAGAGTATATTCTCCCCCCGCAAAATTATCTTTAATTCTACAAAAAATAGGACTATTCTTGAAAAATCTGTTTTTATTCTTGAAACAATATAGCCTATATTCTAAAAAAAAGAGAGAAGAAAATAAATGTCATCAAGAAAAATAGGGCTTTATTCTTGTAATAATCAATAATCCATTTTATTCTGGGGAAAAAAAAATCAAAATTTATGCTGGAATGTCAGAATTACTGTATGTGTTTATGCATGCTTATTTAATTGGCTGCTGCTCCCCTTGTGCAAGTATGCACTTTTATCAGTTTTACAACATTTTATTAAATCTATTTTGTGAACACCAAGCTACAGCTCACAGCGTAGTTTGAAAACCCGTCAACTATTGAATACTGAAAATAATATGAAAGTAATTTAGAGTATTTGAGCATTTGTAGATATCCCTTGTTTTTAGTTGTTTACCTGCTGAAATGCTTTTTTCCCCCCTTTTTTTTGTTTACAGCAAACATAGGCGGGCGGCTCTATTCTTCTAAGCTACATATCCTATTACAAGTGGCTATATGTACGCGCTGTCGTAACATCCTCTCACAAGCCTCATTACAACTCAACCACTCTGCCTATCATCATATTTAGTATATATATACACCATTAAATAAACGGTTCGTTCGCACCGGTTGTCAGTTTTCAGTTGTCCTGTATAGTTAGGTTGAAAGTGAAAGTATATGTTGACAGCATTATTATTGCTACTGTCGATAAAATTATTATTCTTATTTAGTTTTTCTATCTGCCAGTGGCATGCATATGGTGGCAGGCCTAACAAATAAATGCTCTTCTCTTGGATGGCAAAAGTGACAACCAACCTGTGTATTCTCCTGTTGCCATCCGTTCAACACATTCATTCATGGCTCCTTGACACATTGATTAAGCGCATTTGTGACTAAACAGAGACAAGATCCTTATTTCAGTAGATGCATAGCCTACTTTTTATGTAAAATAGTTGCCTTTGGCTCACCAGGTTGGAAAAACATCGATGTACGCATTACTCTCATAATAAAAACCCTATATTATTAAATATTGTTTATGATGCATGTAAGGGAAATCAATAATTGTTAATTATTAAATTAATAATCAATTGACTCATTCATTGAAGGAGACTCAAATTTAATATTTAAATTACTTTTGAATCAGAACTTCGGAGCACCACATCTATTTTTGATCAGGACAACAGATGAGAACCTCGTTGAATCAGTCATTAAAATGAAGGCTGTGCCCTTTTTACAATTTTGTGAGTTTTTTGTTCAGCTTAGAGGTTACTATAAATTGATGAAACACACACACAGTAAGCAAACAGGTTTTGATTTTGTGCACGTTTATTTTCTAACCTATGTGGGAAAATCTACTTGGAACTTAAAGGAAACAAAACTCTAACTACTGTAATAGGCAATAAAACTAGAACTAAAATGATACTTTGTAAAATAATCAAAGAAAAACTAAATCAGGAAAGGAGAAGCGGTCTTAAACGAGGTGATGGATTTCCTAATCAAACCAACATGGGACCCACATTTAACCTAATTGTTTAATCCAATTGAAGGCACCAATTTGTACAATTTGGTTAATGTCTGCAAAGTTGCACTTACAAATGGTCTGGTGTTGGTCCGAGACGCGGAAAGCCTGGATTGTAGGGTCGCCAAGTCGCAAAGTCAAACACCCCCCCCACGGTGGCATGTCCAAGACACAGGAATGACATTCCTTGTCTATGATGAGGTTGCAAAAATTGCAAACGGACGATAATCGTTACATGCACATAGATTAAAAAGTGTCATAAATCATGCTGCTGACCAGATGTACCCTGCCTCTCACCTGCAGTCCGCTGGGATAGGCTCCGGCTCACCCGCAAACCAAGTGAGGACAAGCCGTATAGAAGAAGGATGGATGGATGATTGAAATGAGGATGTGCCCTTCCAAGGCTCCCCTAGTCACATGTAATATTCCACGGCTGTAATTCTCATGGGCTGTGATGACAAAAGGAGCATATAATAGCCAAGTAGGCTAAAATAGAGCTGGCCTCAAGGCCCCCACTGCTCGCTACTGCTTAGGGGAGTTGATATATGAGAGGATGAGAGGAGATCAGGAGGGAGGAGAGCCGCGGGTGGCGGTGAGGGATTCTGAGAATAGTAACACAATACAGTACAGGTTTCGCTATAACGATGTGATGTGCTTCGGGCATGTACACAGGAAAGGGCGATTTTTGTTGAAATGGGTTGGAAGTGTGTCTGTGTGTGTGTTCGTGTGTGTGTGTGTTGATCTCCCCGGGTCAGGCCCTTGATAATCCACCCATTTTCCACTTTGCTGCCTCCATTGTGAGCAGGAGAGAACATAGGAACTCTCGGTGCACTCTGCTCCACTTGCAAACACATGCTCCACATAACAAAGGCTAATACGCCAATTCAGCCTCATCAAGTGCATTTTGTCCCATTCGCCGCTAATCACTGTCACCCACTCATATACAGCCAGGCTAATGAGCAGCGCCTCTCGCCAACTGTCTGCACTGGAAGGAAATGCGAGCGCCTCGTCTGTGCTGAAGAATGATAGATAACCCACAGCTCAGCTCAGGCCAATTAGTATTGGCTGTACAGCATGACAACATCTTCCTATCCTTTTAGAATCTATTTTATACTTGTTATGATTTGTGGAAAAACAATAGTAAGATTAACTTGTAGCCGTAGCTAGTTGAGTGTTTTATTATGATCCACAAGTGTAAGATCTGGGCCAATGGGTTGACAGATAAACGGGCAGTGTTGTACCTGAACAAGTTCAATGAACCAAAGTTCATGAACTCGTTCATATTTTGGGCGAACGTGAACTGAACAGTATTCTTGTTCCGTGAACAGTTTTGTGAATGAGTTCATTCTGAGGCCAATGAAAGGTGTTCAACACAGTTTATTTTAAGTTTTCTCTTGTTAGACTACGCCACTTCAACGAGAAAAATACACCGCAAAAAGTGGGGAAAAGTCATTATTTGGCAACCCCAGCGGCTAACCAACTGTCGCAAGTCGAATAAGTCATCAAAATGCGATGTGTGCTTGCCCGATGCATACACAGCATGCGGCCGTCCAGAAGCGTCCTTTGAGCTGTTTTAATGACACCACCGTTGGAGGTTACTGTAGAGCTAAACGCACAATAAAAACGTTGAACAAACAAGCGTTAAACAAAACGTTGATTAAACATCGTTAGCGTCGAGCGCTAATGCTACAGACAGTCAATGGAGGCTGGCGATCGAACGCTAACAGGGAATTAGCATCGACTTCAGGATGCGTCAACGCTAGGTAGGCCCATAAAAGGCCAACACGTGCAGGAACGGTCATATTCGATTTTTTTTTAAATTGATGTTATTTTAGTATACAGTATTCTTATTTTATGTCCTTAATGTGTCATTTTTAATTATATTTGAAGTTGCATTTTCAAGGGTTCAAGGAATGTTCCTTTCCTTAAAATTCAAGGGGCTTTTTTTTGGTCATACCAACACACATTTCCACATGACATAGCACAAAACACAATCCCTGAGGTCCCAGGTTAGCCCATAAAGTCCTAAGACTTGCAAAAATATGATAGAATAAATATAATAAAGAGATAAATGTTAAGTACGTTTTGAAATAATTGAATTATGATTTTATTAATTGTGATTCTAATCTCAATTAAAATAATCATGATTTTTTTTCTTCCCGTAATCGTCCAGCCCTACCAATTTACACAAACACATTAGGGAAAAACAAGACCCCCCCCCCCCAAAAAAAAAAACCTATCAACTAGTTCATTTTAAAATCTGTGAGCTGAACTTTGAACTAGTTCACATAAGAAAATGAACTTTCCCAACACTGTAAACGGGTACACAGATGAGTAAAGAGATTAGCATAATACATATATTGGTAAACAGGTTGAAAGACAACCGTGAAGGCAGACGGATGGTAGATGGTAGTCAGTTAACAGGTAGATGAAAGAACAAATACATGGCTATGCACAGACCGAAATGTAGGTGGGCAGGGATGTAGAAGAATAAAGTAGGTAAACAGAAAAAAGTAGACAGGAAGACATATTGAAGAGATAGACAGATGGGTAGACAGACGGGCACGCTGATAAACAGGTAAAACGATAAATGGGTGGACAGAACAGTATACGGATAAGTGGGCAGACAAAAAAAAAAAGACACATGGGTAGATCGGGTGACAGTGGTAGCATTTCAACTATTCATGAGTGTGCAAACCTCTTTGCATTCTTTGGTGGGGTGTTGGGTGCAGTTGGAGATTACAGTACGCTGTGTTTGTGTGAAACAGACAGAGAGTCAAAATAGTGTACATACACACCGCTTTACAATACCATAAATTCTTGTTCATTTCACACGGGTAAAAATAAAAGGATGCTTATACTGTAACAAAAAAAAAAAAAACTCAAGATAAATAAATCGTATTTTCCTTCCTTATCAAGACGAAAACATGCCATCTTATAAAGAAATAAATATTCCAAGCCACAGCAATTTCTTAATGAAATGCCAATGTGATAAATGATTCCTAAAGTTTGTGTATGGACTACATATAAGGTAACACGTTGATACATGGCAGGCAGTAATGATTTATTTATTTCAATATGTCAACACTAACATTACAAGATGAAGAAGGGAATACAGTAAGTCAGTTGTATGACAGTTAGAGATGTTCGAATGCTGTTCGAATGCTGTAGTACTGAAAATGTAGGTAATTATATGTGTCTTTAGCATGGAGACAATTGAGCTATCCACAAGTAAATGTTTTCTGGCAAATTTTGTTCTTCATGCTGCTAAGGTCTTCAATGAATCTAATTTGCAAGTTCTTGGAATGCGGCAGGAAACCGGAGCACCAAAACAGGAAGAAGGCCATGAAACCATAAACCTCAGAACTAAGCGCTAACCGATTTTCCATCATATAGCCGTTACATTTGATTCTAAATCCGAACAATGTTCTTGTAAGCCTTCTATTCAACATTAGAGTTCATATGGCAAATTCCATGTCCAAATCTGCTTAATGCTCAAATGATGACTTTGTTTCCTGTCATCATTTGTCATCATGTTGCTCATTTCCTCCGTCTCCTTCAATAATTCCGCGACTCCAAACCAAGACAAAGCGCGACTCATTCCGCAAACCCGAGCAATATTAGACTATGGCAACATTGCTAGCGGAGCCATTTCTCGGCACAATCCCAAACGCACCATTCCATTATGTAAATGAGCCGCCAAGAGTAACTCCTGGGAATGAATGAAAGAAGGGCAGACATTTATGAAGAGCACATACGTGAGAGACACAAGCACGCCGGCAAGGCGGATCACGCATTTGTTGTCGCCGCAAACGGTGCGCTGACCCTGAAATTGTTCCTGTGGCAACAATAATGACTCTCAGGGTTCTTTGCATCAGCAGCCAATCAAAAGCAATATGCTAGGAAAACCTCTAAACATCTCCTGTTGCACATACATTGACCACATCTTGTCCTTTTCAGTACTCTCTTCCCGAGCGCTCGCATTCCCAACATTTGCATTTAAATTGAAAACAGGCCGAGTAAATCCTTAATTCCCTGAATATCCACAGTCCCGCGTGACCCCACTCCACTGTGTCCTCCCACGTAGATCTACAAGAACATAACAATCTTTTCATGGATGCCGATCGTGTGATACCCCAACCCCCCCCCCCATCCCACACATCTTTTTCTCCTCATCCGACCCCACCTCCCCCGCATACATGTGCTCATGCACATACGTGACGCCGAACAGGCTGAACACGCCGGTGACGACTTGTCCTGTCATTAAGGCGGACACAATGACTCGAGCACCGCCGGGAGCTCTTCGCTTGCTTATTGACGACTCTATTACGTGAGGTCTGAGGGGACACAACGTGTGTGTGCGTACATGTATGTGTGTGCGCACACGGCCTTCCATCAGGCAAGGTAATATCGTTTAAGAGGCCGGCTTCCTTCAGCACGTGTGGATCAACATTTGATATCTGCCTCACAGTTGAGAGGTTCTGGGTTTGATTCTCAACATGGGCCTTTCTGTGTATCGTTCACAGGTTGCCCCGTGCTTGCATGTTTGGTTTCTGACGGTGTGATGGCCGTGAGCGAAAACATCTCAGTATCATGGTATTAAAATTACAACTCTAAAATGACCTTTTTTGAAATATTTGGGTAAATAAGCAAAATTTAAACAAAATATAGAATATGCATATCGTACAGAAGAAACCTGTACAATGCTAATTTTAAATAAATACATGTTAAAATTGTTCTGAGCTATTTTTAGAACAGACCCATAGGATACTCATGTTGACCTTGGGGTTAACTAGTACCCATTGGCACTTTTTTTTTTTTTGATAATTCAAATTAATCAGAGCAAAAGGTATCTGTGTTTTTAGTATCTTGCCTGGCTCCCTCCCTCCTCCTCCGCTCCAGCTGTCCGTTTTCAATACAACTTTCCTTTTCCAGGTCAGAGGTTGGGGGCTATCTCAGCTGACTGAGTCACTAAGAATGGAGCATCAAATGGGAATGTATCCAATGCCAGCTGCAAAAACATTAAAACCAGGTTTCCATAATGTCAGCTCAAATAAACTGTCTACGATTGCCAGTCTACGGGGGGGGGGGGGGGGGGGGGGTCAACGTCATTGATGATGAATATGAACTAGGCCATCTTGTGTATCAAACAATTAAATATCATTGAGATTATTGCTTTTATATTGAGTTACAGTACCTTTAAGATTAAATTTACTTCAGTGTTAAGTTTTGCAAGTTCCGATGGATATCATTCAAAACTAGCTGGCTTCTTGCTAAAGGTAAAGAAGTAATGCAAGAAATATTGCATGATGATCAATTGGTGCATTTCTTCCAATTATATTCTCAATTAAAAATGGTTATGCTTTTTAAAGATAACCTTAAAAACAGACAATATACAGAATCTGTTTGAATATTATCACCTTTAATTGCATTGTTCAATCTTTGCATTTTCTTCCTGATAAAATATGTTACATAACTTCACAAACATGAATCTGATTGTTGCATATTATTTGAAGCAAATAAGCAGCATTTTTGTTTTGTTTTGGGATAGATCTCAAGGAAAAACAGTGGCGATTAGGATTGTTTGAGAATCTAGATCAGAGCTGAGGGGATCGCCATTGATTATATTTGTCACGGAAGTCCATCTCCAGAGTTTCCAGTTGATGGATTCAAGTCTGAAATGCCAGGATGTGGCTGCCTGCCTCCTACAGCAGTCAGCGGACAACAACAGTGCATCGTCTTCCTCTTAACCGAGTCTACCTCCATCCAATAAGGGCCAATGACAACAAGTGTAAAGAGCACAAAACACGCCTCGTGTCTCGAACATATAAATAAGGTCTCCCTCGTCGGCTAAATGTCAACCGGCATGCAGATGCAGTCGACTCCAACGTCTGCCTCGAAGCCTTTGAGGAAAAGGTTGGCGCTGCCTTAATGTGCAACGGTGAGCTGCCGAATGTTCATTGATGGTCTTTAATAAGTCAACAGGTGTAAATAGGAATGTTGTTGTTTTTTGTTATCTTGCCTATATGTTCCTTGATATTGACCGGCGACCAGTCCAGGCTTTACCCCGCCTCTTGCTGAGATAGGCTTGACCTTACCAACGACCCTAATCAGAATAAGTTATAGAAAACGGTTAGAAGTCATTTAAATAAGCAATTTTGTGGTATAGTTTCTATCCTCTTTCATCCGACATCCCTCATTCTAGTCCACCTAGAGATTTCCAACTGCTCTTCTCCAGCTTGCCCTTGCTTCTCCGAGAGGCACACGTTTCCTCAAACCCAAACGAAGCACCTTTTAACTCCCAAATACTCATCTCTAACTTATTAAAGTTCTTATTCCCCATAGTGACCAAAGCAAATTAGCTTTTCTTCCTTCACTTTATTTTTCTGCCGGGAAAAACCAAGAGTGCAGCTTACACAACAGGGCGAACTTTGACTTTCTCCCCAGAGTAACAGAGGAAGAAGTGAAAGACAGATGGAGCTCTTGATGGGAGAGCAAGACTTTTGGGAAGTGAAGCTAGATGAGCACATATTGCAATTAGTTTTATGTTGTAATGGCATGAAAATACATTTTACAGCAAGATTGTGCCAAATGAGCATTTAAGATGTGGTTTGCCTACACACACACACACACACACACACACACGCACACACACAAGAAAAACAAGCTAAAATAGCACTAAATATATCTCCTAATATGAGCACACTCCTCTGCCAAGGTTAAATTGTTAAAGAAAGAAAGAAAAAAAGGAGTAGGGTGTTGTGACAATATTTTATCAATTACTGTTTTGAATACTGGAATACACCAAGAGTTGTCTCTAGTTTATTGCTTGCAATACTAATGTTCACTTTGTGTGTGCGTGTGCGTGCGCGCGTGCAAATTGTAATTGTTAACATGTTGGGATGCTATGATAAATACTGAGAAAATATATATGTATGGTAAATGGACTGACATTTTTAGTGCTTTCTGGAATGCAGTATTTTTTTCTTCACAAAATTGAAAACTTGGATTAATACTATGAGACTAAAATTGTAATGTTAAAAGTCTTGATGTGAAAATAAAGGCATTATGAGGAAAATATATATAATGAAATTAATTCAACATGTTACTTAACTTAAAAAAGTTGCAACATGAGAATATGAGAAGTTGTAATTACAAGAATATCATCATTATTTTTTTCTAGAAAAATAACCATTACAAAGATGAATTTGGTTACTAAAAATGTTTGTTTTTTTAAGGGTCAAACGGTGTGAGATTTCTTTCAGGACTAAAAAAAACAAGTCAGAATGTGACTGTAATATATTTTTAGAAGAATATTGCAAAACACAATTGTAATCTTATAAGAAGATTGTTTTTTTTCCCCTCGAAAAAGCCCTCAAGCAATTTGAATATTACAATAACATTGCAACTTTATTCTCATAGGAGCGTTATTGATTTTTCTTTCCAGTGAGGCCCTAATACGCTTCTTAATAATACACCCCATGTGTTCTTTATTTCATTTCGGGCCTTTTCAATCCACAATTCTGTTCGATGAATATGATGACAAATAGTAGTTGACTGCCGTGCAGGCTTTGGGTTCATCTCATCGAGTAAAACGTCTGTTTACAGCGCCAGCTCGTGAGGTCACAGAAGCACACATCTCATTCAGCAAATAACTCCATGTTGCTTATCTACATTCCAAAAATCATATTGGACGCACCTTTGGAGATGAGGCGCAGTTGCAAGCTTCAATATGTGTTGAGTTACACTACACTGAACACTCAAATTTGAAAAGTTGGCCTGTCTTGACCTTCTAATATTAAAGTTTATGTCTGTGGATTTTTGGTTGCATTTCACAACTTAAGAACTCATTATTGCTCCATTTAATGCTACATTAACATTAACATATGGCTCATTATGCAGATTATGTACAATTTCATAGTTCAAACCCTTGAAAGCAAAAAAACTACAATGATGAGAAAATATCCCCACAGCAGCGTTGTCGAATAAAGATTTGTCAAAGCACAGAGCTAAACTGCCGCAAATCCATTTTAGTGTTTGGGATCAATAAATAAACAATTTTTCTGAATTGATTTGGACTTCCTGACATACACCCCCCGCTTCATGCTGATTGGCTGAAGGGCACCTGACTGGATGGACTGACATCCTGACAAATCAGTACACCGGTCACAGTGTCATTTGATCAATACGTCTTTCAAATATTGCCAGTAATCACAGTTTGTGTATGTGCCCGCGTTTGCCGTGATTTGTCGCGGCACCGCGTTCCCAACGGCGCCGAGGGCAGGGATAATAAATCTGAGCGAGTTGCTCCCCCCCATCACCGCCACCCGTCAATTACGCAAACTTGTTTAGAGGCCAAAACGCTCGATGGTGTACTTTTGCCTCTACACAAAATCTAACACCAGATTAAATGTAAACTATGCCACAATGATGTTAGACGGCCACCATCGGCCCTGAGCAAGACTTTTGCTATGTAACCATGGCAACGAATGACAAAGGAACATCGCCAGCTACTGGTCTGGCATTCATAGTCCATATTTTTAAATAACGATTGTTTCTTTGCGGACTGATGGGCGAGTCAAGGGTGTACCGCGCCTATCGTCCAAGATCAGCATGTAAGAGCTACCAGCTCCTCCGTGACCCGAGACCAGTGAAGAGTCAACGACCTTTTTGAAAATGAGAGCTACTTCTGTAGCACTGATTAATGTGAGGGGCTACCAGTTCCATACGCACTTCTGGAGTAACACATTTGCCCAAATGAGTGAGTAAATCTTCGTCACTGCACTTGCCAGCTTTTCTCCACCACCACTATGATTTGGTTATATGCTACAATGCTGACCTTTGACCTAAGGCTGCATGACATTAGAAAAACGGGATATGTGAGATTTGTGTTGCATACTGCGATATCGATATTATTGTGACATTTAATGTAACAAAAGAGATGAAATATTTATTATATATGGAAATAAACACCCCCACACACATTTTTTCACGACAAAAGTTTCAAATTCCAGCTTTTATTTCACGGTATTTTCATCTAGATGTGTTAAAGGTGCATTGTGTCGTTGAAAAAGGTAATGGTAAAGCTTTTTCTACATCATGCATGCTCCACCAATGCCCAGATGAGTAGGAAGAGCCCCGACTGTTACTCTGACTGCACCTGTTAGCTTTGTAGTAGAGTGTGCGGACCCTGCACGCTCCACAGTTTCTTTGGCGAGGGGAGGGGCGGAGTTTTTCTTACCTCATTTGAAGTCATGTCTTCGTTTGTCAACTGTGGCTGTCGCTTTAAGATCGTGCACGTACTCGCACGCACACGATGAACGAGCCTGACACAGATGCTGCAGGTACGCTTTTGGCCAGAGGGGGCAGTCGCGAGTAAAAAAAGTGACTGCACAAAGATCCTTTAAACAACTCAGAGCCTCCCTTCAAGTGCGCAAAAGTGTTGGAACAGACATACTCAAATTAACTTGTGAAAAGTGAACAACGTTTAATATTTGGTGACATAAGCCTGACTTGAAATAAATGCATCAAGTGTGCGACCCATTGACTCCACCAGACTGATGCATCCTTTATTTGAAATGCTTTTCCAGGCCTTTATTGTGGCTTCTTTTAGTTAATGTTTGCTTCTGGCGGTCTCTCCCTTCAGGCAGGCTCATTATCAAGATGACGATATTTTTCCGACATACTGTGCAGCCCAACTTTGACATATGTTGCTATTATTATTATTATTATTATTATTATTATTATTATTATTATTATTATTATTATTATTATTATTATTATTTTATTTAGTATTTTTTTTAAATATTTTCATTACCAAGTATGACTTAAATGAATAGCTACAAAAATATTGAATGTAGCTTACTGGTAAGTGAAGCTATTTTTGTTTTAGAATAGCAACATAAAACAACAAAAAAACAGATGAATGTTGGTGACTACTTGGAGAAAACGCTAACCCCAACCCATGCACAGAGGTAGGCCCAAGCAGAGAATTCAACTCTGAACCACTCAAATGTGAGCCTGATGTGCTCACCACTACCAGCCGATATCAACAGTAACTGTTGCCATTATATTACTGTTTTATCTCACCTTTTATAATATTCTGAGAGAGAAAAAATTGGATAACCAATAAGTGTCAAAGTCCTACACTTGCTTGATGACAACAAGAGAGAAATTGTATTTGCTCACAGAATCCAATATGATTATAGGCATTGTAAATATTTTAACAATCAAAACTTGACAAATAAATGTCAAATTGTGGCTCTATGATGACCCCGATAAGCGCTATAGAAAATGGAATGGCGGGACCTTCAAAACGGGACTTCAATCTATGACGTCAAACTCCAACAGCAACAGTGAACGTACAGGTTAAAATAACATGAAAATCATTGCGTCACCGACCAAATCTTGTTCGTCTGAGGAGTTGGGAAAACGCGAGCAGGTCGGCGAGAGGAAGAAATGAGTGGCTTAGCTTTCACAGAATGCACAATGGAAGAAGCATGAGACAGGAATGTCAATACATCCTGGGAGCCATGCCTGGAATACTTAATGACGCCGCCAAGTGGAGAGGACTAGCTCAGCCTTGAGGTGCTATCTCTCCCTCTGTGTGTGGGTGTGTGTTTATATTGCAATAGTGTATCCTCAGTATATGTGTGCATGTGCGTGTGTGTGTACATTAGAAGCTCGCTCCTACACGCACGCACACACATATCCCTAAAATCACCCGGCAGTGCACTGCACACACGCACACGGAATGACTTTCATTGTGAGAGTCGCAATAAAGCTCACAAGGTCACATTATAATTTGTCCATTTTTGAAAAATGCAATTGATCTGAACTTCAAGCAAAACAATAGTAAATAGTCACGCACGCACGCACAAGCGCACAAGCGCGCACACACACGTATCTGTGTGTAATGATTGAATGAGGGAAGCAGATGGTGAGTCATAGCCGCGCTTTCGATTGCCAGGACTGCATTTCCCATGAGGCCACTCGAAACGCCCCCTGTCACAGGCAATGTTCTTCTGAATTTTTTTTTCCTCGTGACTGGAGTGTGCCCTCACGGGGAAGGTCACATGTCAGATCGCGAGAGGGTGGCGGCGAACGTCATGTCAAGCCGAGAAGATTACGGAGTGCACCAATTAGTGGGCGACAATGGCGAGCGCCACTTACTTTCTATATCATTTATATGGCCAGTCCATTGATTTCCCACAATGACTTTCAACAACCTCTATGACCGCTTGCACTATATGTGTATGCTGTTTGCATTATTATTACACAATTTGGTCTCAGGAAGTCAAATTTAAGACATGAAATGAGTACAAATGTAGACCACTACATTACTTTCTTGAGCTAGCCACTAGCGAGTTAGCCGCCAAGTGGCTAGTGACTAGCTAATAAAATAATGTAATGTTGTGCTTGTGTATTTGCAGTTTAAAAGAAAAATACAATAATTTTTTGTTATGTTTGTTGAAATAGTTATGAATTTGAAAGTAGTACATGTTAAACGTGATTTGTGAAAAAAAATCAGCCTTCTCTAGATAGAAAGATCTTGTGTTTATGTCTTGTGTTTAATTCAGTTTACTAGCGAGTTAGCCGCCAACTGGCAAACTTCTTGTCACTTGTAATGTTATGCTTTTGTGTGTTATTCTTGCTTTTCTTGTGTAGCAATAAAGGTGAGTTTTCAGTTTAAAAGAAAAATACATCCATTTTTATCATATTTGTTGAAATTGTCATTATGAGGGTGATTAAACGTCCTCATTTGCCTTTTTGTCCTTTTCTACAGCCTATCCAGGTGTTGTTTTTTATTATTATTATTTATTTTTTTACGTGTTACCGCGACTGGTAGGTCGTGAGAGGTGTAGGAAAAAAAAAAAAGAAAGGTGGGTTTTGTGTGTTTCCGTGTTATTGCTGTTATACGTTTAAAACGTTTTTTTAGGGGTTAAAAAAAATGTAGGTCAGTAGCGTTCTACATATATAACTTCCGAAGGTCGATCACGGAATCAAACAACTTGCTTACAACATTGTGTCATTAGGCCTATTTATTTTATTCTTAGTTCATTAAGATTTCAAAAGATACTTATCTTTTTTTTCTTCTACCCACACAGAGTACATGTAAATTAAAATTGTTAATCATCTTTGAGTAAACTTTGAGTATCGTGATAAACATGATCTATGAAAAAAGAAGTCAGCCTTCTCTAGATTAGCTAGATCTCGTATTTAGTAATATGAAGGTGAGGAATGTCAATTTATCTTTATGGGCTTGGAGAGCCGTGACAAAGAATCACCACCAGTGAAGGTCACGACTGTTACATAACACAATACGCCTTCTTCGTATTACACTCAGGGCGCCGTTAGCCTCTTAGCGTCAACGCTGCTAGCACAACTGGAGAGAGAGCCAATAAAGACATCCTTGTTCCCAGCTTTTAACCCTCCCTGAAAGTGGCACTTTTTTTTTTATTGCATTTTTACACTCACAAGACATTTCAATTCATTACGACGTGCTGCCGTCAGTTTTAAAGGGGAAACGATATCAGCGTTTGATGAATCAGCATTCACGGCGAGTCATTTGTGACATGTATTAGCTGGACAGGATGTTCATTTTGATACGTGCAAGTCCATTTTGCCTGGGCAAAGCTTTCATTTAAAAAGCCCTTAATTGCATTTCCACTGGTCCAATCTCTCTATTTTTCACTAGATGAAGGGTCAAACTACTGCTGTGAATAGTATGCTTTTTTTCCCTTTTTTTTTTTATAAAACATTACCAAGGCTAACATTAAGGTTGGCCATCATTCCATTCTTAGATATCAATTAATTTGTGCAGTTCAAAGTCAACAAACGTAAGAATGACGTGACTTAATGGAATTTAGTTAATTCAATTGCACAAATTGTCTGTCAAGACACGCAGATTTAATTACAGATAGGCCTACAATGAGCCAAGATCTTGGAGATAGAGTTTGTGTAACGCCGCCTGTGGCAATGACTTACCTTTAAGACTACAATACGGCACTAAAGTGTTTTTCACTGAGGCGACAGTTACTCTTATTATAGCTAATGGGTTTTATGTAGAAAATATGTATTTGTTTCCCCCCCAAGGTTTTAGCACATTGAAATTATTTGAAGAAAAACAAAACAATAATTATACCTGCAGGTTGTTGGTCTTGTTGATTTACATTTCTTTGTATTCTTGCTTTACTTAAAAGAAACAAAAGTGAATAAAAACATTTAAAGTTGGTTTCCATGAACAACAAACACAATAATAATGTCCAACAGTAACTTATCTGTTAGGACTTTGAAACTTGAAGCTCATGGTTCAAGTCTTGTTGACTAAAGTCAGCTAGGATTTGCATCATCTCACCTGCAAGACTAAGGAAGACAGGTGTGATAAAAAAAATGCATGAATAGAAGTTGAGAAGATCACTTAACATTTGTACCAAGCGTTGCGCTGACGAGCTGCATACAACTACAATTAGCAACCGTTGGCAAAACATTCTATAAAATCAATACACACCTTGTTCAGGTATTGCTGAATGCAAACAAGCAATGTTTATCTCCTTGACACCATCGTCACCTTTTACCATGTATTTACAATGTTTTGGAATCAATACGTGGATACCCCCGATCCGACCTTTGCAAACTTCAGTTAATTAAAAATGCATCTCGCTTCAGCAGAAAGCAAATGCTTGAAGACATCCTGTAAGTGTATGCATACAGTAGATGTATCCACATGCATGGGCGACTGAGAGGTTTTTGATTTTAACATCACACCCCGAGGCAATGGCTTCAGGCTCACCAGAAGGAAAATGTGTGCATACACGTGTCGAGTAAGCCTACTGGCCAGAGGAGAACATCAGCCCACCTCAATGGAAGAAAGTCATTCAAAAACAATTTGAGCAGCAGCCAGTCAACCACAACTGTGTGTTTTTTTTTTATGTATAACAGCCAATTCTTAAT
Source organism: Leptonotus elevatus (assembly GCF_054856555.1). NCBI lineage: Eukaryota > Metazoa > Chordata > Actinopteri > Syngnathiformes > Syngnathidae > Leptonotus > Leptonotus elevatus. The sequence continues at coordinate 10,916,156 of NC_141250.1, read as the reverse complement.
GGGCCGGCTCAAACATGAATAGAAAGGGAAGTTTCCATGACAACCACATGACTTTTTAGGAAGTACACCATCTTATACAGTGCTTAAAAATGGATTACAGCACCACACAGAAAGGTTTACAGTATGCACTCCAAAAACAGCAGCATGAAGAAATCTTTCTACAGGTGGCTTTCTGCTGACAACCAATCCCAGGTCACCCCGCTTTGCACCCAAAGTCAGTTGGAATAGGCTCTATAGCTCATCTGTGACCCTAATGTGGACAAATACAGAAAATGATACGAGTGAATCAATATGTATAATGATGATATAATATTATTTTTCAGGGTTTTCCCCCCAAAAAACACGCTAAGCCTGGCAGCTTGCCAGGCTCATAAAATCATGTTATTATTCAAATAAAAATGCCCTGTTGTTATTTTAACATGTTGTTATTGTTGTACTATTAATGAAAAGGATGGACATGTCAAAAATGTGGTTTGAAATTCCTCATTCTGATAAAAAAGAAAAGAAAAGTGAAGCGAAAGAGGCTACATTAAAACAATAACATGAAGCACTGTTTGCATATTGCATAATAGGAGAAAAACATACATTTATCCACATTCTAATTTGCATTAAACATAACAAACTGGTTTTAATTGAATTACACTGTCTGATGCTTTTTAGGGATAAAAGACAATTGACTTTAAGGACAAGTAAACACATGCATGGACAAATGGAGAATAAGGAGATGCCATTCATATTGAAGACCATAAAATGGGATCATTAAATACAGTACACCCTAAAACTCTACCGGTGCCAATAAGAGAGTACACCAAGGTGGTTGTTATTAACTATTGATTGATAATTAAATCTATAGGTATATTTATTTATTTATTTATTGCGACATTTATTTTTATATTTATTTGTATTTTTGGAGTGTGTATGTAGTTTTTTATTTTAATTACATGTGTATATCTGTTTTTATTTTCACTTTTATTTATTTATTTCGTTTTTATTTTGACAGTTTTGGCCCTCCATAATTAACATGGTATAAAGCCTTAATAAATGACCATAAGTCATTGATAAAGGCGAATGAGAGTGCTTGCCAAATAGTGAGCTACTACTTTATCCTATAAATACTTCTATATTGTAGTCACTCATTATAAATATGTCAAATGATTTACAGTAGTTGCTACTCATAAATGGTAGCAGGATTTAACACAATAGACTCTAAAATGAGGACCTTTAGCATTTATAACTGTTTATTATTGATTTACGAAGAGTTTATATTTATTAATGTATTTCTCAGCAGCCCATGATAATGGTAACCTTATAGTAAAATTAGTTACTTGCACTAAAGTCAGACGTACCTTATACCAGGATCAACATTACCAAGATAGCTTACTAAAAAACAAAAAAACAAAAACAAAAATTCAAATAAATAAGAATGAAATAGTTGCTGATTATATTGTTGGGGAAAATAAACTGTGCCGTTTTTTATAGTAGCACACCACCTCCTGATGAGCTTTTGTCTCCACTTGACAGTGTTATTCAGCAGCTCTGTTAATCACAGTCTTTGATTGGAGTAAAAAAAAAAAATCACGCTGAGTGTCTCTTGGAAACTGTAAGTGTAAACCCTTCAGCTTGAAATATGCATAATTTGGTATAACAAACCTAAATTGTATGGTATGTATAAACTGTATGTCAGGATGTTACCGACACGGCTATCGTCCACTGCCAGACGAGGTCGGCCGCAAAAGGGCAGAAATGCAAACGTGTCCCGTTTGTCATGATTAAACATCAAGAAGACGACAGACAGCGGGATGAAAAGGCATCAAACAGACAAATGAGCGGCTCCGAGAAATCACCTCGCTGCCACATCAAACCAACGTTCGCCTTGGAGATGTCTATCAACAGGCGGGATATATGTCATCGCTCCGTTTCAGGAGAAAAAAACGCCCCCGATAAACACTTGCATGGATTGCTCTTGGGCGCGTTGAAGCTTCATTGACTGAGAAAGTTTCAACTGCAGACGATGAGAAATGCAGTATTATGAATGATAGCAGTTTTATCCGAATCAGACACCGTGCATTGCCGTGTTTGCGACCGTGTTTGCGAGCGCCATTGTGCCTCGCTGTGCTCTCCGGTGGACACAGCTGCCACGCCCTTGACGCATGTGGCAATTTGGTGACAGAAAGGAGACTAGATTTGAAGACTTGCTAAAACCAGGTCTAATTGGTGGATTTGATTGAGGCGCAGATTGGACGCTCTATATATAATATGACAGCGTGGTATGAACCCACTTCATTATTGTAGAAATCAATGCATCAATTGAATTACAATCATTATAAAAAAATTTTTTAACAGCAGTCCACTGAACGTGTGGCGCAACTGTGGATGGGTCACACATGTGGATTATACGATACAGTACATTCGGATTACTTTTTTTTACAGAAATAGCCTGCTTGTACCTGCTTTTGCTAAAGGAAAAATGCATTAGCAAGCCACATCATGCCAAGTACACGGTAAATTTTGTAGTGTACATTTTACTCTAAACAGAGTCTATTTGGTCTCACTCTAAACAGAGTCAAACTTACACTTGGAAGAAAGTAAAATGTGTACGGTAAGTATTTTAATGTACGAGAAAGTTGGCCTAACACATGACAAAAACTTAGTAAAGTTTTTTCACTCAGAAATTCTAAGTACATTTTAGAAGGAAATATGTTTGAGTAAATTTTACCAGTTTATTATTCATTTCTTTATTTTTAAGTTACACACGCTTGATTTTTCACCATTTTGAAGCCTCATTTTATATACTTGATGATTATTATTCAAGTTCCTCAGGGTTGTTAAGAACACTTCTTCATTTCTTTTCTGTGGTGTGTCAAATTTACCTGACATATTTATTTTCACTTTAGAGGGACTTTAAGCCAAGAAGTTTTCATGTCGTGCTTTACCTTTTCCAAACAGTTTCTATCAGCTCATGGCTAGCGGCCCATGGCACCTTCAATAAATCATCAAATCTATGATTGGGCATCCATCTTTCACACCATCCATTCATCCATCCACTTTCTATTTCACGTCTCCTGATCAGCATCAGATAACTGGGCAATGATGTGAGAGTTTATGCATTAAGAAGTTTAAGTCAGGGTCGATGTGGGTAACTGCGGGAAGAAGTTACATCTCCATCAAGAGAGCAGTTAAGGCGCCGACGCCTCACGAATAAGACCGAATATCCTCTTTCATTTCTTTTGATTCTTATTTGATAAGTCAGCTCAGGTCGCTCACCATCTTCGGCTCATAGACTCACAATAAATTAACCTCTCACTTAAGGAATATTTTCCAGATGACCAGAAGTGAACTCCGAATTGACGAAAAGAGAGTTAAGAAAAACGTATTTTGCTCTCCTTAGCAATCCCAAAGTCGACGCGAGGAAGAAACTCATCATTTCCAAACCACGGGGGGATTCTCTTCAAGTTTTCACACTGAGACTGACTGCTGCCTAATCAGAAAACGACGTGTTTCTTGCCAGAAAAAATACACACCCACCAACGAGCGGCACATTGACAACAACACCGGCGCACACAGGTGCTCTAACTGGCAACTAATTGAATTTAAGCCTGGTGAGCGGAGACCAGAGAGCATCCGCGGCATGTGTTTAGAGCTCCCCGAGGACTATTAAATCACAACAGAGTGGATCAGGAAGTCATTGCCATGGCGACGGGGAAAATCCCGGATCTGATTTACAAGTAAACTCCCCACGACTGCACCACCGCCACCTCGACGCTGTAAACACATCCTGCCATTGCGATCAATCGCGCACACAAACGCCGCTCCTTCCCTCGCCGCCTTTCATCTCGGGGTTGATGGTGTGAAGCCGGCTGCTGTTTCACGTCGCCTGTCATGCTCCGGCTGCTGAGGAAATCACACTTGACCCAAAGGCACTCAGCTTGCTCAAGCTTTCTGTCACACAGGAGACTTTGGTCAATTTGGCACCACCGGAGTGGCACTCGCTGGCCTACTTAACATCATGGTACTTTTTTTTTATTATAGTTCTTTCTGGAACAACAATACAATACAGTAGAGCTCAGAGTTCCCATAATAGATTTTATACTGATTAATGCACATTGTGCTAGTCAGTTTTCCATTTAGCTGTAAAATCTGCATTTCTGAGAATTGCCATGAATTCAAGATCGGTTCTCTTCATTCCAAAAATATTTCTGATGTCATCCTAAGTTCTCTATTGGTTTTAGGTCTGGAGAATGAGTAGTCCCGTATATAGTACATCTTGTTGGTCTGGCACAAAGATGCTTTTGATTGTCGTCCTGTTAAAAGACCGTTTTCTAGAGCATTTAGTCTTCGGTATTAGGGGCAGGGGTAGGCAAGTAGATTGCATTACGAGCTACAGGCAGTATTACTGTAGCTTGTTATGATCATGTGACCACAATGAGCCAATCAAATGACTAATTTACTTGATGATATTTGCGGGATTTGGCGGGAAGACACAACAGCGTTTATTTTCAAAGTACGGAAGTTGACTCGGAAAAATAAGTTTTTAAGAATAAAAGGATGGACCACTGCTTTTCTATTCTAACTCTTTTTTCTATTTTCTAACTCAGAGGCCAGAACAGAAAGACAACCGGACAGTCCATTGCGCACCCCACCTCTCGCCTTAATGAGTCTAATCGGTACAGAGTGTAATGAATGGATGGCAATGCAAATGGGACATTTTGAGGTCCGGACATTGCCGTGGGATATCTCTCGCAACTGAACACTTTTAATAACAATTTTTACTTCTAGCCTAAGTTAGGGTGTTGGGGTCTTACGCAGTTAGGATCATTTTTGGCAATTACCGGTAGGAGTTTAGGATGAACTTTTTAGGTCAGGGATTAGTGTTAGGATGGGTAAAGTTTCCAATACATTTGCACATAAGGAAAAACAATCTATTACTGTATATTACAACATTGCCAAGGCTTTAATGTCAAGACTGGCATCCAGGCAATAGACAAGAAGGAAGCCAATGGCGTAATCGTACTATCAGACGTGCTTTATTTGCTTTGGCATTTATATGTACACGCTCAATGTCATCTGGAACAGACTGCATCTGCTTCGCAAAGGATAAGCTGCATAGATAATGAATGGATGCATGGATGAGTGTTTGTGTGTGTGCACAGTGTTTAGTTAAGGCCACAAACCGAATCTTGCCAGGCCTCTACAGTTGGAAGAATACAGGTTAACCCAATGTATGGCAACTTATTCTAAGTGGCCGAACCTTAAACCCTATAAAGAAAAAGAGTTCTTGGAAGTCTTTCTACAAGATTTTGAAGTATCTGCGGGAATATTTGTCCATTAATTATGATGCAAAATAGCTTGATAAGATGAAAAAAATGTATCATTCAGGGACAACAAAGGGACCTGTCTCAAAATTAATGGTTAACCATTTAGGCATAAGAAGTGTTTATGATTTCAAGTTGAAAATACATTTTTCCCCCCCACATACATTCAATTTTAAAAATGGAATGCTTTTACCCCTAATCCAACATTTTGACTGAACAATTTGCGAGCTCCTTGCAATTTCATATTTGAAGGCACTAGCAAATTATGTTTATCCTATTTCTGTGCCATCCCCGAATATAAATTCACCAAACACAATTTTGACAGAGTGGCCTTTCCATAATACTGTCAATATTACATGTTGAGGTGTTTTCTTAACAGAATAATTTCAGACCACGTTTAGGAGCGGGCAATACCATGGAGTTATAAAACAATATTTTAAGAAATGTAACCAACATTTTACAACAATATTTAATAAATTACAGGCTAATTACAAATTAAAAGATTTGCGGAAAAAAATACAGCAATGTTTATTGTGTCCATACCAACTTTCAGACCATTGAGCGATGGATTTAGGGATTTCTTTGTTTTAAGGCTTTCATTTTGGAAAAGCCTAATTTAATAAACCTTTTAAAGACTTTTGAACAATCCACGGTCACCCTGTTAAGACAAAATCGATAATCACAAATAATTGTATTGTTTGAATTGTATAGCAACCATTTTAGTTTTCTGTAATTTTTCTGTAATTGTATGTCTCTCTCTCTCTCTCTCTCTCTCTCTCTCTCTCTCTCTCTCTCTCTCTCTCTCTCTCTCTCTCTCTCTCTCTCTCTCTCTCTCTCTCTCTCTCTCTCTCTCTTTCTCTCTCACTCTTATGCCTTTTTCATAGCTAAGTTTTGTGGTGCAGGTTAAAGCAAAATCCTCCAACTGTTCTATATCCCATACCTAAAATTGCCGCAATACTTGTTTCTGTGTGTTATATAGTTACTTTTAGAGACAAATGTAATGTTTTAATCATTATTCGCTTGAAATTGACACCGTTTGAACTTTATATTGTGCTTGTATTCCATCACAAAAATAGCTTAAGGCGGCAGTTTTCAAAAACCATTTCGAGTCGGATCAGGTAAAAGAGGCGAGGCTAGCTTTTTCACCATGTGGTGTGTTGGCAGGAAAATCTGTAAATTATGCAGTATATAGTATAACACCTGTTTACAGTTTCAGCACTTTCTGCACAAATGGCTTCAAAGTGGCTTTAGATCTTCCGCCGGCCTAACCGGCCATGTTATGAGAGGAACAACTCAGCAGTAAGGCAGAAGTGCAGAATGGCTTGCCCATAGCCAGGCACCCCAGAGACTCAACTATCTGTATACGATCAATAAGTCAGTTTTCCATTATATATCTTTGCCACCTGAAAATGATCTTTTCGAGAGGTAGTTGTGTTCAGACTAGGATGCCTTCAACGTTTTTGTAGAGTTTAGGAGAAAAACTTGAAGTAGCCTTGACTACCCCTGTACACACTTTGTGTTTGTATTTCCGAGTGATGAGCGAGGAGGGATTATCAGATTTCATTTGCCTTGGAGTCGGCCCACACCTGAGCACACACATGAACAAATCCCTGCAGTGTTTACCCAGCAAGAGATAGAGGGACAGACGGAAGTGTGAACCTGTGTGTACGTGGGGGAGGGGGGGGAGGGGGTGAAGAGCCGTGAATCTATAGGACAGAAGGAGATATTAAGTTGAAGGAGAAATAAGTGGTGCAATGCAGGTGAATGAAGAAGAGCTTCCGCGGGGGTAGAGAGGCGCGTGAGGCCTCTGCAGTGCTTTGCTGAAGGAGAACATCAATCCAGATCCCACTTAGCCGCCATCCGTGTCTTCACGTTCCAAAGGGAGGCCTCAACGGCGAGGAGCGCAAGGACATGAGCGGCAAACATCGCGTGAATGCATTGCAGCATTCTTCTCTTTCGGCGCCTCTTGGTTTATCCAAACACGCCGTAAAAATTTCGCCGATGCCAATAAAACGGCGACGAGGATGGATTTTTCTTCTGCTTCTATCACCTTGTGGCTTTATATCACCTCGCAGCTTGCCGCTTTTATTTATTTTCCTTTTTGCTTTGCTGTCGTTAACCTGCGCATTTCAGCGGCAACTCACTGCATGATTATAGGGTGAAAGCAGGTGTCAGAATAGGGGACGGAAGATCAT